>NC_054540.1:12050445-12650445 GCF_017654505.1 Polyodon spathula
CGTCCTCAAAAACTGAGTATCCGGGCGAGAAGGGCACTAGCCAGGGAGGCCACCAAGAGGCCTATGGCGACTCTAAAGAAGTTACAGTCTTCCACGGCTGAGCTGAGACACTGTCCATATGGCAACAATAGCCAGAGTGCTTTACAAAACTGGCCTTTATGGGAGGGTGGCAAAAACAAAGCCATTGTTGAAAAAAACACATCAAATCTTGGCTAGAGTTTGCCGGAAGGCATGTGGGAAACTCTGAGATCAAGTGGAAGAAGATACTATGGTCTGATGAGACCAAAATAGAGCTTTTTGGCCTCAACGCTAAGTACTACGTTTGGCGCAAGCCTAACACTGCACATCATCCTGAGAACACCATCCCTACCATGAAGGGATCATGCTATGGGGATGCTTCTCTGCGTCAGGGCCTGGAAAGCTTGTGAAGATAGAGGGAAAAATGGATGAAGCAAAGTACAGAGAAATCCTGGAGGAAAACCTGCTGAAGTCTGCAAGAGACCTGGGACTTGGGAGAAGATTCATCTTCCAGCAGGACAATGACCCCAAACATACAGCCAAAGCCACACTGAAGTGGCTTAAAAACAAAAAGGTCAATGTCCTGGAGTGGCCCAGTCAAAGCCTGGACCTCAATCCAATTGAGAATATGTGGAAAGAGTTGAAAATTGCTGTTCACCAAAGGTCCCCATCCAACTTGACGGAGCTTGAGCAATTTTGCAAAGAAGAATGGGCAAAAATTGTAGTGTCCAGATGAGCAAAGCTGGTAGAGACTTATCCAAATAGATTCATGGCTGTAATTGCTGCCAAAGGTGCCTTTTATGTTGATCAGTGGCAAAACCTCCTAATTAAATACATTTTGATTCCATGTTGTAACATGTAACGTGGAAAAGTCCAAGGGGGTGAATACTTTTGAGAGCCACTGCAAATTTTTAAATAATACTTGAACTGGATGAGAGCAAAACTTAGCCTCAAGTTATGAATTTCAGGGTATTATCAATAATATCATTATGATGTGATTCACAATTATTTTACAGTATAGAGATTTGTGTAGTGTATCAGAATTATTTGATCACATCCTGTACTCCTTGAATGTTATATGCATACTATTTTCTGGTAGTGTGTTGTGGGTGACTGTAAGGTTGTTGACCCTTTCTTTGTATACTGCAGTTATGGTTTTCCCAGTGCTGTGTTTATTTACCACGTAGTCTCTCCGTGTTCAAACCAGTTTAGTGTTTTATGGTCTGTCCTGGTGCCCCGCCCTGGAGCTCCCGCGCATGCTCGTTGTGCGCTCCCTGTCAGTGAGAACCGTGTGTCAGTATGGCGGCGGGCTGCTGTAGAAAGGATGCTGGTTTTGGCAATGATGCCTCTCCTGTCACTAGAATATGAACACGATAGCAACGAAAAGATAACAAACAGGGCCTGACGTCGTGATCTCTTGGAGCACTGATATGACTAGGCTAGCCGATTACTTTGTGCTGGTCGGGTACGACGTCGATAAAAGGGGTGAGTTTTAAATTGTTTTTGTGATAAGATTACAGTAAACAGGAGGCGTAGAGCAGAGGAAGCAAGGTAGGCGGGTACGGGCCAGGCCGGACAGGACGCGACGGTGTATCCTACCTCGGAGTTCTCTGCTTGGGCCAGCGCCGCAATTTACACTCGCGGATTATTAGGGCCTGCTGGAGGGAGTAAAAAAGTATATATATATATATATATATATATATATATATTATATATATATATATATATATATATTCAAAAACGCAAAAAAAATTTATCAGAACTAAGATGGTATTTTTAGGAGATGTGAGCTCTAGTTCGACATCAACAGTTCATGACCCTGTGTGTTTTTTTTTTTTTTTTTTTTTTAAAAAGGAATCTTGAGAAATTTACAAATCCTGGTTAGCATTGATTATGTGTGGGGTGCGACTAGTTAAACACAACAACGAAGCAATGCTCTTCCCAGATTTTTTTTATTATTATTTAAAGATCAGAAATTTGGTAAAAGCCTTGTTTTATTAATTTTATTAATGACCTGACGTTTTCGGTTTGTAATTTTATTTATTTTTGTTTAACTACCTATATAATTATGAAATATACCCTCCCAATTTATATCATATCAAACTTGATGTAGGTCCAGCACTGTTTGGGTCGCTTGACTGGTGTTTCTGTTTTGAATCTGCATGGTTTCTGCTCTACCACCAGCAGAGTGCTGTTAAAAAAAAATGTATGGTGGTTGTTCATTACACTTTCTGTAGAAAGCGCCCTAATGCAACTCTAAATTTGATCAACAATGCTTATCTGTTTATTTATAAACAGAGAAGCAGATGTTAAGATGAGTAGCCTCAATATAAGACGCATCTAGTAGGTCGATTTCAACCATTTTGCCCTGTTTATATAAGGGTGTTTAAAATAAAAACTTGCGAACACTATGGGACAAGACTGGACCTTTATAAAACGCTACTTTTGGAATAACTGATCTGTTTAGTTTGCCACAGCAAAACCGTTTCGTTGTTTGTGTTTACTGTATTCCTAGTAACACCGAAAGCACTTGGGTGTGTAGGGTATAGAATGTTGTCATCCATTTAATTAGTCCATTCCAATGCAGTTTTAGAGCATATTTTGGTAATGATAGTAAAAACATCGTAGTTGTAATTAGTAACACAATATGGCCTTTTATTTATTTATTTTTGCTCCAAAATAAAAAGATGTTTAACATCTTGTAATACAGCAGGCAAAAAAAAATAAAATCTCAACCCAGTTCTTCAGAAATGTTGGTCTGGATAGTGAGCAAGAGTTCTTTTTTTAGGAGCCACTGCTGCTTATTAATCATCTGGTTTTTTTTTTACTCTTCTGTTGAGCTGCAGTATCAAGGGAAATGATCCATAAGTTAATATATAGCCTACAAAACTCCCAACAATATGACAGATGTAATTCCCTCATGTGACTATATAATGAAGCATTAACGTTCCCTGAAATGCATTTCAGTCCTGTACATTCACCATACTAGGCGCCTTTTATATTCACAGTAAACATCTGACAATTATTCACGTACAAGATGACTAGAAATCAGAAGTAAATTCTTCTGACTTGATATAAAAAAGGAAATACTTTGTTTGTAAATAGCAGAATAATTCAGAACATGTCAGAATATGATGTTAAGACAAAAAAACGAAACACCCTCAAAACTATTATCAAGTATCATGCAGGGTTCTCCCCAGGCCTTTTCAGCTGTGTTACGTCTTGATGCAACATTTAACCAATCAGAGAGTTGAAGGGGCGGGTTTTTTGTGTTTAGCACTTCGAGAGGCGCTAATGTTAAAAATGGCTGCTAAAAAAACCCAAATTATCTTCAAAGCAAAAATAGTGACAATGAATGCAGGAGGTCAAAATAAGCCGGCGATCAGCGCAATATACCGCCTAATACTATATTTGTGCCGGCTACTTCTGTTACTGTTATTTTTGGATATTATCAGTCAATTTTTTGTCTTATTATTATACTGTAAGATTATATATAGTACATAATATTTTGGACATACAGTACCAGTCAAAAGTTTGAGTACACTTGCTGGAAACTAGTTTTTTTTTTCATAATTGACTCTTATGTGTTATACGTTTCTGTAAATACTTAAAAATGAAAACACATGTTACAATATGCAAAACAAAACATAAACAGTATCAAAGCAATGTTCAAGAAAATTGAAAATTGTCTCTAAATCATGGATTCCTCAAAATAGCCACCTTTTGCCTCAGTAACAGCCTCACAAACACGAGTCATTCGGTTAACAAGTTTCAGCAGGAAATCACCGACATGTCTTCCCAGCACTTCTGCAGCAATTCCCAGAGATGTAGGGCACTTGTGGGTAGCTTTGCTTTGACTCTTCTGTCCAGTTTGTCCCATACAAATTCTATGGGATTGAGATCTGGAGACTGTGCAGACCAGGTCATTAGATTGAGTTGTCCTTCACTTATGTTCTTTGCCAGATAGTTCTTGCACAACTTTGAGGTGTGTTTCGGGTCATTATCTTGCTGAAGAATGAAGGACTGCCCAACTAGCCGTAATCCTGATGGAATGGCATGCCTCTGAAGTGTGCTATGATAGCCATGCTGGTTGAGCTTGCCATGGACTTGGTAAAGATCACCAACTCTGTCACCAGCAAAGCAACCCCAGACCATGATGCTGCCTCCTCCATGCTTGACAGTGGGAACCACACATGCAGAACTCATGCGCTCACCCTCTCTGCGTCTTACATATACTCTGCGGTTGGACCCAAATATTTCAAATTTTGACTCATCGGTTCATAAGATCGACTTCCACTCCTCAAATGTCCAGTTTCTGTGTTTTTTGGCCCAGGCAAGTCTCTTCCTCTTATTCTGCACTCTTAACAATGGTTTCTTTGCAGCAGTTCTTCCAGTTAGGCCAGTTCACACAATCTCCTCTAAACAGTTGATGTTGAAACATCTGTACTTCTAGTAGCATTTAGCTGAGCTTGTATTTCAGGGGCAGTTAATCGCCGGTTTTGCAGACTTGTGACTCGAATGAACTTGTTCTCTGATTCTGAGGTCACCCTTGGCCTGCCTGACCTTGTTCAGTGCCAGTTTCTTCAAATCATTTGATGGTCTTGGCCACAGCAGTTACAGACACTTGCAAAGTTCTTGCGATTTGTCTTAAAGATTGACCTTCATTTCTTTTTCTTTGCTTAACTGTGCGTATTTTGCCATTTTCTGCTCAGTTACATTCAGGAATGACAAACTTGTGCCTATGCTACTTATATTTATAGTAATCATGGACCCTCACCTGTTAACAATAATTGGTGACAAAAGGTTAATTAGGTAACATGCTAGTTAACTCAAAGAACATCTAACAAAGACACTTTTATACTTAGGCCAGTGTTCTAACAACGTGTTATACACATTTCAGACTTTTAACTGACTTGGGCTTCAGACTGAAATCCCCTTGCTTTGGGTGACCATTTCATTGAAATTGAGAAGATTTACATTTTCATTTAAAAGTTAGATTTTTGAATGAATTCACTTATGATTATCAGCTTATATAAGTACACATCATATAATGAAATATTAAGTGCTTATAGACAAGTTTATACAGTTAAAAGCAAGATAATCATGAAAAACCTGGTTTCAAGCAGGTGTACTCAAACTTTTGACTGGCACTGTATGCACCAAAAAAAGCATATTCTTTTTGTTGTGTTATCATAACAATATGTACCCAGGTGCTTGGAGATATTGGGCTTGAGATATAGAGGCTGAACACATTTCAGCTGACATACAAATGCTTAAGAGCAAAGGTACTGGATTATTACACTCTGGTTTCATGCAACAGTTATGATGTTGACCAAACATGTACGAGTACATTAAAAAATACAGAACAGCGAAAAACAAAAATAGATGCACATTAAAATTGCCCTGAAAACTTAACATAAAGAAAACAATTTAAATGAAGCAATAAGCTCAATAGAATGCATAACATAAAATAGCACAACCAGATACAGTCAACAAAAGACAACACATTATTCAAATAATTTGTTGTATTATATATTTAAGGTAAGGCAAGTTTATTTTTCCGTTAAAAGTGATGCCGGCTATAATGTTCTGCCGCCGTGCTGTACAGAATTTCTGGGAATAATCCTATCATGGTATGTAATTTTGAAAACAATAAAAATGATCGCATACAATCTAGGCAAGTGTTTCTTGCTTATTTTATAATGGTTCAGTCTTGTCCCATTGTGTTAGCAAGTTTTTTTTAAGCACCCTCCGATAAAGAGGACGAAATGGTTGAAATCGGCGTATTGGATGCATATTTTATATAGAGGCTACTCATTTTACAGATGCCGCTGCATATCTGCAGCTTATGTAGAATGGTCATTCTGCTGCCATCTGTGCTCAGTGGAACTTTACTAAGCAGGTAAAAGGGTTTTTGACTCAAACAGGAAGTAGAACTCTCTTAGTAGCTAAATTAACCCATTATAATAGGATGTGCACTAACAATCAGGATTTTATAGGGTCTGTAAATTTAACATTTGTCAACTAATGTTCCAGTCCTCCCTCTGTCTGTGTCCTGATAGAATAGAGCTTTTCTTATATAAATGTGGCCCTATTTTTTCTTGTTAGTTCTTTATAGAACATAATAATCATAATACAGTAGCTACAGGTGATGGCATTTCTGTAAAGGAAATGTATTCTGAAGGCATTCATCCATTTTCTTTAATTTCTGCCTTACAAGTGGTCAGTTTTTTTTACCATGATATTCTGCTTGGTGCTGGCACCCAGTCGCGCATATTACAGTATTTCCTCAAAAGCCCATGTTTATGTTATTGTCCATTGAACGGCACACTCTGTTTGAATGTAGGAAAATATTACTTGGATTGTTACTTTAACAAAGTTTGTTACTTTAAGTACAAAACTTACAGTACATACTTCAGACTTTGACATAATTTCTGGTTGGAGTCGAGGGTTGTTGACGTTGCGACAAGTCTGAATTACATCTACAATCTTGCAATGTGCGTCTTTTTTGGAAAGGCATAAAGCCTCAACAGATCATAAAACCTTTCACCTGTCATTCTAAAATATCAAAATTGTCTGTCACTGTCACATACCCATATCTCTCTAGTTAATGCATGAAATTCTCCCTTTCGGGTTCTCTGTTGGTTGAGAGGACGGATGTATGAACTACATCGCTTTAGATGTTTTTTTTAAACCTCTTATCAAACTCAGCACATGTAATTAAATGTAAATGTATCCAATTTCGACAATGCAGTTGGTATTTAAATTATGAACAACAGCCACAACCACTTTGCTCAGTCAAAAGGGTTGCAACACGATGTGTCCTTCATATAGCAAATAGTGAAGCTGCACAGCTTTTATAGCTGTCTGCTCTTGACGTGTCGCATTCATCTGCGACAGAAGTATGAACAAGGCTTTAGAGTTTTCCATGTTTCTGAAATGGCATGTTATAAAGAAAGTCTAATTCGGTAAACTTCTGTTCTCTAATGCATTTGTTCTTCTGTCTCTACAGAAAACAGTTCACTCGCAATTGTTTTCTATTTTAGGTACTTGCTCACTCAGCTGATTCGCTGACCTACATAGCTTCATGTAAATCAGTGGTGCACAACTCGGTCCTGGAGGGCTGGTCTCCCTGCAGGTTTGTATCCCAGCTGCACCCTAAAGTACTTTATTGGACATTATTAGGAGCTTAATTGGTCCAAGTAACTAATTTAGGGTATGGTTAGAACAAGAACCAGGAGGGACACCGGCCTTCCATGACCTAAGTTGTTCACCACTGATGTAAATGCTCTGTGCCTACACAGCCAAAAATATAGAGATACTTGCAGATTTGTATCTTCAGTGCATGATATACTTAGGGCTACTGATTTACTTTAATCGTGGATGGAATCTCAGAATTAGACATTTTGGGAATGGAATTTTGCAGTGTTGTCTTTTTCTCCTTGCAACTCTGGTTTTTTATTGTATTTTATTTTTCTGGAGTGCACCCAGCCAAGTTGAGTTAATTCATCATGTGACTTCACTGATGTCTCTGCTGGAACTCAGCATGGCGGCTGCACTAAAGAAGAAGCAAAAAAGTCAGCAACAAATGCAAAGCACTGCATTCTTCTATGCTGAAAAACATACACCTAAGGTACAGTACTGTGCAGGGCTTTCCTGAAATAAGTAAGCTAAATTAATTGTATATTTAATTATTCTTTAGTTTATTTCTTTCCAATCTACCAGTATTTAATAAAGCTATAATTAGCAATGCTAAACCATGACCGTTTCTTAATTAAATTATATTATAAAGGATGTAGTAGTCACTACAGTACACACTGTTTGTTTCATAAAGACACGCCAGAGACACACCTCTTGTTAAATTTAGCAAGTAACGAGGCAGAATTGCAATTGATACAAAGTCATTTTTAAAACTTCTTCACTTGTAGACTGAACTACAGTGTCAGTGGAAGACTGTAAATATGATTCTCACGTATTTGCTGGACATTTGTTTTCTTTGCAATATAATTAACTGAAAATCTTGGCTTTAATTAAAAAAAGATGATTGTATTAATTTGCATATTAACGATTAGCATTATATTTATGTTCAAATTCCATGTTTATCAATAACTTGATAAAAAGATGCTAATTTTTGAAAAATCAGTAGCCCTATGCATTTTTTAAAGGAAATAAATTAATTGCCCAATCAAATGTGTTTTTACATCCATTTCCAAGATTTCATGAACTTTTGTGACATCAACGGTCAGATAAGTAATTCAGCCCAGAATGTACCTGCATCTTGTAAAACTTGACTTGATACTTTATGGTATAAAATGATCTTTTGGCATGTTATGTGAAAAGCATTCATATGGAATCCATGGTTAATTCAGTGTGGCATATTGTCAACTTACTGTGTGGTAGAGTTCAATGATGTAGAGTACTTGCCTTTGCCATTCTAGTTTGTAAGATAAGTTTAACTCCAGCTTGATCATTTCATACTACCTATACAGTAGATACATTCTAAATTGCGTTAAATGTAAAGTTTGAGTTGTCAGCATGAAAAACTACACCACCATGACCTACAGCCACTTTAGTGTGACATTAAATACATATGCCTGCCACCACTATATTCCCTTAGTAGCAAATACCTGTTATTTGATCAATACTTGCATTTTTACAAGCTTGTGGTGGATGATAATGATTGAGGGGAGCTTGTATGCATGGTTGTGGAGGAGTACAAACATATTAATATAGTCTTAGTTTGCCCAAGTACCTTGTAGACACTGTACTTTTTTTGTAAATCTGCTACTGTTTCCACAACTTTTACTTCTGTAGCATTGTCTTTTAAGTATTTTAAATTGAGGTACAGTAAAAATATAACAAATATCAGAGTAAATGATAAGATTAAGAGGTAAGAGTTTAGTTTTTTGCCTTTTAATTATGGTTAAGTATGCACTTTTTTTTTTTGGTGTACATATATACTGTACAGCCACTTAGGAGCCCTGTATGCTGCTGTGAATAAGAACCACTTACTGGAACAGATGTTGTTAAGCAGCCAGGTGTTTTACATACATAATAAATTCAGTACCCAAAACCATACAGGACTATTGGCTGAATTTGAGAGAGTGCTGTTGTTTAAAAGGTATCCAGACAGGTTTTCCTTCATCAAAATTTAATAGAGGGCTGATAGCAAACGCTTGGTTGGCAGGTCCAAGACTGCATTAGTTACTGAATGCTGATTTTCAGGATGAATTTGGTTGTCACCATTTACAAAGAGGCACATATCCCTCACAATTATGTTGTGTTGAGTCAGTGCAGTCATGCAACCGTTGTGGCTCTTCCCCCTCGATCGTGTTTTGGCAGGTGTTTATTTTTCTTTCTTTTTATTTACATTTTTTTTGTCTAACCCTGTGCACATGTATCTGTCTTAAGTGAGACTGTAATAGCAATTTGTTTGTTCAGATTCATGTAATACATGGAGTGCACATTCTAAGATAAAATGTTTCTGTTTGTGCTAGAGGTCTCTTAGCAGACACAAAGAGCATGTGTCTACATATTCTACAACTTGAAGTCGCAAAGGGAGGAAGAGATAGACAGCAGGAAACTGAGGTTTTACAAAGCACGTATCAGGTTGTGTGTTTCCCTTATATAGACAAGCATCTTAGTTAACCTCTAAATCGAAAGAGTTATGAGAAATGTAATCATTTTAATAATGCTAATCTGAGGTGGAGTGAACTGGGCTTGTGTAAATAATTTTAGACTCGCATTTTCATTTATCTTACTGTTTGGTAGAGTTCAATGATGTAGAGTATTTGCTCTTTAGCTGATTGTGAATGTGTGGTTGGACAGAGAAACTTCTGTTTGACCTCTAGCTCAGAGATTTCTCTTTTGCATTTGCCTGACATCTTAGTGAAGCCAAAGGGAATAGTGAGTAGATGAGTGTGTGTGTTGGTTTCATCAGAGAAAGATGCTCAGCATTTATTTAGCTTGAGGTTGTTTCTGCTTGGATTTTACATTGTGTGAGGAAACTGATTTATCTTTTAAAAGGATAACGTTTTAGTTACAGTATATATGCATATGGATTGAAATTAACATTTTAATGGTGGAACAAATAGAACGAGGCAAGGGGCTTAACTAAATGGGATTAAGAGGGCATGACACTCGTGCATTAAGCAGGCTGGACAGAAGCTTTATTCTGTAAAACACCTGTGAGAGTGTCAGCCTGTGTCTTGAGTTACCCAGTTTCTGAGTCTTGGGTTAAACTGTTGCATGCCTCTAACCCTTTTCTAATTGGGTGACTCTCTTCACTAGGTTATTGATTTTATTTGCGTATTTATTTTAAGAAAAGAGGAAAAATTATTAGAACCCATGGTGAGCAGCACTAAGCCATAGAGAGAGGGATCAGCAAGAGTACACTGTTTGTATGAGACACTTCGAGTTTTGTGACATTACAGCATGCTCATCGATTAATGTTATACTTGACACACAGCAGCTTGGTGGGCCCAGGCTGGGGTGGCAAGCTGAAACTTTGGATTTGTTACACAGACCTTTTTGGGGTTAATTTATTAAATGTATAAATCTGTCTTTTAACCAGTATGGTGGATATTGTTTCAGTTTCTCTAGTGTGTTGTTTGTTTTTATACTGTAAGTGTGTATTAACCCAAGACAGAAATGGCTTTTAAAATAAATAACTAAATAAATAAATACAATTAAAAAAACTCAACAAAAGAAGCACGCACACAAACTGGTTTAGGAGATTGGCAAAAAAAATCTTTTCAGCTTTTTAACTTTACAATAGTTATATGAATCCCTTGCATTCCTATTTTCTTTTGTTGTACATCTGAAGTGAAACTGCATTCCCAAATGCACTGTCCTTTCTAGCTTTTATCTGCAACTCAATGAATTCTTCTGCTAAGAGCTGAATTTGCAGTTTTAGACTGATAATAAAATGTGCATTGATCAGTTTGCCATCTGAACTGTTCAGTTGGTACCAGCCTGTGTAAATGACAAGTGCCAGAGGTCCATCTGTTTGTAGAAGGTATTGTATCTTACAAAATCACATGTGATATGTTTTCTTGTACTTGATTTAGTTTTTTTTTTTTTTATTAGGTTTTTACAACTAAGGGTTGGTGGCCAAGATAGTTACAAAGCACATGGATGAAGACAGCAGGTTGTACTGAAACCAGTGTCGGTCTGCTGAGTAGTGCAGTGTCACAGTGGTTGATAGCCCGTGGTTGCTGTAATGGATTTGCACAGAGCCCTTCGTCATAACTTTCAGGAAGCAAGTTTTTGAAGTGGTTGAAGGCAGGGTTTTTCTTCAGCTTTTGTTTTAAAGGTGTAGTGCCTCGTTAAAGTTTTTTTTAGAATATTAACAGCTGTTTCCAGTTATTTCCACAAAAGCACTGTGGACCATGGCTCTGAAAATCCCTTCCAAGGTTCCTTATGATTGTATGGGTAGTGCGCTTAAATGTAATAAATTCCTTCACTTTCAGAAATTGTAATAACCCTTACACCAATTAATGTGTCCAGGATTACTGTATAATATTGTGTAATTCCTGAAGAGTGTATTTCCCCATGCCATGTGCATCCACAGATGGATTACGTTTTGTTTTCCAAGAGGGATGAGCAAGCACTTTTTCCCCTCAGTCACTGTACAGTAGATGGTGTGTGCAGTAAATGTATCATCCAGAAATCTTATTGTACATTTCCCTGCAGTACAGTATAAAGCTCAGACTCGAAGTATAAAACCAGGTGTATAGCTATAATGAAAAGTCGTTTCTTTTGGCGAGTTCAGAGTTTCATGTGCTGTAGCTTTATGCAGATTTTCTGTATGTTGTATTTATACAAAGGTGATGCCTTTGGGAATTCAGTTTCGCTTTTCACATGCTGTCACTTCATATAAAATAAACTGTCCAGTTTAACCATGTTCAATAAAAGAAAACAAGAAAGAAAGTGATTAATATAATTATTGTACAGTTAAAGCTGAAACAATATTTGTTTTCCGTGACCTCCAAAGCCAGTTTGTGTGTCTTATTTATTTATTTATTTAGTAACTACTGAGTACAACTTTCAGCATTGCCATGTGATACAACATTATTTCTTATCATTCATATTAAAAAAGGTATAGAACAGTAATTATGAAAAGAGGAAAAGTAGCCTTTTACTACTGGTATATTTCTTGAAAACCTAACATTAACCATAAGTATGTGAGATGAGCATGCTTCATATTTAAGGTCACTGAATAAAGTATGGCACTAATGTGATCAAATTGTGACAGCAAGTTTCTTCTGTAAATGAGTGTGAGTTGATAGGTTCAGTGGTTACCTCAAGGAAATGATAGTGGATTATTAACTGCTAACCACATGCCTGTCTCTGATTAGTAACGGAAATATATTTTCTGTGGTATTATAAAGCCAGTGGCTAATAGTTCAAATACAGCCCTTGTTTTTAATAAGTTCCCCCCTTGATAGATCCACCATACAGCCTACTGCAGGTTTAAAGATGCATCTTATATCAAACATTGAACTTGGTATCTTTAAAACTAGAAGGACCGGGGATATACTCATACCTAGAAGCCCCGCAGCAGTCTTTCTGATGGCTGTAAACAGTATAACGAAAGGAGAAACAGTCTTTTTTTTTATTGAATACACCACAAACATCTGAACAACTGAAGTGCATATAAATGTAAATGAAAAAGCATCTGAACAGACACCGGTTTACAACATACGGTACATATTTATAAAACTGAAACGATAGCAAAACAATTTTTACTTTTCAACAGCAGTCGGCTTATCAGATGAGCAAAAGCAACTGAACAACGTAGATAAATCAACTTAAAAAAACATTTTACAGAAGCGGACAGCACAAGAGTATAAAAAAAGTATAATTTCTTTTTTTTGACACAAGGGTATTCCTTTACAGTCTAAGGCTGTTCACAATCAACACAGATAATGTGCCGCCTTTCTGCACAGGGCACAGCTGTCCGAAGTTTTATTTTTATTCCACTTGCCAACCTGGCATTGGCTTCTCTTGCGGCTGTCAGCGGGGTTGCCAGCTTCAGCTGTGGGTACACGCTTGGAAGTCTCCCTCTGTTCCAAATGCTTCTTGCGAAGTTTCTGTGTTAACTGTAAAATTCTGTCTTTGGTAAATTCTTCTCCGTGCATTCTGTGTAAAGTATCCAGGAGTTGATGGCTGCTAAGTCCAGTACATTGTAAAACACCTGAACAGACCACCGTCGGGTGCCAGCTTTCACGGAATACTTCCGTGCCAACTGATCCAAAGCATCAACTCCATATTTTGTTGCGTAGTAAAACTCCACGGTCTCTGGTATTTATTTTCACTAGTCCCGATGCTAATCGAAATGCAGCTGGCAAGCGGGCGCCAGCCTTCGAAAGGCTGATTGAAAACAATAGACTGTCAGTCATTCACTCAGACAGAGAGTAGAGACTAATCTGATTACAGCTGAACACATGCAGACTGGTAAATAAAAATAATAAAGTAGAATACCAATCTGTATAATCAAAATACTATTGTTTTCTGTGTGGCTGTAAATGTGACTGCTCCCGGGGCTTTTAGGTATAATGTAATATATCTCCTTTATTTCTGCACTGCCACGTTTCATGCTTTGTGAGAATACATACGGTCAGAAAGGTACATGAACGCGCAGCCCCAGATGTGTTGCACAACTGGAGAAAATTACATTTTAAAACCAAAAACCGCCAAAATGATTGCCGCTGGGCTTCTAGTGTTAATATGTTGCACTGTACAGCTGCACAACAGAAATGAAAACAGGCTTCTCTATTCACAAAGTCTGTTTTTATTAATTAAAATAGTTTAATTTGTACAGTAAAACTGCATTGTAGTTTATTGCCTTTTAAGGCAAAGTGATGTTAAACTAGTATTTAATAATTTGACAATTTCTCAATCAAAGTGTACTGTATGTTCTGTAAGCAGTCAATCTAATCCTGGAACATGTGTACTGTAGAAATCATTACAGATGTTTGCCTTCTAAAATGCAGTTTTCATGCTATTAACAATGGAAAATTGAAGTCTGTTTACTCATTCACATTAAATACAGTGATGTACTAACTGGAAATCTCGCAGTGGGAACAAAGCTCCATCTCCCCTCTTCCTGTATTTACCCAGGGTGTAAATAGAGATTTATGATGTTAGTGTCTTATCTTTGTGAGTTAGTAGTTGTCAGTGTTTCAGATTGAGTAAATGATTCTGAAGTGATGCACTTTCATAAGGAAGTAATTTAAATGAAGTAATTTATCAAACATGTACAGTATATTGACTGGTCAGATGCGCATTATTTAATGGCAGCTTTACTTCCAGGTGGATTGGTTAGTCTAGGCATTTTATCAAAGTTTCAGTTATTTTGCTATTACTGTGCTTTCAAAGGCTGTGAAATGTTGAGATTATATTCCTACAGGAGTGGCTGCCTTTGTGGGAGGTGTATGAGTCATTCTTTTAACATGAAGATACATTGTTATAGACCCTTGGAACAGATTTGTTTCACTCATGAGTTACATTTAAATTTGCTTTTGAAACAAAGTTGCTTTACTTTCACATGTAGTTCAGGCAAGATCATAAGGTGTTCAAACTTTATATATGAAATGTTGTCATTTGCCTTAAACCTTTCAGGTATCATGCAACCATTTGACACCCAATGCTTGATTTCATTGGATGATTAAAGGTACTAGTTTATACATAACTACTGTTTTTTGTGTCTTGGTAGTAATGATCAAAGTTTTAGATTAATCTGTTCTGCAGCCAGTGAAGAAGGGGTTACTGTCTGTGAAAATAATATCCAGTAAAATAGAAAGCAGGAATAAATACTATCTTTTTAGAAAATTTGTGTACTATGTCTAAGCTATTTAAAAACAAACCAAAAAAAATATTGTGACAGAGTAGGGGGAGGAACAATGTAGTCCTTGAGCTTAAAGTGGGTAGCAGCCTGTGATCAAGCAGTCAAGAATATATAAACAGGTCCTAAAGTGTACACGAGTTGTCTGTGTAAAGGTATATGTTCCTGCATCCATAAAGATGTGTGTAACTTGTTTTGGTTACTGGTAAACGGTTTAGCCGTCCGGTTTATATTTAAAACGTGCTGAAGGATTTGGTTGGGAGCCGAAGATTATTTCCAACAACCCCCAAACCGCACAAAGTTTTGGGCTTTCGCTGTTGTTGTAACCAATTCTGTATTTCTTCAGAATCCTGTAACCCTGCAAAATGCGCACGTGTAAAATGAGATCGGCCCATAGGCACAGCTGATTCTTCTGCTTGTGTCCTGAGGTGAATTACGGGTGATGTGCACGCACAGCAGTTGTTGGCTGCATTTTGCAAATTGTTTACGAACCTCCTGAGTGTGTGTTTGACAGGACAACATGATTCCTTTGTGATGCATAATCAGCTGTGGATAGTTTTCATAAAAAACATCTGATGTGTGCATTATAGTTAGTATACTTTTAGTTTTAAGGACATTAGCTATGAGCAGCATAGCTTGTTAACAAACTTTATAGTTGTCCTTATTTATTGCATAATCTATTACCAGCTCCCATGACGCCTTAAAGATATACTGGAGTAATAAAGCAAGAGCCAACATTACCACCTGGTAAATACAGGTGTCATTTACACAGCACATTGAAGTTAACTCCCTCCCAGCACACCCTTGTACTCAATTCAATCGTTTGTGTGTTAGACAAACATTTTTCATGTCATTTTTTTTTTGGTAAATGACAGTACTAATGCTAACTAAGATTTAGTGTCCGGAAGGTTTATAGTCTGTACCCAAAAGATTTTGGACATTCTACACCCTGTGCACCACCTGTTTGAAGTATCACTTTTTATAAGGCTTATTGATTAGTTGACTGGTTTGATTGTTTGTAAAAGTCACTCTGGAAGGAAGCACCAGTCTTACAAAAGATGAGCCAATTTATAAGTTTCACCCTTGGAACCCCTTATGTGGTTTAATGTATGGGAATATTCACAACACTTTGTTCATTAGTTTGTCCATTAGCATAAAACATGTGATTTTATGGAAATTCTACAAGTTCTTATGGCTTTTTTCAAGGAGACTTGGAAATCGTATTATAAATCAACGCTATATACCAAACGGACTGGGTTTTTTGTTGTGAAGTTGTGTCCAAAGAATGTGCATGAAACAAAGTGAAATGAGATAACTTGAAATAGTACTTGGATCATTTGTCCCCAAAATGTGTCGATGTCAAACCATTTGTAATTAAACTGCATTCCCGATTTTAATCATTTACTGTACACCCATATAATCTATTTCTAAGTTATGTCAACATTACCACACAAGACACACCCATTAAACCTTCCACATTGTTCATAAGCATTAGGAATGTGCCTTAATGGAAACTTGTTAAGTTTTAAATTTTTAATGAGTCATTTAGCTGTTGCTTTTATCCAAAGCGACTACAGGGCTTGAATTTCAGTGCGGGATTACAAGAATCGTGCATTTTCCAAGTTGCTCCTGCATATCTACAACTTTCAGTGTGGGAAAAACTGCACCGCCCAATTTAAAATGCCTGAAACACTACAACAATCAGTAAAGAAAGTGGGTGTCAGTGACGAAAGCACTATGACCCGTATTCTGAGCAGTTCTGGTTAAAATCGATAAATAAATAAAAGTAGTGCTGGATATTTTAAGTGCCGCGAAACTTACTCAAACAGTGAGTCAGTGGCTGAGCCTGGATTGAACCCAGAACCTGGTAACAAGCCACTTTCTTTAACCACTGGTCCACTAAGACTGATGCAGAGTATAGTTTGTCACAAGAACTGCATTGCAAAGTGGTTTAGGTAGTCCAGCTCAAAGCATACACACTGCTTTATCATTTTAGTTTAGCCTGGCTTAAACAATCCATGCTTGTTTTGTCTTGTTCAGTTACAGTGCACTGTGGGATTTGATATTCTACTACAGTATCTCTCATGCACTGTATTTGTATTTTTGCGCTGCTGTGCAATCTTGGTAAAAACCCATAAAGACAACAGAGAAGCACAGGAATTTATGCAGAATCCTATATTTATTTATGCTCGAAATGTATTAAAATACAGCCATACATTTCTAAAACGCAGATGTCTGTTCTCCAATCTACTACATACTTTCAAATTGCGGTTGGTTCCTGTATCTCTCCCGCTTAATTGAAAACAAATGTTGTATTCAACCTGGTGGCTTACAATAGGAAGTATAATGATATACTGTTATGTACACAGTGTACTTTTTTTTTTGTGATAGGAAACTTTTATTAATGTAACTGTTGTATGAATATATCCTGTGTGTATGCATAACCTCTGTTTGTGTATTTTCTACTGATTACTGTTCATCTGCATGTTAGGTACTGGCATCAGACTACTGTAGTAATAAAGTGTAACAGAGTTCTTAGCTATTGGTTGTTAAGCATGTATTACAATGTCCATACTACAGGCAGACCACGTTATTTAATTAGAACCTCAAGACTACCTCAAGTAAGGTTCTAAAGTCACTGTAGTCTGATAGTATTAAGCCATTTTAAAACGGTTCAACTCATTAGTGTGTTTTATAATCCATAGTGTGTATAGGGCCTTAGTTTTAAATTTTTATCTTTGGACACACATTCCAACCTAATGTTTGTTTTTTCTGCTACATTATGTCCTGTTTTAAATGTGTTGTCATCCTTTTCATAATTTGGAGAGCTATGAATATAAATTAGCTGCATTAAGATTTTAAGAGAAAGGAGGAAGCTCAACATCTACAAAAAAACAAGTCAGCTTTGGTCACTTCAGTTTTGAAAATACACATTCCCGTACTAACGTGTTTGCTACTGTAGCTGAAGCTACAACTTTTAACCCTTTGCAGTCCATTTATGCAGCGCTTGACAGGCGCGTCAGGTCCAGTTTGTTTTCATGCGCGCTGTTTATTTTACACACACTGTTTAAATTTTCACAAAGTAAAACAGGTTTAAAAGGCATTGAATCGAAAAAGGACACTCAGTACAGTATCTACAGCCAAGCCCCACCCCTTGTTCACTGTGTTTTTCACATTCCTCTTTATAGACGTGCATACTGTTAAGTCCTCTCCTGATCACTGGTTTTATCACCAAACTCCTCAATAATGTGGTCCAAGTCATTATTTTATTACTATAACATCTCAAAAAGCTCTGCAAATGTCAGTGATATTCTTTGAGCGCTGGATGCAGAAGCAGCTACCTCCTTTGTTATGTCTGTGTTATCTCTGTAGTGGATGGGGTGATACGCCCCCCTTTTTTTTGGTTTCATTCGGTTCCTATCGTTCTCACTCGGCCATTGAAAAGTTTTCTTGGCTTTTTCTGGAGAAAAAACGACTAGAGACCTGTGCTTTACATCTTTTTGATGATGTTGGACAGGGTCCGACATCGGACTGGAAAGGGAAAATTTTAACGTCGGACCTTAGGACCGCAAAGGGTTATATCCAGTTAAGAATTAATTATGTTGTGATCCATGGGTCAGGCAGGCTTAGTAATCATACAGTGTCTTTAGGTAGGTTGGTTGGATTTGTTCTATGTACCTCGTGATGAATCAGTATTATGAAGGCAACTACAACTCCATAAAATCTGGTAGCTTTTATACAGTAGCTGGTAAACCAACTTGCAGCTGATGACATTATTTTGATTATGGCATTATACCCCCTCAGATGCCATCCTTGCATTTCATCACTAAAGATCCTCTGCATGGGGAAACTGATTCTACAAACCAGCCTTAACAGAAACAACATAAAACACTCAAGTAATTCTAGCTGTCTTATTCAGTGTCTCTATTGGGGTTATTTAGCATCCCTATAAGTGTTTGTAAGCCTACTGCCACTTTTAACAAGTAA
This sequence comes from Polyodon spathula, assembly GCF_017654505.1. Lineage (NCBI taxonomy): Eukaryota > Metazoa > Chordata > Actinopteri > Acipenseriformes > Polyodontidae > Polyodon > Polyodon spathula. Next base: position 12,069,299 of record NC_054540.1, read on the forward strand.
TATCTTGTAAACCATTGAGATGCTGTCTACTTATAGAAACTGGCAACATCTAACAATAGATTAAAGTGACTTAGGTAGGCCTAAATATGTATAAGATGCTTTATATTGCTAAAGCAAGGCGATCAACAAGGAATTTAAAGCATGTGCAGAACGGCAGGTCTTTACATTCACAACATTTTTAGTGGCCGCAAAAGTCCCACTTTACGGCAGCTAAACACGGTTTGCGCGTGCAAAACAGTGATTTTAGGCGCAGCATGGGTGTTTTGCAGCTGCAAATCACTTTGCACATATCCTTACATCAGCCCCATAGTGTTTAAATTGGAGAGTAAATTGCTCAATGACCCAAAACCTTATGTGGAGAGCTGGTTGCTAATACACATGCTTACTGTATATGTAGAGGTTTGCAGGTTACATACATGAATCAGGCGTCGGCAACCTCAACGTAACCTGGGGCCGCTATGGCGGCCCACAAAACGACTTCTGGGCTGCCACCATCAAAACTGAACAATTGTTAACTCAATTGTCAGGTTGTAATACCTGCGCAATACCAACAAACTTACAGAAACACACTGGGCAAAACATAGAGTACAATTATACTGTGTTTACTTCAAAAAACGGAACTCTTTAAACAAAGTTTATAAAATTACTGCTGTACCGCTGCTATTGTCTTTTCAGTCAACAATCTTAAACAACACAGAATTCACTATGTAAAACAACACAGAATTCAAACAGTGTGTATCTGCAACAGCAAAGATAAATAACTGTTTAAATGGGTTTCATTTACATTTCCTAGCTGCCCATTACTTCTGTGTTTCTCAAAGAAAAAAAAACTAGTGGATTTGCACCAAAAGCAGCCATAACACACAAATGAGGGTTAATCTGTTCCCATTTAACATTACATGCAGTTATTACATTTTGCTCCAATCAAGGAAAAAAAAAAAACATTTCTCTTAAATTAAAACAAACAATTTATTTAATTTGGTCAGCTTCACCTCTGTCGTTCCGCTGGCTCGGCACTTAGCATACAGTTACTGCATAAGCATTGATTACGTACTTCCACGTGACTTTGGCTGCGTGTCTTGGAACTGTTGCCTAACAACCACTGACAGTCTGTGTGTGGTGTGAGAATCACTCCAGCAACAACAACACAGAAGCTGGCTGCACAAGTGCCAATGTGGCAGATCTAATTAATATTTTTTTTTAAATGTAATACACTGATAAGGAAACTCAGAGGGGCCTCCACCAAACCTCAAATGGGCTGCCATTTCTGTGTGGGTTGGGGGTTTCCAAGACACTTTAATGTTGTTTTTGTATTTTTTAAAACTTTTTCATGTCTTTCCAACAAAAAAAAAAAAAAATGTAACTGACCCATTGGTCTTGTCATCATCAAGCTTGGATGATAGTTACAAAGACATTCGCATCTCTGTTTTATTTATTTTTAAAAATACAATCTGGCACAGCCATCGTAGCCATTTTTGTGAGAGGAAACTGACCACTGTACCCATTAGAAGAGACATTCAAGAATCCGGAATGCTTTTATATAATTTGATTTATGCCTGGTACTCTAGTGCCAAAAGGTCTTAAATTCATGGGCATGAAGTTAAGGTCGTGAGGGGCCAGGCAATGTTGCCTTCATTGGGCGTGAAGACTTAGGGGCACCAAAGCAGTTCTAGGGGGCAAAGGCAAAACATAAATGCAACCCTAGGGCACCAAGGCGATTTCATACTCCTTCATAAAACAACAAAAAAGAAATATGGAGAGCCAATTATGTTGATAACATTTTAATTCAAACAAACACAAATAATACTCCTTTCACACAGACGAGTTATGACGGCTCAGAACCGGCACTGATGTGGCATTTTGGTCTGTGTGAGTTGCCTATACCGTCACAAAGCCGTCATGTCTTATGCCATCTCTGAATCACGAGGTTGATTCAGAGCCGACACTCAACTGTCTCAGCTCCTGTGTGAAATGGTATGCTGGCACCAAAGCACTATTGTGGGTGTGGATTGAAAGTCAGCATCCCACGTGACTGCATGTATATCAAATGTATTGGGTATTTTTGTCATCAGTGTTGCATGCTTAGAAGTGAGTCAGTCAGAGGCAGAAGTGGGATTTGAACAGGTGATCTTTTGGTTACAAGCCCTGGACTTTAACCACTGGACCACACTGCTTCCTTTTATATACAGTGCCTTGCAAAAATATTCAGACCCCTGACCAATTCTCTCATATTACCGAATTACAAATGGTACATTGAAATTTTGTTCTGTTTGATATTGTAGTTTTAAACACTGAAACTCAGAATCAGTTATTGTAAGGTAACATTGGTTTTATGTTGGGAAATATTTTTAAGAAAAATAAAAAACTGAAATATCTTGCAAGTATTCAACACCTGTGCTGTGAAGCTCCCAGTTTGCACCGATGAAAGAAATTGCCATAACGAGGAAAATGAAGACCAAAGAGCATTCTACAGAAGTTAGAGAGAAAGTAATACAAATGCATAGATTAGGGAAAGGGTACAAAATAATATCCAAGTGTTTGGATATCCCAGTGAGCACAGCTGGATCAATAATCAGGAAGTGGAAGCTGCATCACACCACCCAGGCACTGCCAAGAAAAGGCCGTCCCTCAAAACTCAGCGCTCAAACAAGAAGGAGACTTGTGAGAGAAGCCACAGAGAGGCCAATAAACACTTTGAAGGAGCTACAGAGTTCAGTGGCTGGGAATGGAGAAATGGTGGACAAGTCAACCATATCAAGAGCTCTGCATAACACTGGCCTGTATGGGAGGGTGGCAAGAAAGAAGCAGTTACTCAAAAAGTACCATCTGAAAGCACATCTGGAGTTTACCAGAAAGCATGAGAGTGACCCAGCTGCGATGTGGGAAAAGGTTTTGTGGTCAGATGAGACCAAGATGGAGCTTTTTGGCCAAAACTCAAAGCGCTGTGTGTGGCGCAAACCTAACACTACCCATGCCTCAAGACACACCATCCCTACAGTTTAGTATGGTGGTGGCAGCATCATGCTGTGGGGATGCTTCTCATTAGCAGGGACTGGGCATCTTGTTACAATTGAAAGAAGAATGGATGGAGCAAAATACAGGAAAATACTGCAATAGAATCTGCTTCAGTCTGCTAAAAAACTGAAGCTTGGGAGGAAATTCACCTTTCAGCAGGACAATGATCCCAAGCACAAGGCCAAAGCAACATTGGAGTGACTCAAGAACAAAAAGGTGAATATCCTACAGTGGCCCAGTCAAAGTCCTGATCTCAGTCCCATTGAGAATCTGTGGCACTATTTGAAAATTGTGGTCCACAAGCGTCGTCCAACCAACCTGAACAACCTGGAGCAAATCTGCCAAGAAGAATGGGCCAAAATCACTCCAACACTGTGTGCAAAGCTAGTACGTACCTACCCCAAAAGACTTAAAGCTGTTATTGCAGCAAAAGGTGGCTCTACCAAATATTAATGTGTGGGGGTTGAATACTTATGCAAGCAAGATATTTCAGTTTTTTATTTTTCTTAAATATTTTCCAACATGTGTAAAACAAGTGTTTTAAAAAAAAATATCGAACAGAATGATATTTCAATGTACCATTTGTAATTCAGTAATATGAGAGAATTGGTCAGGGGTGTGAATACTTTTGCAAGTGTGTGTGTGTGTGTGTGTGTGTGTGTGTGTGTGTGTGTAGCTATCTATCTGTATCTGTCTCTCTTTTTTTTTCTAAACAAATTTATTTATTTATTTTAAGTAGCTTACTGTGGCAGGCTGGCCCGAGCGGTGACGTCAGACCCGGAAGAAACACACAGCACTGCGAGTGAAATGAAAGCACTGCTTGCGCGGTTTAATAAATGAACAAAATAAAAAGGTTAAACAAACGAAAAACACTATACACACAACAAACGGCACTTTGGCTGAAATAAATAGACAGAGAGTAGACGAACACTAAACAAACAAGATGTATCGTGCTGATCTAGGTCAGCATGGATAGCAATTGTTCACATTTTTTTTTTTCTCCTCTCCTGTTCTCCACTCTTGAACACTCAACCCAGAGTGAGTGAAGCATTCGCCCTTTTATGCAGCTCTGCCGAGATTGGATTGCTAATCAAGCATTCAATTGATATCTCAGTACAGCTGCACGTGAACTACTTTGTGCACTTCCCGTTCTTCCATACAAATACCCCTTTTACCCCGTTAAGTGATTGTACCATCCTCGTGTCCGCCCCCTAGGAACCCCCGGTCATAGACGGCAATGACATGGATTCTAACCTGCAATCTCCAGGCTATAGGGCGCATCCTGCACTCCATGCGGACTGCCTTTACCGGATGCGCAATTTGGTAGCCCCAATCTGGATATGTCTTAACTAGACTACATTACACACATGTTTCTTTCCAAAACCAGAAATGAATATAATAAATAATAATTTGATATGCAAATCACAATTTTGTTCTAAAGAACTTTGAAATTAAATGTGAATTTAGCATTCAGGGTCCATGCGTATTTATAAGAGCTTTAAATATTACATACAGTGTCTATAGAAAGTCTACACCCACTTGAACTTTTTTCACATTTTGTTATGTCAGTGCCTCAGAGTTTCATGCATTTAAATGCGCCGTTACTGGGTGCACCACTCCGGAGCCCTGCTGTAAGTTTTTGAGAGGCATTGCGGCAAGCAGTTTTTGGCACTGCGTCAATTGCCGCTGGTGCCGTCAGTTATGTCGCGCCCTGCTGTAGAGAGAAATGTTGGTGCTTAGCTCATTAATCTGTTAAGACACACATTTTTGTCATAGATGTCACCCCACATCCAAGCATGTTATAATCATTTTTACCAGTGTTTTAAAGTGCTGTCAAAAACTCATAAACTCAAAATAATTTCCAAACCCTTGCCAGAATTTTCATCTTAACAAAATATTTTCAATGATAGATTTATTATTTTTTATAAATTCTGATACCTTAGGAACCCTGGGGTAAACTAAAGGGATTTTGTTTCACAATTTAATATTCATTATTGAATCTATAGTTCTGGCAAGTTTGCAAAGGGCTTGACTATGTCTGTACTAAGTTTGGTGCAGTTTAGTTACACAGCTTAGAAGGGATGCTGGAAATCGAATATGGCCGCTACCCATAGACCACTAAGCGAACTGAACATAGCTGATGGAAGCTACAAAGGTGTTAAAATAGACCCCATTGGGTTCTGTATGTGTCATGCCTTTTTGAAAGGTGCAGGCAATTTCTTACCCTTTTAGTATCTGAGTGGCAGACCAGACAACAACGTGGTGGTATTACCAAACGTAACGCCTAGTTTGTTTCTTCCACTACTCTGATATTCTTTTTTTGTTTGTTTGTTTTCTGCAGGGAGTAGTGATGGTCAAGGCCGGATTCTCCAGCGCTTTCCTGAGAAAGACTGGGAGGATAACCCTTTTCCCCAGGGAATTGAACTGGTGAGTAAACACACAACTCTGAGTTTCAATGGAGATGCATGGTTTATTATAAACTAAGGGTTGCTATTTATTTAGATTCTTGACAATAGCTACAATCTGAATTCCCATTCTGGGCAAAAAGTTGACTCCAAACAACTCTGATGCACACAGAGGATCATATTTAATAAAAGAAGACCATGTTAGGATTTACTGCATTAGTGTAGTGCATTTGTCAAATATTTCATACTGCCCTGAACAAACCCTTCATCACTGTAATTTTCTGCACTTTTACATTTTTCTATTCTTTTAGTTTTGTCAGCCCAGCGGATGGCAGCTGTTCACCGAGAGGCAACCACCAACTTTTTTTGTAGCAGTTCTGACCGATATTAACTCTGAGCGCCATTACTGTGCCTGTTTCACTTTCTGGGAAGCATTAGAAGACTCACAGGTATATAAATGTGGTTTTTAAAGCTTAACAGTCTGTATTCTAAAATATGTAATAACAATATGTCTAGGTGGTAGACATATTGTCTTGGATGTTTTCAAATCAAGTACCAAATGGCCTGAGAAGAGTCAACATATGATCGGAAAGTGTTGATTTCAAGCATGCCCAGCCTTGCTACTTGGCTGATGTAGAATCTTTGTTGCTTTTGCCTGTTTGCATCCAATTGTTTTGGCTGTGTTTACAAAGTGACTACTGAGACGATTTCAAGAGTGACATTTCTGGAATGATTTGTAAATTACATTCTTTACAGTCATGCACTAGCCTTGCTTTTCTCTACAAAATGATCAGATTTCCAACTGATATCTGGCTACCTTTTTTTCAGCCCCTGAAGAGCCTCTCTGGTGAAGATGATGAGGATTCTGGTGTTATCCAGCAAGCCCAGATGTTTGCTCCAAAGAGCTTGGTATTGGTATCTCGGCTGGACCACACAGAAGTCTTCAGGGTATGCACATTTTTCTAATACATAGCCTTTATTTTAAAATGGTCTATAGCTTGGTTAGGTTACATAGTAGGCTAAGTATTTCATTAAACAGAAAAGTTTTTTATTAATATTTTTTATTTTTCTTTAATATTTGTCCTCCTTAGAACTGTCTGGGCCTGATCTACACAGTACACTTAGAGGGTCTGAAAGTGCCATTGGAGACATTGATTGGAAACCTACTGACATGCTTCATACCCATTGCTGGAGGATCCCAGGTTAGAGAAGTAGATGCATGCCAATAGATTGCAGTAGTACATGTTGTTTGTCTCAGAGTCAAACAAATTAAAAGAGCTATATTTTTCTCTTTTGTATCTCTGTCTTCTGTCAGTGTCTGGTGACTGTCTGCAATTGTACACTGCTTATTATGGGACCTTACCCCTTATATTTTTTTTTTATTTGCTTTGATGCAGTAGTAGCAGGTGTGTCAAGTTTACTATCCAGGCGAAAAGCTCTTTTTCTTTTTTTAGCTGAAGTTAAGTAAATCAACTTCTAAAACTTCCTGTATTCTAAAAAATCTTTACAAAAAAAACAATCCACCAATTAAAGACTAGTTTTTCCATATAAAATCTTGTAAAATTATTCTACTTTGTAATCACTGACATTGTATAACCTTGTTTTAACAGAAGCATTTACAATAAATGGCTAGTTTAATAATTTCTAAAGTAGATCCTACAAACACTGGTTACTTTTTGTTTTTTAAATAACCCTTTAAGGGCTCCTGTATTGTGTTTTGTGAGATGAAACAAGTTTCGGATTGCAGCAAGATGTTAAGCAGTAAGATTAAGTTAGGAATTTCACTGGTTTATATGTAATCTTTAAAGCTCTTATAAATGCACATGGGCCCTGAATGCTAAATTCACATTTAATTACAAAGTTCTTTAGAACAAAACTGCATAATTTGCATATCAAATTATTATATATTCATTTCTGGTTTTGGAAAGAAACCTGTGTGTAATGTAGTCTAGTTGAGACATATCCAGATTGGGGCTCCCGAGTTGATGGTTCGCGTGGAGTGCAGGATGCACCCTATGGCCTGGACGTCGCCAGCTTGTCCAGGCTATTCCATAGCTGACTGTGGATGGGAGCTCACAGGGGGTGGCACACAATTGGCCGAGCGCCGCATGGGTTGGGGAGGGCTTAGGTCGGCCAGGGTGTCCTTGATCCTGTGGTCTGGCCGGCCACCTGCGAGCTTGCCTGTAACTGCCCAGAGCTGCGTTGTCCTCCAACGCTGTAGCTCTGAGGTGACAGCATGTGGAGCCTGCAGTTTTTTAAGAAGCAGGCGGCTAACGGCACACGCTTCAGAGGACATCGTGTGTTTGTCTTCGCCCCTCCCAAGTCAGCACAGGGGTGGTAGCAGTGAGCTGAGCCTAAAAATAATTCTGAGAGAAAATAAAAATACATTCTAAATTGGGAGAAAATAATAAAAAAAATATATATTTGCAGACAACTAAATAAAATAAATTAATTAATTAATAATAATAATTATTTGCAGATATGCATATCTGATCCTGTGTGTTTCATATGTGTGATTCCACTGTTCGTAGTTTTAATTTAGTACCTCAGAATCTTGCCTGTGACTGGCTTCTGGGCTGCTTTCAGGTAACTATCTTTCAGCAGCAACACCTGTTCATACAAAGAGATGTTTGAATAGATGGGATGTAATGTTGCTTTAATCCTAGTTTTTTTTTTTTTTTTTTTTTTTTTAAATGTGTTTATTTATTATGATATTAAATTATAGTAGTAGAACAATATTTGACACTTTTTCTTGATAGCCTCTGCTAAGAGGAAATATTCATTTTAAATTGAATTTGGTTAGTCATTGTTGGAAGTTGTGAAGTCATATAACCTGCTTTGTGGTGATAAACAAAACCAGTATTTTATTATCTATGGTTAATTTTAGTACTTGCCATTATACAATAGACTGTATATTCATCTACATAAATGGACTGCGGATTCTAAGCCTAAAAATAACTCGCAGCTGGAGTTTTGGCTCCTGTGGATAGAGAGGATGGAACATATGGTTATGTTGTAAAGGGAAGGAGAGAGCAATATATATTTTAGCAGGTGGCTGATGGAAACAATACCCCCAACAGTAATAATTCTATGACTCTGCAGATATGCGTCAGGGTTTTGGTCACCTGGTTGGTGTTATAAAGATAAAGCCATTTTTAACAGCGCAGTAAAGTTACAGTTCAGAAAGATTATTGTTTTTAATTTCAGTGTTAATTGTAGTGCATCCCCTATTGTTGGAAGAACAATAAAATCATGATTTGATCATATACTGCAATGCATCTTGGCATCTTTGGTGGCATTTAATACTCTTTCCAAAATAATCCCTGCCAAGCTGGCTGTGTGCGTGTCCTATTCAGATACAAGCTGAGCTTCCCATCACTGGACCTTAACAACTGTCTCTGTTAAAAGTGTACCCCTTTGACAGCCTCCTTGATCTCAATTGCCTGGTGTGTCAATTTCTGTGGATGGGTGGGTCATTTCAGTACTCATTCCAACAAATACATGGATTAGACTGTCTTATCACATGCTGGCATATATTTTACACTGCAAATTTCCAGTAGTTTCTTTCAGGTAAAGGAAGTATATTTATACCCCACTTTTGTAGTGAATTTCTCAGGCGTTTACTGACATACAAGAACTATAGGGGCAATTTATTTCAGGTAATCATCTTATACCAAATTACCTAAATCAGATATATCCTTAACGTGGTGAATTATTTTCCTGATTTGCATCTATTCATTGATTCCATTTACAAACGATAGCTTGTTAAAAAAAAAAAATAATAATAATAATAATAATAATAAAATAATAATAATTGATCTAGACTCCAGTGACACAGGAAAAACCGTTCATGACTCAGATTTAACTGCAGGGTTAATGTATTTTAACACTGGACATGTATATTCTGTAAATTCAGCCTTTATACAATACATTCTTCAATATGGGTTTGCTGTTTGAGGGCCATTCATCAAATCTTGCCAATCTGAACAGTAAAGGATGCTCCAAAAAATAGAGAAGGATGTTGGAATTCTTTAGCAGCTTGTTAGGGGTGCAGTGTTAGAATTACTACAGATGTTTTTTTTTCTTCTGTAATTCTGTAATTCTGTAAGTTTCTCTGTAACCTGTCTCTAATTTCCTGTGGTGTCTCTGTTTGTTGCTAACCTAGCCTGGCATGGATGAGAGAGAGGAAAGCTTGGTATGCCTGTTTTTTATTTACATTTCCTTATCCTAATTTAATTGGTTCTGATTTCAGGACTGTTCTTTTTCCTGTCTTGTTTATTCTTTAACCCTATGTCAGGTTCATGGGGATTTCTTAAATCATAAACACTAGCTTAATAGTTAACAATTTTATAAACAGAATTTCTATTGGATATAAGGGTAATTACAGACAAGTGTGACTGCTCCTGGAATAACAGAACCTGCAATAAATACCTTACCGATTGGGAGTTGTGCAGCGAGTCATGTAGTTGCAACAATATTGCCACCATTGCACGATCACTTGCAAAAGATTAACATCACTTGCAGTTAAAATCGGATATCTGAGTGAGGCATTAATTCGAGGACGGCGTTAATTTGAAGTAATACGTTATATACTTCAGTGTAAGGGCTTTTTTATAGTCTCAATGTGTGTAAATTTCACTTTGTTGGAGAGCTAACTTCATCATTAAAAAATGCACTGGAGCATAGCAAATAGTTGGGACTCCATCAAAAAGGTGTGTGTGTGTGTGTATATATATATATATATATATATATATATATATATATATATAATATATATATATATATATATATATATATATATTGCTAGATTCAGTAAACAAAATCTACCACTGCATACATTCTTTGTAGCATTCCACTGAATTAAGCTGAATTTCCTTTTCTACTCGGTATTTAACGCATGTAAGACATGTAGCGTTATGCTTTCTCAGTAACAATATTCTGATACTAGTTTTATTTCCATACAGTAGTTTATAGTCTAACATTTGCAAATAGAATATTCCTATTCTGTCTGTATTTTAAACATCATTTTGTTGAAGTGGAAGCTTGACTGCAATTGTTTCTGTTTCTAGAGAACCGTAACACTGGGGGCAGGTGATCGGCAAGTGATCCAGACACCCATTAACGATTCACTGCCTGTAAGTGGCTGTAGTGTTGCACTACTCTTTAAACAGTTAGGTAAGTGCTTTTAAAATATATTTGAGTGCATTCTTTATGATTTACAGTACATCCCATAGCCAGACTAAGGAAGGGGAAGGGAAGGGGAGAGGGGTGGCAGTCGGGTTAGCAGATTTTAAACAAGCAAACAGACAAAGACTTGAGCAGCTCATTATTCTAATTAGATGTGGCAGCCTTACTGATTACTAATTACATTTTATAGAAAGCCTACAATTTGTTTTTCTTTAGTTAGATTGAATACAGTATCAGACTTGACAAAATAACTCTTAATTCATGTCAAAATGTTTGTCTAAATTGCTGCTTAAAAAGCCTTTATTTATCTGTGCTGCGGTTATAGGACTGTATACTACCCTAGGCGTCCTCATTGTAAACACAGATCACATCACCACCATTCAGTTACTGTAGGCAGGTATATATAGGTAAGCTGGTAGAAGCATGAGGGGAAGCGTGCATGGCACCTACTGACACTCTACCTGACCTTACCCTCTCCAGCAAATAGTATAAAAGGACTAGAACCAAAATTCTATAGCGAATACACTCTTATTACCATTACTGTATGCATGCTACACATTTTGATGTTTTGTCTTACTGTTTCTCTTATTCTTTTTGTAGGAATCATAAACGTGCTGTACCTGTTCTGTGCTGCTCTTACTGAACACAAGATCCTTTTTTTGTCCAGTAGTTACCAACGGCTCACAGATGCATGTCGAGCTCTTCTATCCATCATGTTTCCACTTAAGTACTGGTAAGGTGGGATTTCAGGTGAATCCCATTGCTGTATGCTGAGGCATTAGAAAAATATGTAGGAGTATATTTAAGGCAGTCTGTTTCTTGCTAGTCTTGTGTCTGTTTTGTTGTGTAATGTTTGGTAAAAGCTGCTAGTGCAGCCTGGGAACCACTTTTTCCAGAATCCAGTTTAATTCTGTAGTGGAAAATAAATTGAAATGAAGAAACTTTTAAATCTTTTTAATCAGATTTGCAAAATTAAGAATGTGAATGTGAAAAGTCTAAATCAGTGTACCTCCAAATGTTGTTAAAGTTAATAAGAAAATGGCTACTAGCTTGCAGTTTGCAAAGTGATAAAGTTATTTGTGAAACTAGCCCCAGAACATTACAACTTTGTTTTGTTGAAAGTACCTGAAAGCACAAAGACTGCTAGAGGCCGAAAATGAGGAATACTATTGCTATTGCTCTACACAAACATGCATTGACAACCGTTTAAACAACCTATTCATCCTGAAAGTAGATTTGATGACACCGTAAAACAGGCTAAAAAGACTAATGCAGTAAACACACTCAAAGTAAATAGCTGTAACCCTAACCATTGTTGGCTTATATTTAAAGGAGAACTGAGGACTGACGTGTTACTCAGTGGTACTTTCAGTACCATTTATTGTCTCACTTCTACCTCTTTCAGTTTCACGTACATCCCAATCCTGCCAGGTAAACTTTTGGAGGTACTGTGCACCCCAACACCATTCATCATTGGAGTCAGTTCCTTCTTTCGTTCAGAGACACAGGAACTGGTCAGTGGTCTTTTTTTCTTTGAAATACAATTGTGGTTGAGTAATGCGTTCCTGTAGCAGTCCTACCAGCAAGTTAATGACCTGAAATGCTCCAATGTGATTTTCTGAGGCACTTTTACTGTACTAATAGAGGACTGGGTCTGATGTGCTGTGGGTCTCTAACAATTATTTTTTATCAAAGCATGTTTGTATTAATTACAGAATTGTCTGAACAGTGATCTTGGTTCACCTCATTTCAATTTGGAGCGGGTTGTTAGATGTTTTGTTTCTTAATTGCACAGAACAACGGCAGTCTATTAGATCCTTAATGTCACATGTTTTCAGATAAGTTGAGCCAGACCTAAAGCTGTTCAAAATAATTTCCTTGGCACATTTGAGAGATGTCGATCAAAACTAATGTTTGAAGTAATAACATAAGACAAGTAATTAAGGCGTGATGACATAATAGTAAAATTTTGTACTTGGAAGCTGGACAACGTAGAATTATCTTGTACAGCAGTGGAAGTCCACTGGTGCATTTGTGGCGAGATACCAAGTATGGACTGGGGTGGGTCACATTGCACGACTCTAGGGTAAATGAGGGGCAAAGCTACTGACTAGGAGTATGCCTTGTCTGTCACTTTTTATTGGGTGCCTGTGTTGGTAGAGTGTCTTCTGACCTTACCCTTTCCAACAAAATGTTATAAAAATGAAACGTCTGCACTTTGCACTTTTTGCACGGTATGCACATTGTGTTTTAGCCTGTTATTAATAAGTACAGCCTGTTATTTTTCACTGAATTTAGCGTTGGTACGCTTTTCTTCCTTGGTGTGCAGATCTGTTCTTTGGCGTGTTACCTCTGTATTTATGGAGACTGACGCACCTGTTAGGTACTGTCTGTTGGACATTGTTTTTAAGGCCCATTGAAAACTTACTTTTTCATAAAATAAGTATCCTATCATAATACAGTATAAAAACGCTGCACTGCAGGAGCTCCCAGTTAATGCAGTTCACTTATAGGTCATTATTGAATCATACTAGCTAAATATACTATCCACAGTGTAATTTCAGTGTTACTGTACATGTCAAGAACAATACAGGGCTTTCTCATTAATGGGTAATGAATTCAGTCATGGTTTGGCCACATTGACAGTAAATTGTACATGGACTGCACTAAATTACTGCCCTCTGTATTTCACAATTATGATGTTTTTTGTCCTAGTCGGATAGAACTGTTTTCCCTTAATTTTAAATAATGTCTGCCAGGTTTTATTTTTTATATTTTTTTTGTTTGCAGAAAATAAATAAATACTTTGCATAAATCAATTATAAAACAATATTATAACAGCAATCCAGAATGCGTTTTTTGTCACCATTTCCTCTTCAAGTATTATTATTACAGTAATAACATCTGCTGCTCTGATCCTTAATTGCATTGTTGTACTGAATGTTTTGTTTGTTTTCTTTTAAGTTGGATGTAATTATAGCAGACCTTGATGGAGGGACAGTGACCATTCCAGAGTGTATCCACATCTCATTGCTACCTGACCCTCTATTACATCAGACTCAGACTGTACTGTCCATGGTAACTAAATCTTTAACTCCTATATGACTTCTGAGGCCATACAGCATGAATGACATTATGCGCAGTGCCTAGTTAGATATCAAATTTCCATTGTTAAATCAAAATTTATTTGTATATTTATTGGATATATTGAAAATGTGATCTGCTGTAGGCTACCTGTAATTTCAAAATGGGGTATTTATAATTGAAGATCAAAGTGTAGTAATTTATGTTATGTGATCTGATTCTGCAATGCTGTTCATTATGCCACGCTTTGTTATGGTAATTACAGTATATATGAGATATAGGGCTGTCAGTTAAGCCTCAAAATAGCAATCGATTAATCGGGCACACAGAATATAACCATTCTAATAAATATTGATGATTGTACCGCTCATACATTTTAGCTCCATTCCTCTCCCCCTGACATGGTTATTTTAATATCATTGCTGTGAAGTAAAAGCTTGTGCCCAACAGTTGAATGCAAGGGGTAATTACGCCTTGATAGCGTCAGGAGAAAAAAAAAAAACATTCGCAACAAACCTAAAGCATGTTTAACATACTACAGGGGTGTTAGTAGAATATATATATATAGATATAGATATAGATATATATAGATTCCAAACAGATTACAGTATTTAGGAATGTATTTAGGAATGTAATCCTATATAAGACACAAGTTAATGTGTCTCTTTTTTTTATTCCGTGACAGCAGCATCACATATTGCATCTTGTTTATACTATATCATCTAACCTGTGTGAAACACACAATGCGGAAATCCCTGCCTAAATTATTATTATTATTATTATTATTATTATTATTACAACAGTTCATTTTGAAACTCCAAAGACACGCAAACTATATACAGTCAGTGTTCAATGTGCACAATTTAATTACAGGCTCTTTGCCAGGAATACAAGCCTGTCATCCTGCTTTGGATCCAAAGCGGTGCGGTTTATTGTTGTTTACATTGAATACACTAAGGGCCGTGTACGTAGGATGGGACCAGCAAATCAGATGCTAGTTAACACGAGCAGGAAAAGAGCACGCCCACTGCATGTCTGGCAGAAGTACTGTAAATAGCAAGGCAGGGCGTTTGATGAATTTTCGTTGATAAACTTAAAATATGTTATTAACTATGCGAGTTACAAAAATGTAATTATTGAATCCATTATCCAGTATTTATATTGATGTATATAACGAGGAATGGAATTGATCGAAAAATCAATTTTCGTTTTAATCGTAGCAGCCCTAATGTGATACTTTTGTAATACAAGCAAATATTCCAATGATATGTATATATATTTTGTTTTTAAACTTTTGCATCATTAGTTTGTCCAACTTTCTTTGCTGTGGTCACCTACAGTGCTGTTACTGTAAGTGTATTGATGGGGGACCAGTTAAGTTGCTGTCCATAACTTTTAATAACCCCCATGCAAAAACAGCTAGACGGAAAGCATATACTTGACTACAAAGAATATGTTTATTAAATGCGTCCTTTTTTTAGATTTTAGATCCGGAGTTAGAGGTTGCAGATCATGCTTTTCCACCATCTGCTATGCAACCTTCTTCACTTAAAATCCAGGTAAGTTATGACTTTGCCATTTGAGAATTCCACAGTGTCCTCAAACTACACCGTACCAGCAAAGTGTGGAACTTTTAAAACCACAAACCGATTTACTTGATAACCAATTTAATTTGGCAGGGTTGGTATGATGCTAGATGGGTGGTTTTTAAAATTTATAATACGATAGTTGCATGACCTCTCTATAAAGCTGTCCTGCAGTAGGATGGTTCGTGTCTTCTAACACATTAACCCTGCAGTTTAACTGTTGTTTATGCAGTTTTAAATGGAAGTTAACTGAGTCTGGACAGCTTTCATTTGGCAATATCTGGTACATGCCAGCAGTTCTACAAATGTGATGTGTGGGATTGATAAAAAATATCAGTTAATCTCATGTTTTACATTTCTATATTTACATTACAGATGCATTTTTTTTTAGTAGACTTTGCTTTTCTTCTTTTTTTTTTCTTTAAGTATATAGGCTTATTGTTGTTTTTTTTTCTGGTCTTTATTCCAGGATAAAGAAATCCGTGCTGTGTTTCTATGGTTGTTTGCACAGTTGTTTCAGGGTCATCGCTGGTGTCTGCATATCATTCGCATCCATCCTGAACCTGTCATCCGATTTCATAAGGCAAGAACAACCATTTAAAAGAAGTTTTTTTTACTTTGAAAGAATTGTTGCACAAAATAAATCAGCTTAAAAAGTACAGGCCACAGTTATCTGGTTTTTATATATATATATATATATATATATATATATATATATATATATATATATATATATATATATACACACACACACACACACACACACACACACACACACACACACACACACACACACACACACACACACACACACACACACACACACATACATATATGTGTGTGTGTATGTATATATAGGCCTATACCTTTAAAACCTTGACAGATAATCCCACTGGTGTTCATCTTCAGGGATGAATTAGTATCCTTCAGCTGAGTACTTAAATATATGGTGTTAAAGTGATTAAACACATTTTTTGTGTTTTGTGTTTGTGTTCAGGCTGCGTTTTTGGGTCAGCGTGCTCTGACTGAAGATGATTTTCTCATGAAGGTATTGGACGGGATGGCATTTGCTGGTTTTGTATCAGAGAGGGGACCATCTTACAGAGCAATTGATCTTTTTGATGAAGTAAGATTTTTTGTATTTATTATAGTATAACTGGCTGTGGTGTGTAATGCATTGTGATTACGGATTCTGACCTGTGTGTGTGAGGTTACCGGTTCGCTCTCAGCCTCCTTCCTGCTCCAGCGGTACTTGACTTGGAACTTGTAGATAGTTGCAGCCAATGAGCAGGGGGGTATTATTATATTTTTGAATATACTAATGGTATTAAATTCAAATTTGAATCCATACATGAATTAAAAAAAAAAAGTTATAAGTATATCTGAATTTTTTGATTGACTGCATTTGAGTAGTATTTTAAGGGCTAGATTTTCATAACATTGATTTTCTGGTTTTTGCTGCATCAAAACCATAATTTGTTTCCAGAACAAATTATACACTGGGTCAAGAAAAAGTGCTAGTGTACCCTGTATTCCACACAACCTTTGCATCTGCAAGCAGGATTTGTATTTATTTGCTGTACATTCAAATCAGATATGTTCAAATTTTTGTGTTCCCTGTCACTTAGCTTATAGCCACTGAAGTTGAGCGAATCAGATTGGAGGAGGGAAATCCACACAAAGTAATGAAGCACGTCAAGCAGCTTGCTGAACAACTCTACAAAAATGTATGTATTTTGTAATTAGTGACTACTTGGCACAGAACTTGTACGGCTGATGGTCATGGCTCTCGTTTTCTCTATCATGCCAGCAATACTATCATTGTAGTCATAAGACAGAAATCGAACTGCCAGCTAGTGGAAAAACACTGGCAGTGGCCATCTGCTGACCCACTAGCAGGTGTTGACAGGCCCTGGCTGGGATTTAAGACACAAAGCAGCAAGGTTGTTTTTGAATAGGGCTGTAAAATAATGATATGTTAAGCATGACATTGGGTAGAGGAATTCAGAGTCGGTTCTAGGCCTTCTAGGACCAGCGTTACCTGATTGCTGCAAAGGGTTAATTACACCGTTTTTGCTCCTAAAGCACTACAAACTATTGCTCGCGTGTTTGTGGTTGTAGGTTGAAATAATCAAGTTTGAAGGTCGTTGTAAGTCATGGCCGGAGAAGGGAAGGGAATGCAAGCCAGCTGACCGCACACATTTCTGTGTATTCTGCTTTCACTTTTTTTAATGGTCAGTTTGAGAAATAAACTTTGTTCAACATCTGACTCTACTCACGCTACATACTGTTTTACATAATGGTAACATTGCTCTTGAATTACTGTGGCTGATTCTTTGGCTCATCATCTCACCATGGAATCTTGTGCAGTTAAATCACTTAAACTCCTGACGGTAACAATGTAACAAAATCTGCTGGGATGCAAGACGCAAGAGATAAAAAAAGATCTATTTGTGTTGATCCAAAACTTTATCTGGGCACTCTACGATTTGACTGGCGAAAGATAACATTGGTTTATTGGAGTTGCTACGGTAACCTTTTCACATCCTTGTTTGCTTAATGCTTGCTCATTTTGCTGCATTACAGCCCTTCATTAATTACATTAAGTTTTCAGGACATTTTGTTAATGGCATGTGTGCAAGACACAAACCTTGTGTATTATTATTTGTTGCTGTTCTTGATCTACATTTCCTAAACAGCTGTTCATTTTAAGCTACTTTTTTTTAAAATTTAAAACAGTACTCGCACGTTTTGATTACCATCACAACTGTTGTAAGAAACTGGGGTTCATGTATTCTGCTGGTGTTAATATACCTGATGAAGACACATTAGTGTCGAAACACATTGTTTGTTTTACCATGTCCATTTTTTTAAATCAATAAATATATTTTGATGAAGAATATAAACGAGCAGGAGTCAAGTATGTAAACCTGTTTGAAGCAAAATGATGAATTTTGTTTGGTAAGCCATTTAAATATAGTTTGGTTGAAAGAAATTTGAACGCTTGCACTGCCGTGGAGACTTTCAGTGTGTGTGTGTGTGTGTGTGTGTGTGTGTGTGTGTGTGTGTGTGTGTGTGTGTGTGTGTGTGTGTATATATATATATATATATATATATATATATATATATATATATATATATATATATATATATATATATATATATATATTAATTAATCAGTCTGGAGCTCTACATTAGAGTTTCTCTGTTCTTCAGTGGTACAAACTGATTGATACACGATGGTGCGATTGACAGAACATTGTGTTTTGAGGAATCATATCGTCACAAAGAACTGTCGGCGTGTACCAGTGGCAAGCCTGTCGCATACCAGTAAAGGTACACGTACCACAGGTTGAAAACCACTGGTCTAGCCGGTCAAGTCGAGTGGCTCTGCTACCACAGCTTGCATGGAAATTTCGATTTTAGCAAAAAAGGGATTTGAAGAGGAATCGAATCCTGAAAATGGATTCGGGTAATATCGAGAGCCGGATCCCTGAGTACCCTGTGTCATCCATAATATGTATTAATAATTATCTGAGTTTTATGATTGGCTAGACTCATTATTGAGAAAGCCGTCTACTGTAGATGGGCAACAGTATGTGTCGATATACCCCAAGCCAAATGACTAAACCCAACTTTGTATAAAACAAAATTGTGAGAAAATAAAATATGATGATAGATGTTTTATTTATTTATTTATTTTTGATTAATAGGAGAACCCTTACCCAGCCGTTGCCATGCACAAGGTACAAAGGCCAACAGAGGGCTCCCACTTGCGGTTACATCAGACAACCTTCCCCCACCTTGATGAGGTGACAGTTCAGCTGTTCATTGACCATGCCGCTGCCAAACAAAAAAACGAAATACCTGCTGTTAAATCAGAGAAGAAATGTATGGTGCCGTCCGGACCTCCCCCTGGTAATCAGATTATCCTGTCAAACTATAGATTCTTTATTCAATAAACAATTGAAGATGTATTATTAGGTTAATGGCTTTAAGAAGTCTTCACTTGTTTTAAACCTGCACTTGTTTTAGAACAGGACTTTTCAAACTTGGTCCTGGGGACCCCCTGTGTCTGCTGGTTTTCATTCCAACCAAGCTCTCAAGTACTTAACTAGACCCTTAATTGAACAGATAATTTGCTTAATTAGACCTTTTTACTTGTTTTAGCTTTACCAATGTTATATCTGACTTGAAATATGCAACTGTTCAAGAGCTGAAAACAAATAAAAAGATCTAATTAAGCAAATTATCAATTCAAGAGCTTGGTTGGAATGAAAAAAAACAGCAGACACGGGGTCCGCAGGACCGTGTTTGAGAAGCCCTGTTTTAGAAGGAAGTTCTGTATTGAGTTTTCTCTTTTTTAATTGTTTTCCCAGATACCATCATTGACAGCAATGTCCTAGCTAACAGTGCTCGGAGATTAGAAGTGGTCAGGAACTGTATTACTTACATCTTTGAAAACAAAACCGTAGAAGCTAAAAAGGTGGGTTTCTTGAGGCATCGTTTTTTGTGTACTTTGATGTTTTACATATATCTAAAAACAAACTTAAAATAATTGAGTGTATCAAAATTTGGTTATGGATAAACCCAGGGTTTTCCCTGGCATTTGTATGTTTGTAGTGACTGTTGACTAATCCTTTCAATAAACTTTAGTCACTGGAGATCTTCAGCAGTCACTACGGTACAAAACTCCACAGTCCTCAAGGGGTGTTGTTACTCCTGTTTTTATTCCACATGTCCCTTACATTACTATAATATAGATAGATACACAGATATATTGTATATACACTGTTTAATAAATTACTCATGCTTCATAACTAGGGATGTGACCCCTGTCAGTACACCGTAGTTTTTTTTTCTTTCTTCTTTTTTTAAATAAAATTGTCTGCTAGTATAAACATGAGCATGCATTAATTTGTGTCTACACTACTAATTAGATAATATTATTTATTAACATGTCCTCTGTTAGCCTCACCTACCTATCCCTGTGTTCAGGGTGTTTTTGTCGAGTTCGTCGGCAGCTGAGTGAAAGGGAAGCTGAGTGGAGGCAGGTTATTAATGTTTATAATCTCATCAGGGTGAAGGCGAAATTCAACCTGTTCTGACCGGTTTAAAATCCAGTGTGCACTCACCTCATGTTCTTGATAAGACTGAATTTACCAGGCTGCAGACTGGGACTAAAATGGTTGTAAATGCGACAGAAAAAAAAAATTGTACAGTATTTTCAGGGTTAGGTGCATTGGTGCCTGTAACACAAAAATGCTGCCTCTCCCTTTAAAAGCAGGTGTCAATATTTATGAATGAGCTAATGCCGTCCAAACGTGTTTGAGTGTTGTGTAAACATTTAGTATTTATTGTCGTAAATAGCAGAACAAACTCACTGCAATTTAAACTTGATTTTACTGAAAAATAAACAGTAACATCTAATCATAGCTGTCAGAGCAGGACTTCACTGACACTGAGCATGGGAGCTGCAGTACGCTATTTCCCATGTTACAGCTGTACACAATTAGAGGTGCCCTCAACAATTCCAGATAACACTTTCAAAATATTGAAAATATAAACATGCCACGTTCATTACAGTCACCAGCTGCATAGATTAACCACTCAGCAGAATGTGGCAACAAACAAGTGAGCACAGACATGAAGTTACTGTTTTAATATAAACAGGAAACAAAAGCAAAACAGACCGTAAAGCTTATTTGAACAAAAGTGCTTTACCAGTGTTATTGCAAACACTTGCACACGCAAATTAGACAATTTGTGTGTGTGTTTCATGCTTAATTTACTGTATCTGTATATGTAACATTTGTTTTGAACAATATACATGTACTGTCTGGTACAATATACATTGGCTTCACCTTTCCAACTCTGTAGAGGATTTTCAACAGCTCTGCGATACATTTAAACCATAACCCTGCACTCTTTGTCACTGCACCAATATTGGAAAGCCTTCTCAAAGGCAGATTCAGAAATGTTGTGAAGGTTTGGCATGTTCACAGACATTTGCATTAGCAGGTTTACACGAGTCACTTTAAGCTGATTTCTTAGATCTGTTTTTATTACATTGTAGCGGCTGAAACTACGCTCGCAGCCAACTGTTGACGTTGTACCGCATTTACAATGAAGGCGATTTTAGTTATGGAGGGAAAGCTAAGTGGTACTAGTGAGGTATTGTTATTAATTAACAGGTTTTGGTTTGGGACTGCAACAAATAACGGTGACTGTATTGGAGATCTATGAAGTCAATGAAAGCAAAATCGGGGCTAATATTTGGCTTTTTAATGTTAATGTTTCTTACCTGACTTGAGCATAATTAGATCCCCAAAGTCCGAATTCAGACAACTGTTCTTGGCAAGGTAATATGCATTCTGCATAGCTGATATAACGACGTCCTTTTCTTTACTGAAGGTATTGACATTAGATTGGTTATAGCATTTATTATGATGCACCACCTGTACATATATTGTCTTCAATGTTAGCACTGTGAGATTGGGTTATTTAGTTTCAAATACTTTTTTGTGTGTGTATGAGGATTATCAATGTTGAATAATAATTAAGATTCAAGTTGCATACAAATAAACCACTTGCATATTTTGGTTGGACTGGTGGGAATAAATAGGGGACAACTCTCCAGGCATTTAGCAACTTTGACAACTTATACACAGTTTTTGAGGTGCTGGCTACAAGCTGTTTCAGGCAGTACACCTTTGAGTTTTAACTTGATTTCAATTTTAATTTTACCAGTTGTTGCCTGCAGTTCTGAGGGCACTAAAGGGGCGTGCAGCCCGGCAATGCCTGACCGAAGAGCTGAACCTCCATGTACAACAGAACCGTGCTGTACTGGACGATCAACAGTTTGACTACATTATCCGGATGTTGAACTGTACCCTCCAGGTATTGGGCATTTAAGAGTTTTTTACACTGCTGTTTAAAAGCTGCTTCTTCAGCAGCTCACAAACCTGTAATGTACTGTAATCAGCGAAAATATAATTTAAGGAAACCTTTAATTAATGAAAAATATGCCATATGTTATCTTTTCACAACAGACCTTAAATTATATTCTAATTAAATGTAAACCACCTTGCATTTGTTGCTTCTGCTAGTATATGAAGACCAGCCTTTTCTCTATATTTGACATATCTGCAAACAATGTTGCATAATTGGCACAGCTGTCTTAAAGATATAAGAATATACACTGGTGGAAAGTTTTGTTTCAGCTGCTGATTTTGGTATGTTTAACAAAGGTTTAGAACAGGTGTGTGTCAATCTAGTGTATGACTCCTTTTTCAGATGTGTGGTATTACCTTGGAGAGGTAATTTCAGAAAAGGTACCAGACCTAAAACACATTATGCATGCATAAACAGATGGCTCACAGGAAAGTAGAGGACCAACTGTATACCATCATGGAAGAATACATAACAGTGCATATTTTAAAGAGAGATTACCTTGTAGTTTACTAGATTGCACCTATTGTAAACTGCATGTGATCGTATAGCAAAATGCATGAATGTCGTTTAGAGTTGCAGGTGTCTGGATTTTGCTTTAATTCACCTCTCTCATAGGACTGCTCTCATATGGATGAACATGGAATAGCAGCAGCACTTTTACCCCTTGTTACAGCCTTCTGCAGAGTAAGTCAATCCTTTCTTAAATTATTTTAAATTCATGTAGGCATTTGTTAAAACAGTTTTTATTAGTCAGGAATAATATTGTTCATATATGTGTCTCTCTTTCTACATATATAGTCAGTTCTGATTAAACAGTGTCATCCAAATTTAACAGTCACTTGTTGTAAATTGTTTCTTATAATGCTAATTCAGTTAACACAAATGTCCTGTTTGTGCAGATTATTTTGTGTGCCTGCATCAATGCCATTTCCGTAAAGCCGTGCAAGAAACCAGCATTATCTTTACAGACAAAAGTGGAGTTGTTGAAAGCAGTGGATAATACACCACCACTGTAGGAAAGAAAAATGTTGCTGCAGATTTCAGCATTCCTGCAAATACTTAGTCAACCATTATGAAAAACTGGGGTACAATAATACAGGCCAGTGAACAGCAAACTGTAGATACAAGTTGTCTGCGTTTGTGATTTCCTCAATACCCTGGTGTTGGGCATGCCTTGCTTTTGTGGATTAAAAATGCCTTTTGATCTGAGTGGGACATGTAGATTTAAAGTGAAGTTAATTTATAGTGAAGTTCACTTATAACAGTGTTTTCAATAAAATGCACAGTGCTTTTAAATGTATACTACTTTTTCATTGTACTGTAATTTAAATTGGATTTGTGGCAATAAAAACTGACGGCATGCATTTGGGTTATATTCTGAGTTATATTGCATCTTTGTGGACTGCAGTTTCAGAAGAACATAAGAAAGTTTACAAACGAGAGGAGGCCATTCTGCCTATCTTGCTTATTTGGTTGTTAGTAGCTTATTGATCCCAGAATCTCATCAAGCAGCTTCTTGAAGAATCCCAGGGTGTCAGCTTGAACAACATTACTGGGGAGTGGCGGGAATCGAGATGTGTTTCATTGTTGTGATTGTTTAAAAAAAAATACCATTCTTGGTAACTTATACAAATCCTTCCTTGAACTTTATTGTGCATTTTTTTAATTTTAGAAACTTGGAGCTGGGGTCACCCAGTTTGCCTACAGCTGTGTTCAGGATCACAGTGTCTGGACCAACATGCAGTTTTGGGAGGCTATGTTTTACAGCGATGTCCAGAATCACATTCGTGCACTCTATCTTGAAGGCAATGAAAATGAGGAACATAGCCAGGTAATAAGTGCTGCATTAATACATGCACATTTTTGCCATTGTTCCTGAAATGCTATTTAAAGACTAATGCCCTTTGCAATGCAGAAGGTATGAGCACTATTAAGGTCCTCTGTCTATTTACATCTCCAACAGGAGCATGAGTCTGTACCAGAAGACAAGTCTGCACTAGAGATTGCTTCTGAACAGAGAAGACAGTGGCCAATGCTGAGCAAAGACAAGCAGCAGGAACTGATTCAAAAAGAAGAGAGCACTGTGTTCAGTCAGGCTATTCACTACGCCAATCGCATGAGCTACCTGCTGCTCCCCCTGGACACCAGCAAGAACAGGCTCCTGCGCAGCGCTGGGTTGGGGGACTTTGAGAGTGTCAGTAACAGCTATGTCACCAACAGGTATCTATAAGGCAGGACCTTTGTAGACTTCTTTCACATCGCAGTGGAATACATAAAATAAGAACAGTGGATAAATGTTTCCTTATTTTCTGCAGCATTGCGGGTAGCATGGCTGAAAGCTACGACACTGAAAGTGGTTTTGAAGATGCCGAAAGTTCTGATGTTGCCAACTCTGTGGTCCGGTTCATCAACAGATTTGTGGATAAAGTTTGCACTGAAAGTGGTGTGACCAATGAGCACCTGAAGGCACTTCACTTGATGATACCAGGTATGATCTGCATGAATGAGGGATCAGAATTGTTGTGCTTGTTCAGCGTAGCGTGTTTGTGACACTGGTTTTATTTGCAGATATCGTGCAGATGCACATTGAGACCCTGGATGCTGTTCATAGGGAAAGTAAGAGACTGCCAGCTATACAAAAGGTAACCAATTCATATTTTTATATAGGGCTGGACCAAGGCCCTCAGGGACGCAGGTACCCGCGTCCTTTACCCACACGTCGTTTGTCGGGACTTCCAGGTTTGCAGTTATCTATGTCCTCGGGAAATGCATCCATCTGACGCCTCACCGCTTCTTTTAAACATGCAGGTTATACAGCTGCATTGTGTGACTTGTAAGCTTCAGAATTTTGGCAGGCTCATACGTTGTAGTGCCCGCTGCGGAGAACTGGAAAACGTCTTGGTTCGGAGCAGACTTAACACTGTACTGAAATGTACCCCTTTCACGTGACCTCCCGAGTACGTTTGCGTGTTTTGCTAAAAATCATTTCAGACTTTTTTGCTGACTGCATCCTAAGCATAAGCAACTGTTTAAAAACTTTATAGACAGGGCTACATTTATCATGGTAAAAAATGGCCTATTTTATGCCTAAAATTAGGTATTTGAAGATATTTCACGATTTTAAACATAATATTTATTCAATCAGAAAAAAAATAGCATTGTGACATTCAGTATTGCTAATTTTCTATAGAGTTATGATGCAACAAATGTTTCTAAATATTTAAATGCTTTAAGGTTCTGGAGCATTCGGTCACCTTTAATATTGAGAGCAGTGGGGATGCCTGGTTGAGTAGAATGGTTAGTTGTCGTTTGATCTTTATAGAATTTTCCTTTTGTGGATTATTTTGCTATGCCTTTTTGTTCCTCGTTATTTTATACAGAAAACATTCTGGTTATCACTTTTAGTGTACCATAACATTAAGATTTTGTACTTTAATGAGACCACCAACATTTTCATTGGAACCCCCAAAATTTCATCTGGGACCTTCAGTTTTTATTGTTTTGGTCCTGGGCCTTCAATGGGGGGGGGGAGAAAGTTTTGGAGAGCTCTGGGCTGGACAAAGACATATAGAACACAGGCCTGGTACCCAACACTTCAAAATCAAGTTCTTTGTCAGGTATGTCCAAGAGATGACCTTACTGGTTTGTCTGCGGGTATAACTATGCATGGAGATCTATAGGCTGAGTGAACTAGCAGACTAAACTAAAAACGGCTGCAGTGTGGGAGTGCATGGCAGATGGATTATTTGTTGGATCTTTCTATACAGAGTGCTGGTGGATTAATGATTAGAATCATTTTTCTTTATTTTATTTTTTAAATATAAATACCAACACTGGTCAACTTGTGTACCAACATGGACTGAACCTCTGCATTATAGCCCAGCACTCTGCAGTAGCATTAAGTGTGTATTCCAGTATGTTTTGCACTGTTTTTGGCATGGTATTGCCATTTGTGTTTTTTTTCTGTTTTCGTAATCCTGAATTGTTGTTTGGACAGGACTTGGAGGCTGGAGTGATTTAAACACAGTGTCTGACAGAGCTGGTTGGAAAGTTTTTTCTAAATGCTTTGTCATAGATCTTGATTGTACTCCCCTCCTGACTTTACTACAAAATATATCCGGACAGCTTAAATCAATTAGGTGTGCATGTTTTTATCGTTTTAATACTTTTTAAACAAATGTATTGTGCCATTAAAATTGGATAGCGTGACCCATTAATTACAGAGTTTGACCAGCAGCTTGTAAGCTATATCTTGCTGTCCCTATAATTTAAGAATGCTGTACAGTGGAATGTTGCATATCCAACAGAAAACTAGGTGAAAAGTAGGTGTCATAATCTGAGTTTTATAGTTAACTTAATACTTAGTAACCTTAACTCCTACAGTGTGTTTTGTTTTACTGTTCTTTCTAAAAGTCACAATTACTGTTGCTGATGACTGCATGTATGTATGATGCTGTGTTCTTTTGCTTTGCTGTTAAGTGGTTTTTATTGTTGGTGTATTTAATTTTGCTTGGTTTTAAACCAAAAACAAAAAAACACATTTGTTCACTGGGGTCTGTGTAAATGACACGAGTCAGTGAGTTGTATTTCTTTCACTTGCAGCCGAAGCTGCTGCTTCCAGCACTGCTGGTGGGTGAGGAGCTGGTGATGGAGGGGTTGAGGGTATACCTAATTTCAGATGGCCGAGATGAGGCAACAGGTGGAGTAATGGGGGGACCACCGTTGCTTCCTGCAGAGGGAGCGATCTTCCTTACCACTTACCGACTCATCTTTAGAGGGACTCCCACTGACCCCTTGGGTATGTTAAAAGAAGGAGGCAAGATGAAGGGACAAAGGTGTTTAAATAAATAAGTAAATGACTTGAAAGGTGTTTCAATACATTTTTAAAATACATGGTTGGATTAACAAAAATTGAGATTTCTTGATTTTTTATACTGTCTATTTCAGTCGGTTAATGCAAAGCTGCAGCTTGCTCTTAATTTGTTGGTAC
This sequence comes from Polyodon spathula, assembly GCF_017654505.1. Classification (NCBI taxonomy): domain Eukaryota; kingdom Metazoa; phylum Chordata; class Actinopteri; order Acipenseriformes; family Polyodontidae; genus Polyodon; species Polyodon spathula. Next base: position 12,096,520 of record NC_054540.1, read on the forward strand.
AGGGGGAGATCTAACAACAAGCACGCTTCTCTATTTCCAGTGGGTGAGCAGGTGGTAATTCGGTCATTCCCCATTGCCTCCCTGACAAAAGAGAAGAAGATTTCTGTTAGCGTGCAGATGGACCAGTTCATCCAGGAAGGGCTGCAGTTACGATCGTGCACATTCCAGGTAAGAGAAGTAAAGTGTACTTGGGGGAAATGGGGAAAATAAATTGGCATTCTGTTACTCATTGTTCAGTACAGTGTAGAGACATCTTTATCTCTTCTTTTTCAGATAAATAGTTTTGATTTGTAGGTTGCTAAGCCAATTTCCAGATAGCTGTTCCATATTTATCAAGAAATATCAGGAAGCTTTGAGTAAATGGGCAGTAGTCCATTGAGCCTAAATGATATGTCAAATATTTGTTTAGTTTTAAGAACATAATGTAGGATCATGATGTACTGTATACTTGCTGATCACAGTTGAGTTTCTGTTTTCTGGGCATTTGAAGAGCTCAACCTGAACATGTACAATTTCTTTTTTGTTTTGTTACCGGTCTGTTTCAGTTAATGAAGATTGCTTTTGATGAGGAGGTAGCATCTGACCTGGCAGAAGTGTTCAAGAAACACCTCCACAAACTGCGCTACCCACAGCATGTTAACGGCACTTTTGCTTTCACTGTTGGACAGTCGTTTAAAGTGGTGGTTGAACACAAGCATAAGGAGAAGAACCAATCGTTAAAGTAAGATTAAGTTCACAATCTTTTTCCTAGTCCTGTAAATATCATAATTTTTCCCTGTTTTGTATTACAAAAGACAAATAAGTTTAGAGTGAACCTCCATGAACCTCCGCGCCCCACTTTGTTCCAGTTTGCTGAGATTCGAAAGTACTACTTTCAGTGTTAAACACAGAAGCAGGTGGAAATGCCCTTGGTTTGTGTAGTGCCATTTACAAATGATGACGGTATTTCTTTGATCCTAGAGAAAACGATAATGTAAAATAAAAAATAATTCTATGTTAAAATGAAAAAAGAAAAAAAAATTCTTAACCACAACCAATATCGTAAAGCAAGAATTTATCTATCACATAGCTCCTTTTTCCTTTGGATCAAACCTTTGCACTTGCTGTATGTGTTTTTATTTATTTATTTATTTATTTATTTATTGATTGCTTCTGTTAGCCCATCTCGATATTCGGGGGGGGGGGGTGTCAAATACAAATTTCTGTATTTCTGCCTCAGTTCTTGGCAGATGAATGAGTTGTTCCACAGACTGGTTTAACCATGGGTCATATCAGCCACTCGATGACAAGGCTACATACAGAGATTCACTCACTTTCCTTCACTCAGGATGTGAAAAAAGCATTAGCCAGGCTGATAATCTTTATATTTTAAAAGATGTCATGAAAGCAAGGAGGAAATTTCCATGTGCCCCCCAGCTGCTTCCTTTACATAAGTAACATGTTACAGTACAGGGTATAACACTAAATACACTATCTGTGCTTCGATTGCTTAAAAAAAATAAATAAATAATATGAAACAGTTTAAGAAACAAAGTTTTCTGCATTGAATTAAACTTTTATTATGCTTTTTATCCAATTTAAGCCTAAACCAAAATAAGAAACCCATAAAGTTTCCAGTGGATTTTGCCAGTGGTAGTGGTAATTTCAGACTGAGCAAAATGGTTTAAAAATGTAAATCATCTCTGCATGCCTATTTTATTGTAGCATGCAACTTCGATTTATTGAAATTCAGCAGTAAGGGGGCCACCACAAGTCAATAGGTGTTTTGTTTTAAATTCACAAATTGGAACAATGCTAAGCGGGCATTTAATTTAAGGTATCCTATGAGTGGTTAAGTACTGAGCAAGCCCACATTTATAAAAAACATTGTAAATCATCTATATGAAATCAGCCAATCACAGCTGTCCACTTCTCTTGACCAAACTGCACTAAGGTGATACTTTTCTCAAGTTGGAAGTTGGTTGTGTTTAACATGGTGTTGCCTTGCATAATACTCGCCTTGTACTATATTAAAAACATCTAACTGTTGACATCCAGTGATGGTCAGAATCAACTGTATTATTAAATTCCAATAAAATGGTGGCTATGGTTTAGGGTGCTTCTTAATGTGCAATGTATAGGGGTCTACTTATCGTGGTAAATTTCTTGCGGGTAGGTTATGGAATATAATTAGGATTTCGCGGACATTTCATGGGAAAACAGAGTGCTGTAATTTGTTAAAGGCAAGCATGCAACATCCCTTAGCAGTTGCTGCTGACATTCTTTGTCTCGTGGGAACTTCCCTATACATTGAGATTGAATTGAATTGGTTGGAAGTGTAAGGCAAAGCTTTGCCAAGTTATACAGATGTGGAAATCGATTAGAAACAGTCCCAAAACTCAGTTACCCAAAGGCATCTGGCATACTTTAATAAAAGCAATATATGCAGCACGTTGGTTGTCATGTTATTTGTCCCATCCAATAATTTGTTTTATTAGTACGGAGTCAAAAAAAAAGAAAACGTGCCTATTCGGGTCTAAAATTGTAACTGCGTTTAAAAAGTAAGCAGCGGGTTGTTTGAAGTGAGGTGGCTGTGCTAGATCTTACCTGTAATACTGATTTAACTTGGCTACAACCGACAGGAATACTTTTTGTCTTCGCTGACTTTCCAGTTTGTTTTCTGAAAGCTGTTTATTTTAGGTTCTGTTCAGCAGCCTCTGTAGCCTTTCGTTTGAGTGATTCTGAAGCTAAATAGCAATTGACCATATTTTCACCAATAACACATTACAAGATGTGCAAAACAATTACCTCCATCTGCTTGTACAGTTTATTTGTAAAATATCTTTACACGATCATCAGCTGAAATATAATTTGCTTTTTTTGCTTTGTCATCCATTTCTGGTATTTTACCTCCAATGCTGAAAACTAGATTTTAGGAACCTAAATCAAAACAGTGCAGCACTGACTTTGTTCCACCTTGTACTGTACAGCACAGGTCACAGAAAAGCAGTACACTGATAGGCTGATTAAAACATTGTTGTCATTTGAACAGTAAACAAGAATGTTAACCGCTTTGGAGTACTTTTTTGTAAATGTTTGTCTGAGGATGTTTTTATTATTTATTTTTTGCTTAAGTGCAATGCACAAATGCCTATCTATAGAAGGAAGATATGTAGTTTACATTGCTTGCAGTAGGTCATTTAAACAAGGTTTCTTTTTTTTTTTTTATTCTCCGGTATGCATTGGCCCCTAAAAGAGGTGAATTTCACGAAATCGCGATTTAGGTAGACCCTTAGCAATGTAGTTAGTGTATATAAATACTTTAATGGAATTATACAAATTTTATTTTTAGATTTTATTTCTTGAATCCTTTTTTCTGCTGTTTTTCTTTTACTTCAGAACCCTTTCTAAGAACCTTGTGAAAAATGCTAAGAGAACAATGAGCCGTCAGCATGTGACACGAAAGAAGTACACGCCCCCAACGTGGGAAAACAGAAGCAGCCTTCAGTCTCAGGTTGATGAGGATGACATTTCAGGTAGAAGGAACCTCGTTGAATTAAACCAGACAGTATTTTTTGTGTCTAGGGAAGGACTGTTAGGTCAAAGATTGGTCTTCAGTCCTAAGAAGGTGTGTATTTCGTGAGTTTGATTCTAGCCTTTTTTCTTTTTTTTTTTTTTTTTTTTTATAAATTTAGCCGGTGCCATTTTTTTACCCTGGTTTTCTCCCCAGTTTATTATGCCCAAATATTATCTGTATCCTCGGCTCAATGCTTGCAACCCCCCACCAACTTGGGGAAACGGCAGCTGGAGCATACGTCCTCCCAAACCTGCTCCTGCTATTCCGTCATTTTTCACACTACGGATCCACAGCCATGCTACCAGACCTATAGTGCAGATCTGGTGGCTCCACTATTGCGCGCCGCCCCCTAGGAACTCCCGGTCATGTTCGGCTGTGACACAGCCTGGATTTGAACTTGCGATCTCCAAGCTACAGGTCACTTTACAGGGCACTCCTTACAGGACACTCTAGCCTTTTCACGGTATAACTTTTGGCATCCCAGATGTGTAGGTGCATTTATCAGCACAATTCAAACCAAAACCATAGGTAATTCATTTTGTTTTTGTTATTTTTTGTCATATCTTTTGTGTAAAATTGATTTTTCTTAATATTAATATTTTCAGAGTAAAACTGAAAATAAAAACACAGAGTACATTTAAAGCTCTAAGTTATTTAATATTACACGATACAGATATTTTATAGTGGTACCAGATTCATACCTCAGCATTTACCTGACTTGCATGTTTTTGTTTCAGTTTCAGAAGAAGTGGACCAGAGCTCCTTGACCCTGTCTTCCACCATAAAATCCTCTGATAGGCAAACAATGAGCAACGTGGTGGAGCGGGCATGTTGCAGGGACTATCAGCGGCTTGGCCTGGGGACCCTGAGCAACAGCCTGACAAGATCAAAACATGAACCTTTCAGGATATCCACTGTAAACCGCATGTATGCGGTTTGTCGGAGGTAAGATAAGTATTCTTTTATTATTTATTTATATTACTGTGCAAGCAAAGACCAGTTTTCCCAGCATTAGTTTCTTTTCAAAAAATGTAACCATTACTGATTTCTTGATAGAATAAACAAAAAAGGGAAAGATGATGAAGCACGATTTAAGTTCTTAAAAAAAAAAAAAAAAAAAAAAAAAAAAAAATGTAGGTTGTCCAAGAAAGTGAATAATAGTAAAATTGTAAGAATTAATTTTTTTCTAAGGAAAGAAATAACTTGTTTTGCAGTGCTGAGGAAGGAAAAGGGGTTTTACTCATGAACACCTTTTTTTAATAGACAGAAAAAGGGGGAACTATATTGGCATATTATTAGCATATTACATTTGCTAATAAGTGTATATTTTTTCTGTGCAGCTATCCAGGTCTGCTGATTGTGCCCCAGAGCATCCCAGACCTCACTATTCAGCGGATATCACGCTGCTATCGGCAGAACCGCTTCCCTGTGGTTTGTTGGAGGAACTCCCGGACCAAGGCTGTTCTGCTCAGGTCGGCCGGGCTGCATAGCAAGGGAGTAGTGGGATTCTTCAAGTCCCCTAATGCACCAACAGCAGGTTAGCAGCCGTTTCAAGCCAGTCTGTACTTCTGGATTCAGTTTTGCTGAATTTTGTATAACAAAGTATGTATTTTGCTACAAATTATAACTGCTACATGTCTTGTGACAAGAGTATTGGAGGTTGCTTGTCTGTAAACCTTTTTATAGCTGTCTACTAATGCTTGGCAAGGAAGAACTGCTGAATAAATTACTACTGTGCTTTTTTGTCACTCCACAACAGAGTTTGTACCAGTATTCAAATTAATTGGACATCCTCTCTTTCTAGGACCCTCTCAGGCAGACTCCACCAGTCTGGAGCAGGAGAAGTACCTGCAAGCCATCATCAATTCCATGCCTTCCTACTCGGATGCAAGCGGGAGGAACACACTGAGTGGCTTCACCTCTGCACACATGAGCAGCTCAGGTAGGCATTATTGTTAAGGGTACGATTTTGTCGCGGCACTTCTAGATGTTTTTAGATGTTTCTTAACAACTTTAACGTTACACTGCCGCTAATTCAAAAGTCTTTTTGTTTTCACCTTGAGTCAAAACACATGGTGACCACCGTGATATAATTCTACACATTATCATTATTACACGAAGCACCAGTGTTTTAAACACAGTATTCAGTTGGTTGTAAAAAGTGAAAAGTTTTCCATGTTGGTGTCAACAATTAAGGACATTCAGAGAGCATCACTGTTATGATAATAGTATAATAAGATAGTGTTTTTATGACCATAAAATGGCTGCATATTTCTCACTTTGTGGCTTTTATGATTGCAGTGTGTTTGTTTAGACTGTTCTATGTTCTGAAATTTAGTGTAAAAAAACAAACAAACAAACAAACAAACATTGGTGTGATAGGGCCTGTGGAGCAGTTGAGGAATGCCATCACATGGCCTGTAAGTAATTTATTCTTGTATCAAGAATTTTAATCCTGAATTCAGTTGGGATAAATCTGATTGATTTGCCATGATTCATTAGAAGAAGAAAAAAAAAGTTTAGGTTAATTTAACTAAATGGCTGCCAAGCAATTGATGGGCTGTATTGCATGTTGTAATCCTATGTAATTCACATGTACTACACTGCACGCTACATCTACAAAAGAAATAATATTTAGATTGAAATTGTATTTATTATGTTAATAAAATAAGTTAACTATATTGGAAAATCCTATTCTACAATCCACTGATACCAGTGAAGTAATAGTAAAAAAAATACAAAAATCATATTGCTTCTACTAGAATGATTAGAAAGTCTTACATATGTACTTGAATTTCAGATTCTTCAGATAAGCAGAGACAACCAAAGATTGGAGCCCTTATGAAACAGGTGATGGGCAGCAAAGAAGAGCTTCCAGGTACCTTTAGCAAGGGAGGTGAGAACCTCAAATACACACAATAATGATGAGCATACAGGTTTAAGACTGGTCATTGATTCATAAACTATATAATCACAATGGCAATACTTCCAAACTCGCACAACTTGAACTGTCAGTTCAAGCTACATTTCAGAATCTAGTATTAGCAGACATTTAATCTAGCATCCAAATGACGCGTGTTTTTACAGACTGTTTATTTGGATGTAAACCATACAAATTAAACATTTACAATTTGTACAATCTGAGACTGTCTCACAGATATAGCTTCTGGTAACTATGCAAAGTTGCCCTTTACCTTTTTATTTGAACAATATATTTTTAATCGAAGTGCCTCTGCAAATGGGCTAAGTCATGCCAATGTTTCTGGTGCTGTTTTTTGTTGCATACCATTATTCATTGACAGATGCTGTTTTCAGTTCTGAAGTGGCAAAATACCTCTTCATGCTTTTCCTGGCAAAGCATGGTTTTCACTTGAGAGTGTTTTAAAGTTGCTAATTTTAAATATAATATTTGTACAGTATTATATATTAAGCTGCAGCAATTTTATGTTGCTTTACTAGCCCTTGGTAATGAGGGTATTTTCTGTCCTATTTAGACTCTGTGCTAGGTCACAGAGCTAGGGCCATCTCTCTATCACAACATAGAACATCGGTGAAGGCAAGAAACCTTCCGAGAGGTATAGTAGATCAAACCACTGGCTTTAGCGTATGTCTAATCAATCAGTATGCTAACAGTGGTGATAATAACCTGCCTTAACCATTGCTGTGTTTCATGTGAATCATTCTTTGTCACTTACTGAACTAATTTTATGTTTTGATTTTGCTTCCTCTTTACAGTGCAAGTTGTTTGATTTAATGAAAACAACATTTAACCATTTTGAATGTCCAGTAACTGCTGTATCTTTGAAGACTCCATGTCACTAAAAACGTTTGTTTGGTAAAATGTCTGCAGTGGAAGTGTTTGTGTCTGAAGGTTGAAGAAGCTGCTACTTCCCTTCTCGTACAGGAGCCTCTGTGTTTCAATTGCTTCTTTAAGCCTTTGTTATCCCTGTTGATTTTCTTCCATGTTTATTTTAGGGAAATGGGGCAGTATTCGTGGCGGTGGGCGGATGAGCAGCTATAGCCCAGACATTGGAACCAGGCTAGCAGGAAAAGATACATCATCCCCACAAACCAATGGAGGGCCGTCTGAGGCACACTTCGTCCAACAGCAGAGGGCTTACCTATACATCATAGGAGACAAGTCACAGCTAAAGGTGATATACCTACCCAACAACAAGCCCTAGTGATAATAAATATAATTTAAAAAAACGTATCTTTTGCCCAGGCAATGTTGCAGTTTAGCCTGTTACTAGATTTTAAATGCATTTAATGGTATTATAAGTAAAACCCAGGTTCTCTGGATTTGTGGCTCTTTGGTGAAGTTTACACGTAGAGTAAGCTTTTCTCATGCCATTGCCATGAAATTTACCCACTCATGAGAAAACAACAATTTAGTAAGTAACTAAAATAACTCTTTTTTTACATGCAATTTCCCATGATATCCAGTCAGTTCTATAGGATGAATAATTAAGTTATCATGAACATCCTGACTTATTATAAAAGTATTTGATACTTTATCGTGAGAGTATGGAATAAGTAAAGCAAGGATATTGTAGTGTAATGCCAGTACTTCCTTACTGTAACAGAGTAATTTAATAAACTCCAAGGATGAACTCAGCATTTTTAAAAGTAGAAGAGTAGAAATAAAAAGGATACTAAACAAGGATTTATATCTAGGTTGCACTTTACTGTATACAGTAACAGTGTTCAGTAGACTAGGCTGAATTATAGAATGTGTCTTAATTGCAGGGCAATACAGTTGTCTACAGTTCAGTAAAATGTATTTAGCCTAGATACAAAATATATAACAATTAAAAATGTTCCTCTGAAGATGTATTCAGAATGATAGGAGTTTGTTGAATTCTACTATTGAGTTATTTTTGTTTTTCACAGGGTACAAAACAGGACCCTCTTCAGCAGTGGGAAGTGGTACCTATTGAAGTTTTTGATGTGCGGCACGTGAAAACTAGCTTCAAAAAGCTAATGAAGGCTTGTATTCCTAGCTCCACATCCACTGATCCCAACATGACCTATTACCGGTGCCTTGAGGAGTCTGATTGGCTGTGTCTAGTAAGTACGGTTTAGTCTCATTAGACAATGCTTAGACACAGTGTTTACTTTTACTATTGCTGCTGAGCAGAGAATACAAATATGAGCATATGAGTTAACAACATTATCTGAATTTATGTGCTTTTTTCTTTTTTTTTTTTTTTGATTGTCAAAGTATACTCTTGAGCATGCAGAAGTAGTTAAACCCAATTATGTGCTTAATGTAGGGACACTTCTTTCTTTCAATGTATTTTTCTGATGGACGTTTTGTTTTGCTGCTTTGTCTCGGTAGATCCACAAGGTTCTCCAGGTTTCAGTGCTGGTGGTGGGGCTGTTGGACTCTGGCTCTTCAGTTATGGTCAGCCTGGAAGATGGATGGGACATCAGCACGCAGGTAACTAAAGACTATACCTGGCTGAATAAGTTGACAGCACTACTCTAAGATAGTTTGCATCTGCATAGCATTGGTTTATAAGGTATGCAGAAAAACAACTTGGAATCTGAATGAAGTGCTCTTGTCATGTTAATAGATTACTAATGTTTGTAATACAGTTAATACTGCAGCTCTGTGTTTATAAGGCATAATGAGTTACACAGTTGAGCTTGTTTTTCCCCCCACTCACTTCTGCAGATACGATTATATTACCTTTATAGAAATGTCCCATAGTAAAAGCATACCAAACTGTAATAAAGCACAGCGAAAGCATGGTAAACGATAGATAAGCACTGTAAAGTAGAGGGGTATGGTAAAGCATATTTAAAAAAAAAAAAAAAAGAACATGGGAAAACATGATAAACTATTATAAATGCATTGTATACCATGGAAAAAGCTACAAAACTGCAAATTTACCATGGTAAACAAAGCAGTCCTTGTCTGCGTCTTATTTGCAGAAGGCCTGTAAAAAGTCTGAACACTCGCTCTCATGAGAGACTGAAAAGTAATCATCGCGCCAAAGGATTATGACTGTTCCAACAGTACCATTGTATTCAACTTAATAAAGATTACAGAAAAGTTGAACTACAATTGTAAATTTCCTACTGTACATATTGACTTACATCATAACCTATCTTTTGTTTTAAACCTTCGGTAGATACATATCATGACCTGTTAAATCTGTACTCTTGAAACTAAAAGTTATTTTAAACCTACAGTAGCAGTGCTAAGAAACATACAAGTAAATGTTAACCACATAACTTGATGAACCTGCACAGTAATATTTTCCTTCAGGTGGTCTCCCTTGTTCAGCTGCTGTCAGACCCGTACTACAGAACAATGGATGGTTTCCGGTTGCTAGTGGAGAAGGAGTGGCTGTCTTTTGGTCACCGTTTCAGCCATCGTGGTGCACAGACTTTGGCCAGCCAAAGCAGCGGCTTCACGCCTGTATTTCTGCAATTCCTGGATTGTGTTCATCAGGTTAGAGCTTGGTTTCCATTCCATAACCTGGACATGTAGTGTATTTCATATGAAGGCTTTAAATCAAACCTTTCCTAGGAAATGTGGGTTATTCTGTGGTCATGTCTCCAACTCGGGCCTGCTTTTCAGAAACCCTTTTTCTACTGTATTTTATTTGGAGAATGGTGGCATTGTGCTTTTCCTTTTGTCTCACTACTCCCAGCAAACCAGGATAAGGTAGAGAAGAGACTACCATGAGTGCTAATGCCCTACATGCAGAGTTAATTTACACTGACGTTATAGACATCTTGTGAGCAGATACAGGAACATGAGTCATTCTTCATATCCTTTTATTTTTGTCATATATGCTGCTGGTAACCTTGTGTCTGGCTGTCACACATGGTGAACACGATAACTGTCTTGTTTTAGTACCAGTCTTCACCAAACGTTTATTATACATTCCTAGCTTATATACCTTTCAGGTTGTATTTGGCTATGATCTGGTTAAAATATGTTTAATTTATACGTTCATGTTCCTTACTTAAGCACTCCATTGAGAGTTGAGGAAATCTGGGAATTGTAAAACCAATTATAAAAATTCTAAAACCACACAAAAATAAGCTTCACATCGCTCCCATCCTTTTAGAACTACTTTGTCTCATAATTAGTTGTATGAAAGCATACGTTTGTATCTGCACACATTCTCATGCAGAATTAGGAATCATTATACTAACACAGATATAAAACAGTGTGTTTGAAATAGTAGAAGCAACTGTTTGTAAAGATTGGGAATCGGAAGCAGCTACGCTAAACCTGTCGTTTATTTATTTATTTTTTTTGTCCGATAGTCATAAGGCCACGTTAGGTAAATGTGTTCTAGGATTTTTGAGTACCAGTTATAATTTGATCAAGTTCTTTTAGCCAGACATGCTCAACTCAAATGTGCGCATATGTAACTTATACAGTTATACTTATGTCTAAAGATAAACAACCCATAGCACGCTTTAATTGGCAACTATTTAACACAAATTTATTGCTGATTTAATGATATTTGGACAACTTTGTTGACTTGTCCTTCAACTGGATTCTTGTTCACTTCTCATTGGTGTGGCTCCATAAAATCAACAGTAAAACAAATGTAGTCATCCTTAGTGTTCTGTTGTGTACTTGTATGGATCAGAACAGTGTCTTGGTATTTAGCTGTCATAACGCAATACCAGGCTCTTGGGTTGATGTAAATGCAATTATAAAGTTGCTGTTGTGAAACTGCTCTAATATGTCCATTTTATTTAGATCCACCTTCAATTCCCCATGGAGTTTGAGTTCAGTCAGTACTACCTGAAGTTCCTGGCCTACCACTATGTTTCCAACCGTTTCAGGACCTTCCTGCTAGATTCGGATTATGAGAGGATTGAACTTGGTAAGAGCCTTGTGCCACATTATTTGCCAGCAGTACCTAGCTCTGGCACAGTAGCTTCATTTTAGTTTTATGTTATTGTTTTTGTTTTGTGTGTGCTTTTTTTAAATTCTTTTGCAATAATTCCCATCCTGGAATTTAAATGTGGAGTGTGCTTGCTTTAGATCATATTCTAGTAAACTGAACTTGTTGTCAGAGATCCAGGTGACCTAGAAAAAGTAGACTAGAAATTATTTTCATTAATTAGAGTGAAAACCTTCTGCTCTTCTAAACTGATCCCATTATACAAGCCCTTGCATTCAAAGAAATACTAAGTCAACATTAAGATGAATTTGTCCATTAGAAAAAAAAAACAAGAAAAAGAACATTTTGAATCATCACCAGGTGTGATGTATGAAGAGAAAGGTGAAAGAAAAAGCCAGCAGGTGTACAAGTCTGTTTGGGATTACATCGACCGGCTGAATAAGAAAACCCCCATCTTCTTTAACTACATGTTTGCTCCAGAGGATGGAGAGGTGAGTGTTCTCATAAGAATACACCGGTTAGAGAGATGGGTGCAGGGCAGTGCCCACATTGAAGAGTCTAGAGAACTATCTGTACACTTAGTTTTTGAGAATATCCAAATCTGAGAGTATGGGGAGGTCATGGCGATTTTACTTTTTTTACAAAACCTTTTTAAGAACAGTTTTTGTATTTATATTTTAAAAAGTGTTCCTAATTTAGCTGCTTTCAATTTATTAACATAATGGCTAGACTTGGAGGAAAAGAGATCCCACATTAGACTGGATAAATGCAGGTTTGACTTTATTTTCCACAGGTGTTGAAGCCATACAGTTTCATCTCAAACCTGAAAGTGTGGGATTTCTATACAAATGAGACCCTGTCAGAAGGCCCCTCATATGACTGGGAGTTGGTGCACGGAAGACAGGAGCAAATGGATGAGAGCGACCGCCAGGACACATCTGCCCCCAAATCCCAGCGCAGAATCATCTGGCCCTGTTACGACAACAGGAGCAAAGTGGAGCCGGACGCCATCACTAAACTCTTCCATGTATGTAGCATTTTCCTTTTCTTCTCAAATTTTAGCCCTGACAGCGATGTTGCGACCTAAGCACTGAAGATTATGGTAAAATAAAATAATAAGGATTGAACTAGATCTAAAAAACTTTTAAATTATTTAGCTTGTCTTTGAAACCATCATTTTTGTTGCTTAACATGTTTTAATATGCATATTTGAAATCCTTTAGGTCCACATGCAATATTCAATTGTTTACTTACTTTTTTGCACAGTTTTGTTTTGCAAATAAGAGACTACATGCATTTGACACAATTTAATGAGGTTAACTTGTGTTAGCTTTGTCTCATTCATATAGCTAAGCATTACTTATCATATAACAAACAAGCACTTCCTCGTTTTATAACGGCAAGACAAACTCATATAAATGCGTAACCTGTATCTTCTGTTGTTAAAACAGTTCCCGTAACAGAAGGGATAATGATTATATTTGAACATTTCAAAATATGTTGTGTTAAAAACACACAAAAAAAACTGCTTGTACTCGCATGCTAGCAGAGTGCATAAAGTGTGCAAACATTTTAGATGATTGAATGCAGATAGAGATTGCTAGAATACAACTTCCGTCATCAGAAATTCTGTTGCAAAGCATCTCTCCTACTAGGAAGTGACTCCCTGTTCCTCTGAAAAACCTTCCAGCATTTCAACTTGCCACTACTGCTATCTATATTATCCTTTCTGCTGCTGTTGCTACGGTGATTTGTGTAGGTGACTGCTGCCTGTCTAATTGTGGTGTGATTGGGTGTGACTAATCTGAACATAAGTAATACATGCATGTAAAAAAACAAGTCAGTGTTGATAACCAGTTCACTGTCTACTGTTCAGTAACATTCTAGGGGTTTCTCTTTAATAGGAGATGCAGTCTCTGGAGATGGAACTGGGACAGGTTTCTGAGAAGTGGAAGGATACGTGGGATAAGATCAAAGCCACGCAAAGAACAGAGTCAAAACTGGAAAGCAGGGTAAGTGAGCACACTGCAGCCTAGAACCCCATTTATCATAATGACTTCATTTTTTTTATGGGATTGGCACCTGTTATGTGGTGGTCACATTCCTTACAGGAGATAGGTATGTTACAAAATAACTTTTATAAGATATAAGTACGATGACAGTAAGGAAGGTACAGTACAGTATCCACAGGTCCTTTGCTGTCTTTAACTTGAATGGCCACAAGATGGTAGCAAACCAGCAGTAACACAGTTTCCACTCTATTTGACATTAACAACAATGCATGTGTCACAGATCTTTCTGAGCAGGAATATTTGCTGGAACTTTGTCAGGCCCAACTTTGTATTCATGCATCGACCGAGCTTCTTCTCCATTGAAAAATACATCTTGGCACATTGTTGATCTACTTCAGTGACAAAAACAACCTCCGTGTTTTAAGGCAAAAGCACCAAGATGCATCATTTTTGCATATTGAATCTGTTCCATATTCCTATTGCTGTTTTACATTACATTTAACAATGCAGTAGTCTGTTGCATATCCGACTACGGTGGGCCAGAGTAAGGGTGGATACACAGCTGTGACAATTACTGTATTCATGCAATTATTTTGAGATTTAGCTTTTGTTAGGGAGCTCCCCTGAATCCCTTGTTGTTGTTTTCCTCTGGAACAAATGCTGTCATCCATGTAAACAAACTGTTTAGCTCTGCGCCTGTCTGTGTAGCCATGGCAGTGCAATCGCCTGTGCCCAGTAGCCAATCAGGACCTCCCGATCAGCTCAGCACTGGGCGAGCCTTCCTGCTGAATTGGTTGCCTAGCAACATGTCTTCTGTTAAGAGTCCCAGCTGCTTTTACAAAGGCACACATCCCGCAAGATCCTCCCTGTCACTGCTGTATACACTTACATTAGTGTCGGTAATTTACACAGTAGCAAAATGCGTAGGTTACAATTTTGTTAAATTTTTTTCAGTTATAAGCACAACTCTCTTTCCTGTAGTCTTTTGCATTGCTGAAGAGCTTGATCATGGCGGATAAACGGTTAGGGTGAATACATGATGGATTACTGGATATATTTGGCGCTTCTGCAGCAGTTGGTAAAGAACTTGGATAATGTCCTCATACCTTTTTGCTTTTAGCACTCGCTGTCCAGCTCTCTGCTAATGTCTTCAAACCTGAGCCACCACCGGCAGTCACAGGGCATGTATGTGAAGGAGACCAGGGTTGGCTCCTCCCTCAACCTGTCTATGGACAGCGAGAGCAGTGTCACTGCCACACCTTCCAGCGGCATGGGGCGTGGCCGGCAGAGCACCAGCACCCTTTACAGCCAGTTCCAGACCTCTGAGAGCGAGCACAGGTACAGAATGTGAAAAGCAGAGGAGCCCCTATCGGTGGGTGGCAAGGGTTATGAGTAGGGGTGCACTGATTATTTGGTTCATTTGTTAGGGTGGGCACTGAGTTTTTGGATAAAAGTATCCAAGTGTGTAATCTTAATTTTGATAATCAAGCGTAATTTTTAAAAAAATTTTATGCTGCAATATTTTTAAATGTACTGTATGACCCACGGTGCATCTGTTACTGAACGATTGAACATAATAAACACCTACAGTAGCGACCAACATTTAATTGAGTTGTTGTTAACTTACAAACATCCAATGAAAAAAGTTCAGTCTCGTATTTTGTAATGTAATTCTTTTAAAAATGTAGTGGTACAAATCTGTTTCAGCTGATGTCAGAATCAGTAATCACAATAAAGCAATAATAAAATAAAAACCATATTCAAAGTCTTGGACTGTTGAACAGAACATGTGATTCAGACTGGCATTATTATTAAAAACAACTTCCTTTTTCTTTACCTTTGACATGTTCACAATATGCTCTTTTCTTCTAGGTCGTTTGAGGGAATACTTTACAAGAAGGGTGCTTTATTAAAGCCGTGGAAACCCCGCTGGTTTGTGCTGGACAAAACTAAGCATCAGGTAAAATTAATAAACAGCTGTCTGTTTTTAATTCAAAACAAAAGTATTTGCTCCCTCTTAATACAAGCAAACACACTGCTCTTCCGATATATTTATAATAGCAATATCTGATCAGGATTAAAACCCATTGCCTCCTCATCCAGAAATATCTGTGCCAGCAACTGCTCTCGGTGCTTCCATAATTATCCAGCAGTTTTCATGTAACATTGGACTCTTCTCTCTTCTAGCTGAGGTACTACGATGCCAGGCAGGATAAAGACTGCAAGGGAGTGATTGATCTTGCTGAAGTGGAGTCTGTTATCCAAGGGATACCCACCATGGGAGCCCCGAAAAATATTGATGAAAAAGCCTTCTTTGATGTGAGTATACTAACTCTATGGTGTTTCAACTAGGTATATTTAATTTTTATTTGCATTTCCCAGGGAACGCAATAATTTGTGTATATTTGTAATTATGAAAAAATGCTGTAATTTGTCTTAATCTGTTTCTTCACCAATATCCCTGCTAAATGTGTTGCATAATCTAGAACCTTTTTGAACTTGGTTTGTTGTACAAGTGAGTATCAGTATTTTTATTTATTTATTTAATCTAGAGCGAGAGAGAGCACTGAGAGCTTGGATACATAAGCAGGGATGAAAACTGTCCGCAGAACAATGGAAATCTGCTCTTAATATTTTCCAAGGGCATCCTTGCTATTCATATAGATCCTTGGAGAGGTTTCTTCATTTTCTTGTAAATGGCAGGCTAAAATAACCATGCATGCAAAATTGTTCAAGACTCAAGTTCAAACCACAACTTAAGCCTACTTGTGTTTAATTTGTATACTAAGGTTTTTTTTTTTTTCTTCATTGTATCTTAACGTATATGTGCCAACTGCAGTTCTAAATTAAAATAACCTGAACTGTTCAGTTTGAGAAGTGCGCTTCCATCTGGTATTGTATGGCATCAAGTTGATGGAAATAATGTATAGCAATACTGTCTGTGTAAGAAGCATCGTATAATATGCATTCATTTGTTGTTTGCTAGTTTGATACTACATTCCCCAGAGAGCCCACTTTTGATTTGTTTTTAGTCTTTGCACAGACATGGTGGTGTTCTCCAGTTGATCTGGATTATGAAGAACAGATAGCAAATATTGAACCTTTTTGGCATTTTTATATTCAGACATGTAGAGTTAGTGCTTTGTGCCACTCTGCAACTAAACTACAGAGGTGCTGACAGATTGTCCGACTGCAGACTGCACTTTATATTATCTATGTAATCAAACTCTTACTCTTCATAAATGACCAGATTTCCCTTGTTTCTCTTGCGCTGCATTTGTTTATCCTTTTTTAGTTTTTGTTTTTAGTTTGAAACAGAGGACTTTATTTCGGGGACTGAATTAACTAACACCGACATATCAATAACATTTTTAATTAGGTGGATATAATATGATAGTGTAATATGAAGGGATCAATAATAAAACATAAGTTACAGCAGCCTACTAGCTTGCGGCGCTTGTACTGACATCAGTACTATTGTTTTGTACGGAGCTCTTTTTTTCCCATGATCATTACTGCTGGTACTACAAGTTAACGTAATCCAAAACCTAACAGCCCACAGTTTTAAATTATTACTCCTTACAAAATAAGGGATAACTTACCAGTTTTCATTTTTTGGAAACTTTTGTTTAGCCATTGATAACAATTTAAAAAGCAGAGAAGTTAAGGATCAACTAAAGTAAATATCTTGAATAATAATGGATAATTCATATGTACTGGTTGCTTCAGATTACAGTTGTATTTGTCAAACCTTTGTTTTCCAGGGGCCCATGTGCCAAACTGAGATCCTTTGTTAAAATGATAGAAAAATGAATTTTTCCACCCTGTCTTATATCTTTTTCTCTTTGCAGCTGAAGACAACAAAAAGATTTTACAACTTTTGTGCACAAGACAGTCAGAATGCCCAGCTGTGGATGGACAGTATTCAGAGCTGCTTGTCTGATGCGTGACATCGTCAAAGAAAGCTAAATCAGCCTGGGTTATATGGAGGCATTTTCACCTAGCCTGGAGAAAATTGGTTCTGTAGTGCACTGGAGGGGAGTTGTGTAAACTAAAGACATGAGACCACTCCAGTTTCTAATTGCAGAGGTCCCACGAAAGCACAAGTGGAAGGATGATTGGGTGACCTTGTTCAGTATTGGTGACATTGTCAACCGATGATGTCATGTCAATGTGTTTTTGTCCTTTTTTTTTTCCCCTATGGCTACTGCAGTTGTCTTACTGTTTTCACAACAGCTGTGGTGAGTCACTGCTACCATAAACCACAGTTTTATTTTTTTTACAACCTTAGTTTACCACTGTTGGGGTTACTCTTGAATTCATGACCAATAACGTATACTTTGTTTCAGATAAAATGCAGCTCTGTCCAGGCTACAAGTACGGTCCCAAACTGGCATTCCTTAGTAGTTTCTCAATTGAATGTGTCAGAATTCAAAGCTTTTTTTCCAGCCTGACTTGTGCACTATAGACCTTTACTTGATGACCTGGTCAGCATGAGGTTTCCTGAAGCAGCCAGGTTATCATCTTGCGTAAAGAAAATATAAGATATATGTCTCTCCTATATAACACACACACACACACACACACACACACATTCATACATACTGTCTTCCAAAGCATCAAATGGAGTAGGCAGTGTTTTGGTTGGGGTTAACTTCCCCAAAGACATTGGTCAAGTCAAGCCTCAATTTGATTAAATTCAGACCTCTCAACAGACCAAGTTTTTATTTCTGTCTGTAAATTCATCATTTCTTGTTCAGTTGAGGCCCCATGTGATTCACCTGATCAATACTCCTGTTTATTACTGTATGTAAACCCACGCAGAGAGATTGCAAACATTTTTTCAAATTTGGTTGGACAAAAGGACTTGGAACTGAATTTGAATTCCCTGGCTTTAATGCACTAACAACTATATGCTGTGTTTTCAAATGTTACTTTTTGTTTTAATCTGGTCTATCAAGGCAGTGATTTTACAGCCATTTTGTGGTACTGAGAGGAATTAATAACCAGTGAGATTTCAGGTGGCCATAAAGAATTGTAAGCGAATCAGTTTGCTCTGTATTTAAATTTACAATATTGATACCATTTTTTCATCTGTATTGGCCATGTTTGTTATTTACATGGAAAACCCTGACAACCTAAAGTAAAAAAGTTCAAGAATGCCAGTTTGGGTTTGTGGATATGCGTTTACCCAGGGAACGAGGGAATGTCAAGTAGTAAAAAATGAATAATTACAACTGTTTACAGAGCAGCTACCAACAATATTTAAAGCTCTTCCTTTTTTGTTGATGTTACGAAACCACTATTAATGTTTAAAATGTAAGGGATGCATGAGGACAACGAGGGATATATTATGTTGTGATTTATTAACTTATGCAAAATGCAGTTACTAAATGAAGCAAAGCAAACGGGAAAGGGGAATCCCAGAATAGCTAGTGGATGCTAGAGTTTTCAGAACTCGGCTGCGAGAGGTTTTAACTTGCTTTTCCAGTTAATGAGCTTATGCTTGACATGTTGGAATTACTGCATGCAAGTACCACCACTGTCCCCTTTATTGCGTTCCCACGTGTCTTTTTGTAAGAACGGTTTTCAGTTAACCATCACAGTCTGACTTAAAACTATGTATCTGATCAAAGTGGGTTTTTTAAAGGGATCTTTTTTTTTTTTTATTAAAATGGATTGGCTGCTTCTCAATGTCAGGTTTTGTTCTTTTGTTGTCCCATTCCCAACATTGCCACTGTTAAATTGGCTGTAGCTACAAAGTGTTCCATTCACCATCTAGGTCTGAAGTGTCGTTTTGAAAGAAGCACACATTTATATTATCTCTGAAAGCCTTGGTCTCAGTTTTTTTGGGGGTTGTTTTCAATCATTTCACCTAGAGAATGAAATAGCCCCCACCTCTTTCCTGTCAATCTTTAACCAGCTGTTCCCTCTGTTGATGGGCATGCTTTGCGCTAAGAAACATGCTTTTACCACATTTACACTGTTGAGGTGAAGTGACCTAGGAAGTGAAACCCTACAAGAAAACTGAACTAACCTTGTGCAGTGCCAGTTACCATGTTTTAAAATAAAAATACTGCCTTGAGATGATGTGTTTCTTTCAAAACTACACAAGCTACAATCCTTTGCGTGCTTCCGAAGTAATGTCTATACATTTCAGCCATTGCAGTTGGAGGGGGGGAGTAGCCCTGTGTGGTATTTGTATGTTTAACAGCATGCTTGAGATTCCAGTGAGCAATGTGACAGGTTCCAGTCTTGCTGAAATAGAATTCAACTTGCGCTATCAAAAATATGGTAATGGTCAATTGAAACATCCCACTGTGAAAGAGAAGTGGAATTTACTGTACCTTTTGTTCCTAAATCCCCTTCTATTTTAATGCTTTTGAACAAACATGCATGCTCACGTTGATATCCTGTAACCACACAGTGAATCATTGTATACTTACAGTTTTACCCAACTGGCTTCCTGGTGCAACAGAATAGACAAAGCAGTAGAGTCACATACATCACCTAGTATTTTAGGATTGAGACATTTATATATATATATATATATATATATATATATATATATATATATATATATATATATATATATATATATATGAACATAATTTTAGATATTTTATTTAACATCATGGGGCGTGGGTGGGAGTAGTGTGGGTCATTGACTAGGAATTATTACTGAAATAAAAAAACAAAAAAAAGAACAAACATAGCTTCACTGTAGTGCCACAGAGATGTTCTGGACAGGCAGTTTCCATAGAGTATGCTTTCAGCCTTTTAACAGTATTGTTGGTCTCTCTCACAGCTGTGGCTTCGTTAATAAGCAGTGTTGTAGCTAGAGGCGAAGTGATTTCATTCTTGTAAAGCTTGTATTTAGTTTATGTTGTCTTGATGCAAAGCTTTTTAAATAGATATATCTGTAAAGTATAACGATATACCAAGGCATTCGTTACAGCTGTGTAGAAATATTGTCACATTTCCCAGTGTTCCTCCTAGAAAAGTTTGATTTATTCCTGCTTTATCAGACATGCAGGTTTATACAAATGGGTTGGTCATAAACTTTAAGCTGTCTGTTCTGGGTGGTAAACCAGATGGCATTTGTATTAGAAAAGATAGTACTATCATGTTTGTCGGTTTTGGCAGGTGACTTCGGTGATATGATCAACTGTTTTAGAATAATGAATGTTTATCACATGATTTATTAACACGTACTGTAAAACCTTTACAGCATGGTAGCAATTCCTGTATTATAATATTTATAATATGTCACTTCCAATTTGAAAATGGATAGAATACTGTCCTTGAAGCAGTATGGTTACATCTACCTTTGCTATTGCCCACAGGTCTACAGTTTGATAGTATTCTGCAGCTTTAAAGTCTTTGTTTTCCAGGTACTTGATTAATGTGATGTATTGTGCCCTTGTTGAGACGGAAGTCTTGTTTTTAACCCATTTTGGTGTTATTTAGTTAAGTTTAGTAACGTGTGTACATCTTGAGTAAACAGATGTTAATATAACTGAAACTAAAAAAGCAAATCATATTTTGTGCATATTTACTACGCCACTGTGTAACGATAATTGCAAAAAAATACAAAAGCAAAGCATTTTTTGAGTTTTCAAAAATCAGCTGTGTAGAGGTTAAAAGTTTGGTGATCAAGTTTATGTTCTTGGTACATTTACAAGTAGGATTTTGGCAGAGAGTGAGTAAACACATTTCTTTTGAGGGAATTACTGGAAAATGTGGCAAATAATCTGAGTGTCCTGTGAACACTTATAGAGCAACACACCTGTGAGGTCATAGAAGGGTAGTCTTAGTCTTGTCAAGCCTGCATTTAAATATAGCTGTTCATCTAATAACTATCACTGTATATATTATAAAATGTTAATGTAACGTATGGTAGTAATTTATTTTAACACGTGTAAGTTGCTCTTGAAATACCTTTTTTTTTTTTTTTTTTAAACATCCAATATGTGCCATTGTTTACTTCTGAATGACACTTCTACTTTCTTTGGGGAGTTTGCTGTCAAAAACCTGAAGAGAACCCTGCTTTTTTGAGCCCACTTATTTCTTGTAAAATGGTAATACAATTGTGGTAATTTCTTGTTGAATAATTTACCTGGTGTAACATTGCAGTTGCATTTTAAAAAAGCTGCTTAGCTCTGTATAGCTTATACAATACCATGAACACACATTTTTATCAATATAAATGTTATCAGCTATGCAAATTTCCTTTGTTGGGTGATGGTGGAATGTGCAATTCCAAACAGTTAAACTAAATAAATTGCAATTGGGTTACCCATTTAAAACACCAATATATATTATACCATATATATATATATATCTTGATATATATATATATATATATATATATATATATATATATAATTATATATTAACTATATCGCTCGATAACAACTATATCAAGCATGTTATTGAACATTAAAAACCAAACATTCTGGCCTTGAAACTTCATGGAATGGTGTGTACATCTCTTTGAAAATCTCTTTTGGAACTCTAAATTAAAACTGCGAACAAATTCATTTTTAAATCTGACAAAGTGTAAACCTCACTAAATTGAAGCCAAAAATAATTGTTGCTAATTTCATGTTCATAAGGTGAAATAATCTTAGTTTTGATTTTAAAACTAGAAATGTTCATATCTCAGATCTCTTATTTTCTATTCTAAGCACGGATATATCTAGCATGGGATACATTTTTGTTGTTCCACTCCAGTTAGGATAAACCATTTGCCCTAGTCAGGGCTAGAGATTTACTGGGATAGCCTCCTGTGGTGAATACATACCGTATACCATAAACAATCATTCAGTATCCTCTGTGTTCCTACTGTAGGCCAGTGGTGTGACCATGTATTTCTTCTTAATTATAAGATGCTGAAACAGTTTCAGTAGTGGTCTATCCTAAGGTAATCTTTCTGTAAATGTATTTAGTGCTGAATGA
Source organism: Polyodon spathula (assembly GCF_017654505.1). Classification (NCBI taxonomy): domain Eukaryota; kingdom Metazoa; phylum Chordata; class Actinopteri; order Acipenseriformes; family Polyodontidae; genus Polyodon; species Polyodon spathula. Next base: position 12,118,932 of record NC_054540.1, read on the forward strand.
GTTCATTGATAACCAGGTGATTGATTGAAGAATTTCCACATTAATTTACTTGCTCTTGAACATTTTCAGACACTTTAGCTTGTCTGACATCGGCGGGAACCGGAACACAATTCACAAGCCTCAGTCACAGAGAAGTCCTACTCCATAACCTCAGTTTATTCATTTATTTGATTTTACTGCTTGAGAATAAAGAGGGGGCAGCAAATGTGTATCTCTTCTGCTAGATTTCACAGCCAGACTTTATTGGGGAAGGATAGTACTACCAATTTTATTTTAGATTTTTCTGTGGTCAAAATGCTAACATCAAGTTATGCAGGGTGTACTTAAATGATTTCTGAATTTTCAAAACCATAGCTTGGCTATTTTCCTGTTTGTGTGTTTTTTATAGTAGCAGGTGGATTTAAACATTTGATTTCCTACAATTGCATTTTGCTCCATACTTTTAACTTTCTACATTTTTTAAACGATTTCAATGTTTTATCTTTTTTTTTGTATATAGTAATAATTGACAGGTTTTTTTTTTTGTTTTTTTTTTGTTTTCTTCTTTGTATAAAACTTTTGCCTGGCAGACAGTTGGTGTTATGTTGAGTTTGTAAAATACCTAAGCAGGAATGTAGAGTATTAAAATCTTATTAAAGTTCTGTACATTGTGTCATACGTACAGAGTCCTTGTCTTGTGCCTAGAGCAACAGAAGAAACTAACTGAAATGTAATAAAATAAATATATAAAGAGATGCTGTTATTGGTTTCTTTCTTTGGTTTTGTTTCTGTTGTTTACAAATGCCTTGATTTGAAGTGTAATAGTCAGCACGTGGATATCTGTTGCCCAGATACATGTCGTTTGCGTTTTTAGCACCCTTGTATTAAGAATAAAATAAATCCCCATATATAATATAGAGTGTGTGTGTGTATATATGTGTAATGTGTGTGTGCACTTACCCGTCACACGTGATTTCTGACTGACACCAGTTTTCAAATCAGTCTGTCTTTATTACTGTACAGTTACACAGTGCTTCCTCCAAAAACAAAGCGACCAAGAAAAGCTACTGTAATGTAAAAGTTAATCATTAAACCGTGATTTTTTTTTTTTTAAATCTCATCTTTAGTTGCTTTTGTAAATTTTCATTTGCAAGTGAACTGTGACACTAGGGCCTTATCAAGCACTATGTTTTGCAATTTTGAGTACTGATTTAGGATTCTGTTTTAATTCAGGAAACTGTGTTTGTGTTTTTTTTTTTTTTTTTTTTTTTAATCTTTTGCTAAATAGCATTGCCTTTTACGTTTTACGCAGTTCTGTGCATGCATAACATTTAGATTTCATTTTACTGTTGGGTTGTTAATGGGGAATTTTACATAGTGCTACAATACATACTGGATTTAAAAGTATATGCTCTATTACAGTTCATGTGCTGTCTATTTTGGCAAGTGATATTTTCAGAATCATATCGTTTGGAATTTAAATACTACTTCTGTTGAAAATATAGTACTGTACCAACAAAACCAATACAGTACATCTAAATGGAAGCCTACATGTTTTAAAGCAGCGCCCTTTTCAGCTATGTATTTTCTGACATTGTATCTTTTTTTGTGTTCCCTGAAAAAAATGGACAAGTGTTTGTCTTTTACTGCTGTGTTATTCTTGTGAAAGAATCAATGAAAGACCCCTCTAGATGAAAAACAAAACTAACAGGAGGTCCGTCTTCAAATAATTAAACATTCAAGACAGATTGCTGTAAATATCTTGCCTTGACCCTGCAGAATCAAATCTTCCATGAATGATCTACCATTATCATGAGCCATCTCTTGTGATATGTCAAAAATAAGAAAAACAAAATGGCAACAGTGCCAAATAAATATGCATTACAATCAATGTCTCCCTCTACAGTTCCTCAAACAGTCATTTTTTCTTTCTGTACAAAATGTTTGTGTGTGTAGGGCAGGGGGTTGTTTGGGTGGTAGGGGGGCAAGGTTACAATGTGCTCACCTACACACGCATCAAATCAGATGAAATAATCAGATATGCGTCGCGCTCTTTTAACAGTCCCTGCAGTCAGAATTTTATAGGGTCAGATATGCTAGTGCTGACTGTAGGTTGTTTGCTTGTAAACTGCAGATGTAAGTTCAATTTAAAAGTTGATAGTCCAAAATGTGGATTTTACAATATACCGTGTGTCCATTTTGTTCTCAAGCACACAACAACCTGCTCATATTTTCTAGTGTGTAATACACACAATTAATTAAAAGCGAAGATACAGGATTTAATACAGCTTTGGCATAAAAAATATAGAATAAAAAATCAACATTTTGGGAAAAACAAATGTACAATAGGAAATTATTTTCAAAGAATTGTGCAATCCTCCAACCCAATCCATGAACGAAATGGCAGTATAGACATTACTTTAACAAACTGCTGTTTGTGTTCAATGCTGCTGCTAACCTGACGCTAAAGCACAAACAGTTTTATGGTTTCCAGGGAGTTGACAAAATAAGAATTTTATAGATGTTCTGTACTACAAATAAAACCATTCAGATAAAAATAAAAGTGAATATACAAGCTAAAATCTGTGTTTCAGAGGAAGCTTATGGGGAAAGTATTCTGTATATTCTTTATTAAATAAAGAAACCCCAATATATAATTTGCCCTTTTACAAATAAAAAGGATTAACAGGTACATTTACGGCATCACAAACAAATAAATGTTTAAATAGGTATATAATGGTAAAAGACAATTAGCTTCTGTATTTTTCAAAAGGTTAGGAATATACATCAAGCAACTTGGGTTGTGACCTGATATGGAACAGACTACTTGCTTGTGGCTTCATGCTGTTTATGTTACTGAGGTAGGTGTCAGATCCTTTAGAAGATATATATATATATATATATATATATATATATATATATATATATATATATATATATATATATATATATATATATATATATATATATCGTATAAATCGTGTGTGATGGTTGTTAATGGTTGTTAATACACACATGAAGTATGTGATTTGAAAGTCTTTTTACTTAAATACCTGTTTCCCTCCAAAGTCCCCAAATACTCCAACAAAACCTGCAGTAAATAATTCATCCAGATCTGGCAGTAGGTAAGTTGAGATCCTGTGTGCCCTTATATTCTCAACACTTTTAGATATTCTCCCATCCTTGCTCTTGACAAGAGAATGTATTCATCTTCTTAGAGACAGGGTTGAAAGCTTTGAAAAAATCAAGGTAGGCCAATGATCTTTAATTCGTGGGCTGTTGCACAATGGTGAACGTCCTGTTCGTTTTCATTCCTCAAAACAGAAAATGTGGAAAGCTGTTTGTGCCTTCATTAGAGGATTGTTTCAAAACCCCAGGAAACCTTGTGTTACAGATAATGTCTTCACGTCTTGTTTTCAGATAGCACTTAACAATGTCCATCAAAGCAAGAGGTACAGTAAGACTGATCATTGTCCTTCAAGGTTCTCTCAGTAAAGGCTGTGTTTAGACACAGCGGTTGTCAGGTCATCCATGATGGCAGTCTCCTGTGGATCAAGGATGCCAAACTCTTTGTTGAAGGCCATGAAGTGTGCGTAGAGGGTGTTGAGGTGGGGGTGCAGCTCTAGTCTCGCTATGTCTCTGTAGTGTGCCCAATACAGATGAGCCATGATATGGAACAGGTAGAGAAAGATCTTCTGGACCATGAAGACAAACCCACTGGGGAAAGTAGAACCTGGGGAGGTAGAATAGGTGGCTCGGTATCAAACCTTTTGTTGTCAATATTGCTTTATCTTTCTATTTATTATTAAAGAGGGTGTTCTTTTTATACATGGGAATCTTTTGGCTTCCACTTTTTGTCTCTCTGCTCTGAAGTTGATACTGAAGTGATCTGTGTGGAGTAGGAAAACAACTTTTAAAATGCTGAAATTGGTTTGGGTTCGAATGAGAATTGTACTCACCATTTTTGGTAGGAAAAACTTTTTCATCAGTAAGCAGTTCCTGTATGTAGGACATTGCATAGTCTGTGTAGAGCGGACCTGAGCACTTCACCCTTTTCCCATGGTCGTCCTGCCAATAGTAGGTCCTGTTGAAACACATTACAGTGTCTTGCAATGTGTTTCTATTGAATATCTATAGGGCTTCTAGTTTTCGGGTTTCATTTTTGATCACGTGATCTCCCTTTAAACATATTTTGAGCCGATTCGCTTTCTTAATCAAATACCAAATTTGTTTCTTTTTAACCTCATATCTTGATTGAGTTAGCAAACGACGTGCACTGATCTCACCTGATTCTGTTTGAACCTGCATTTCGTTGTGGTTCTAATCGCCGCATTCAGCTTATTTCCACTGTGTTAGTTTCTAGTAGTGCGTCGCTAATTTAAACAATCTGGTATTCAATTTAGACTTAACAACTATTAAGGTTTAAAGGGAGGGAGAGAGATGGAAAATAAAAACCAAAAACAAGAATAAATATCTATCTACTAGGGGGTACAAATGTCCATGTGCCCGCTGTGAAGATATAGTAGATTGGAGACGAGTCAGTTTATTACCCTGCTTACAGGTTTGCATTACACAAAGGGCCCTATTTGCATACCAGCTTCCAAGTAACCTAGGAATGGCTCCAGCCACTTTTTGCCTCCACGAAAACAGTGTTCAAGGCCAGATTGTAAACATCTGCTCTGTCACACACAGGGGCTTTTCCACATACAGACAACACAATTTACTATATGTTTTAATATGTAAAATCACCAAAAAAATGATTGTTCTTTTTTATATAGTTTCCTGCTTTGCTATACCTCTCAAGGAAACTGCTGAGCAATCGGGTAGCTTAAGTTTTATGTTCTGTTGTATACATTTTAATTTTGTCCAATAAACATGGCTTATTTTTTTTCTTTTGTAGTGCGATTTAGTAATGATTGCATCTAAAATAAATCAATAAACGGTCTTCTTTTCAATACTCACTTTTTACCGGCAGCTGAAGTGGTCGGACAAGTTGTACCAGTGCATAACTCGGACACAGCGCCTGACAACACGTTGATGTGCTTAAAGAAAGCAATTGCTGGAAAAAAAATAGGTTTTGAATATTTATGCAAGCGTGTTTGTTTTTCTTTTTTAATAAAGGAGCTTCCTTGTTTGTCAGAACCTTCTTCGCCGTGTATGAGATGAGTGTACTTCAGCAAAAATATCAAGCTTGTTAAACCAGGGGTCGCCAATCCTGGTCCTGGAGGGCCGGTGTCCCTCCTGGTTTTTTGTTCTAACTGAACACTGAATTAATTCATTGGACCAATTCAGCTTCTAACAAGCTAGGACCAGGATTGGAGACCCCTGCCTTAAACAGATCAAACTCCCTGTGCTTTCTCCAGAGGATGACTGGAGGGTTTTTAACGGTTGTAACTGGGCACATGACTCCCTGGTGTATAGTAGGTAGCAATACATGGACAGAATCCCACCTTGGAATGAAGAAGAATATCTAAGTTGCTCACCAGTTTAGGTTAAAACTTCTATACAGTACTGCACTGAAACCAGTGCAATAACACTAATAAAGTATAACTGTATACATACTGTTTGTGGCCATCCACTCAGCCTTGTCGACCCCATTGGGGAGAGACACCAATGTTTTCAAATCCACCTGTACGATCCTTTCTGAAACACAGCCAGGCTGTAAGTAGGGCTTTCCAGTAAGCGAACAGGGTGATTTCGTAATGTCGTTGTTCTTCCTGTGGAAAGGGGAGATAACCTTGACATTCATTTCAGGTACAGACAGGAGCAGTTCATTATCCTGCTCTACTGTTCCATGAGCTTTTGTTTGCAAGGAGTGGAAGATAATTGTTTGGATTGTTCGTTTTGTTTATATGATCTGGTTAAGATGCTAGACCGGAAAGGATGATCAGTTCTATTAAATCATATTACAGTAAAACAAACGGTTGTCATTTATTTATTTATCACTTTCTACCCACATTTAAAATGCCCACTCTTGCCACACCATTGCAACCAATACTGAGCTGGAGCTGATATGTCAATAGCCTCTTCTGAATCTAAGCTGCAGATGTGCAACCAAGCTTCTGAGCCCCGTCTGACCAGTAGGGGTCAAACCAGTGGAAATGCAAAGACCAATGCTCCCTGTGGCCCCTGCACTCCGAGCAGTGATGAGCCTTGGGGGCCTACAAGCGATATCCAAACTCATCCGTTTACAGGACAAAGCAGAATGACATTGTTTCATTAGGCTTATTGGATTTTTCTATTGCACTTTGTATTATAGCTTAACAGCAGTCATTTATTTATTTATTTGTAATGCTGTTGTAACCTGAGTATTCAATTATTAAGTCTCGACCGATGGAAAGCATTAGGAACACAGTGACATATACTTTTGGAATTTCATTGTTTGAAAGAGCAGTTCCACCTGCAAGCTCTGTTGCATTGTTTGGCTATAGTAGGGCCCGCTTCTAAATGTCTCTTTGTGCTTTATTCTGGCAGCACCCACTGACTCACTACTCCAGTAATAATATATAAATAACAAACCACAATCTCAAATGGATTTCCTTCCTAATTTGTTGTGCTTTATCAGCACTCCTGTACAGTTCAGCAGTACAGTTTCCTGCAGAGTAAACACCTGGGTTTCATTTAATATGTGTTGTATTAGTACCATGGCTCTTCAGCATGCACATTCAAAAACAAACAGGGACATAGTAACATCACAAGCTTTTGCCTAACATTAGGTTGTAAAACATGATATTTTATGAGTTAAAAAAAGAAAAATTAGATGGAGGAAAGTACGTATAAAAAACTATCAAATTGGAATGAGAATTAAGTTCTTGATTCATTGCTTTGCAGTATGGTCGATGCTCTATTGGTACCAGTAGGGTTACCACTGTCGCACGAAAGCTACCCTGTGCGGTTTGTGACAAAAGGTCATAAACACAAGCAGAACCATAACCTTTAGCCACAAAGACAGTTTTCCTGCTTTATTATTACTGTGTGTGTGTGTCTCTCGGCCTGAAAATATATAATTGTATGAGGCCTGTGTTTGAATTTAAAATATGACATTTGAAACTCCACATACACACCTTGTTTACATATTTTAATATTTATTTATTTATTTATTTTGAACAACAGGACAAATGTAGGAGGGCTAGAAACATATTTGTAGAAATAACCCTGACTTTATAGATTCCACAAACTCCCATAATCTCAAGTGAAAAAAAAAAGACATTTACTATACCCACATCCAGTCTTCCAAGGTTTCCTGTGGTAATGAGTTCCTCATACAATTTAACAGCAAAATAAATATCAGCTAACACTCAAGAATTCAAATTGCTATTTATAATAAGATGCAATGCCCTGAAAGTAATGGACATATAATAGTTTGTTTGTTTTTTTAATTGATATAAAAACATTAAGTTGCAATACACTGTAAAATTTGTATTTTGCTAAAACATAATATAGGAATGTTTAGTATACATATAACATAATTCACACGTATAACCAATTATTATGAAGTGCTACCATTACATGAGCTTTGTATTTGTAATGTCTTATTACAATGTCAATGCTTGTTAGTAATCAGCAAACTTCAATAAAACCTGTATGTATATTTTATAAATGGAAACAAAAAGTAACCTGCAACCTCTTACTTGAAATATATGTACCTACTTGTTGATAACTCATTGCCTTGCTCATGAGGGCAAGGCATGTTCTTTTTCAGTACAGTGTTAATTTAGACAGATCAAGCAGTCAACCTGCAGTGATCCACCCTACAAAGGTGTGGCAGGTAGAGCCATAGGTTGCTCAATAGGCACACTGTTCAGCTATTGTTTTCTATTGGCTGTCTCCTATTTTCCCCCACACACAAATTCAGGTTTTATTCTCTCTATCAATGTAGGAACTTGTCTTCACAGCAACCGCTATTGCATCAGGCCCCTCTCTTCAGCACTTAGTCTATAAACCATGGCATGCTAAGTGTGTTTAAAGAAGGCTGGGGAAACAGGATACGTACTGATACATGAAAGCCACACCACTTCCCGATTCTCTGTGAAAAGGCAACCCAAAGGAATTGAAAGCATTTGATTTTATCAGACACATATTTACCCTTTGCATAAGCATGTGCTCTTACAAAACGCCTAGACCCATTTTGTCTAACAATGCATGTCCTAACAGAAAGAAGCTGAATGTTCTGCTTTAGCCACACAACTATTTAATGTTGTTTCCACTATCAGACATGTCTCTGCAAGCAGGGATACTCATTCCAGAAAGGCCTGCTCCCTGGTATGCAACATTTAACTTAGACTGATGCATGGAAAGATATTGTAAGAATATGGTATGGATAAGAATATTGTAACACTATAAAATGCTTGGAGGCTATAACAAATACACTGTCTTAGAACAGATACAAGTCTGTAGTTCCAGTAATTAGATGACCATGTGTGATATCAAAGCAACTCACAACACAAACACACCACCACCTCCAGTGTTCACTACAAACATGTTGCCACTTGCAAAGGGGTATAACTGGAAATGATGAAGAAAGAAGATATTGCTGTTTTGTGTGTGTGTGTATATATATATATATATATATATATATATATATATATATATATATATATATATATAAAGCTGTGACTTTTTTTATACATGTGTGTATTAAATACGAATTATGTAATCTATTCAAAATTTATGAACTGCAGTTGGTTTTCTAGTTTTCTTTTTTACATTCACTTCTAAACAAAGATATGTACTGTTTCCTAGAACTGATTTTCTGAATGAGGCTGCTGGAAAACAAACAACCACTGGTGCAAGCAAAAAAAAAAAAAAAAAAAAAAAAAGTTTGCAAGCATTAAAAAAAATTAAATAAATGAACTTACAGCTTTGGTCCATTGAGATTTATAAATTCCTGCTTTCTTGGTGAATGTTTTACACTTGCTGATCTGCCCATACTGTGACATCCACCCATGACCAGAACTAGTATGAAACTGCACACAGCTCCGATCTCCCCATGTGGGGCAAACTGCCAGGAGCACTGGCTGATAAACAGGACACCCAAGACGATCTGCTGCCTGGAACCTTTGCTTGGTGGGAAAACACAAAACTCCTTCCCGGGCTGGTCCCCAGTGAAAACCTGTAGTCGCTGAGCAGAGGAAACCCAGTGAGAGTGCAGTCGAGACAAAGCATAGGCTGAAGGTGTGTACTCTATTGTTTCACTCTGTGCTTGCTGGCTTTCGTTTCTCAGTTAAGTGCCAGGGTACTTGTATGATCAGCTCCCTCTCTCTGCACCGAAAAGCTGGAAAGCAGGTTCCTCCAGCAGATTGGCTCACAAATATTTGCTATTCAGATGATGCTTGTTATTCAAATGAGCCTTGCACCACCCACACACCCCACACACGCTCACACTTTCAGGGGTTTTGAATACTGTGTCACTTCTACGGCTGGCTATACAGTACCTGTAACAGCTAAACCTTCACCTAAACAAAGGGTGAACATTAACAGCTGGAGCAATTCAATGACTGACAATATAAAGCACTGGCCCACCGGCACATTGAATGAGGCACATTGAGAGATAAATGGATTAATATCTTCTCTCCTGGCTATTTTTCTAGGTTCCCTTATGGAAGGAAAATGTATTTTATAAATATATTGGCATACAATATATTGTCATTTTAGTCTTAAGGTTTTTAATATTCTTGAATGTTTATTTGTTGTTGTTTTTTTTTTTCATTTGTATAACTACTACCTATTTTAAAAGTATTCACATGTCAAAAAAAACTAATATTAGAGTAATTTATATATTGTATAATATAATAAAAATATATTGGCATATATTCTATAATACATTTTGTAATCTTCGATATATTAATCAATATATTACATTATATTTCTCAATATATTAAAATATATTTTCATTCCATAAGGGTTTCAGGTGGTTGTTTACTGTAAGTAGGCTTTTTTAAACATACTGTTAACTGTACCAAGTTTCTAATTACTTGTTGGAATGAAAATATTTAATTTACCATTATATGTTTTATTAGTCTGGCAAATTATTTATTACCTTCTGGGTCTTAACAAGTTTACCTAGGAAAACCACTGGTGAGAGATGCACCTTAAGGATCTGCTCACCAGTTTTAGTCATTTTGTTTTGCACCTTCTGCCAAAGTAAGGGCTGTTAAAAATACAGCCACAGAGCAATTATAATTGAAACAGAGACAGACTTGGCTTAAAATCAGCATTACAAAAAAAAAAAAAAAAAAAAAAAACAGAAATGCGTAATCTTGATGATTGAACTTACTTAATTACAAGTACAGAGATCAAAATAGGTTATGATAAGACTGTATAATACACTCCACCCTTACAGCATTGTGCGTAGTTCTGGTTCCCACATTACCAAAAGGACATTGTAGCCTTGAAGAGAGGTCAGCAAAGAGCATTCAGAGTAATCCCAGGATTCAAGAATGAGATATGAAGATAGGTGGAGGGAACTGAATTCATTCAGAGGAAAGGGTAGACAAGGTCAACCCGAGCCAATGCTTTAAGCACAGCACAAAAAACAAGACCAAAGGGCACAGCTGCAAATTAAGTGTAGACAGGACTGTGGGTAGAAGAAACTTCTTCACAGAGAATAGTGAGGATATGGAACATGTCCTCAATGTTGCTGTCATTAGAATCCTTTAAGACCTAACTTGAGAGATGAACCAGCTCTTTGGAACAAGATGAGCACTGATGGGCTGAAGGGACTCCTGCCATTTATAAATTTCTTTGGACTTGCTAATTCTTTCTACTTTTGCATATTCCGCTTACCTTTAAAAGGTGTTAAGTGAGTGGAAATGAACTGGTATAACTACTTTTCCCACCACTCCCTAAAATGATTGTCTTTTTTTTTTTCTTCCAAAAACCTTTCAGAAAACTCTTGGAACAATATTGCAATTTCTTAAAAATGTAATTAAATTAAAAAACACACACACACACTAATATATATATATATATATATATATATATATATATATATATATATATATATATATATATACATACACACACACACACACACTTTAAACAAGGAGCTACATCCGTGACCCCCCCCATTCAGAAATTACATAATTAGTTCAAAATATTAACACAATATTGAACCACTGCCTCAATCTTCAGTTCACAAAGCACACAACCACCTCTTTATAACAGGAGAAAATATAAAAAGAAAAACAATAGTTTCTAGCATGGTTGACAGTGAGTGGAAGAACTCCAGTTCAGGTCTTTGTTTCAATCAGGACCTAAACATTTGGTTTAACTATGAAATGTCTTTTCAAGACTATAAACAGTCAGACTATAAAAATCACACACTGCAATACATAAAAAAAGAATAAAAACTGTCAATCAAAAACAGGAAATGTCTCCAAAAAGGTATATTATTGATATACTTGAATATTTATTCTAATCACTCGAGCATAGCTGCCTGACCAAGCCATAAAACAAAACAAACTTGTTTTTATGATCTATTTAATGAAATGGGCTTTGTATTCATGTAGATGATTATCTTGTTGAACAGGAAAATATTGCAGCATTTCTGTAGATTTTAACGAACTAGCAATGTTCAGTTTTGGACATGTTTTTACATGTATGAGGCGTTACCTGTGTTTGCGAGTCTGTTTTGCAATAAGAGTTAGCTCCTGTTGATAACATCACATCAAGTTAATATTTAAATCGGCGTCCATGAGCTGCCAATAAAACCTCACTGAACAGGCAGTCATGCTGGTACATGATGGCTATTTGCAGCACTGTTTATCTGATACCAATGCAAGCGAACCTTGTTCATTCCGAGTCATTCCATGTAAAATCAACACAGGGTTATCAGGTCACTTTCTGGAACGCTTTTCTGCCAGAGAGCATCCTGGGTATTAAAAAAAAAATAATAATAATTGCTATCTCTCTATTTTTGGTTAACACTTTGTGATCTAATTTATTGGTGGTTAAAGATTGTAGAAATATAGTGACCCAACACTCAGTCTGATCCTAATCTACTGTATGGTGGGGACTTAATGGCATCCTTGTGTCATGATTTACTGCTAAGCTTACACGGAGCAGTCGATTTTCTGCTTCCCACTCTGCTCTTTAAGTGCAGTATTTCTCAAGAGTGGTTATATCAATTCAGACAAATACTTAAACATGTTTCCAGTTTTTACATCGTGAAGTCAATTATTCTAAAATCTGTACAGGGTAACGGCGACCACAAAACTAATGATCAGTACACAAACTCCATAGTTTGAAATATTTGTTTAATAGTTTACAGCCTAAATTTGACAACAGACAAGAGATACAGTCTCATTTTTATACCAAAAAACAAACAAAAAAAACCCCCAAAAAAACACCAGCATCTGTTTTACAATACAAAAAAGATTTCTGACCGAGTAGACTGAAATACTTAAGTTAATAATAATAAACCAGAACATGAACAGAAATCAGAAGGCAGATTTTTCTTTTTTTTTGTACCTCATATACATAAATACATACATACATACATACAATAATTACAAAGATAAAATAGAGACACACTCTAAAGTACTATATCATTTAAGCATTATTGAAAAGGGCCCCTACTATTTTGCACTATATCCCAGATTCAGTACAATTTAACATAAAAAGGCCACAAAAGTGTTGAAAAGATAAGGAGCAATCACTTTGGGTTTGTTTGGAGGTGTGGAAGGACTAAACTGGGTTTTAAATAATTGAGTACTGGATATTGCAGCACACTTCATCCCCTTGACTAGTACAAATAGCTTTTTCTCCCCATATTGCATCATCTATGGAAACAGACTGGTATAAGCATGTTCAGCCTTATTTAACTGGTAATGGGGTAAACTGTTTTTCCAAATTTAGAGAAATACAAACATCCCAAACTTGGCATCTGTAAGTGAGCACTATATTTTACTGGCTGCATGTTTCAGTTAAACGTTGCATAGCCTAACACTTATGCAGTAACCGATTATAGTTCCTGAGCAAAAACAAGCCATAAATAAGGAATACAATGTTTTTGTAATATAAATTTGTGTTCAATTTCTAAACTCACTGGAGTTCAATTGCGTGTTCTTGAATTCAAACTTTTTTTTTTTTTTTTTTAATATTCTGTTCTTTAAAAGTACAGAACCCAAGGTTAAATAAAAATACTATTTTTGGCTGAAGTGGGCTGGTAATTGGAAACGACTGTTACGATGTAGTGGTATGTTCAGACTGCTATAGGCACTGGGTACTACAGGATGAAGTAAAAGTAAGTTATTATGAAAAATGACTGTCTATATCAGTTGCTCTTTGGTAAAAAATAGTTTGATTGTTGACAGACTTTTTGCAGCTTTATGATAATGGTGGCAGCTCCCTTTTGTAAAGGAACGTTTTAAAAAAAAAAAACTTCTGGTGCGGTGAATGTTGTTCTCTGTAAAACATCCCTCCATTCCATTCAAGTTCAGTTTTCCTGGATTACATTACTAGGTTAGTAGGTCTGGATTTGAAACAGCTAACATTTAATACAGTAGAATCTATGTTTGGCTTAAAGCAAAACATGCAGCTTTAAAGCTTCACAACGTACTGTTGCTGCCTCTTTTACAACACATTCCAACTCTTCCACTTACATAGCCTCCATCCCTTCCAAACACAATATTAGTATTGCTATTAGCAATGGCTGTAGCAGAGATTTGTAAATCTAAAAAAAAATATATATCGCACATCAGTTTCTAGCTGTACTGTACTTCATTTTATTGGCATGACAGACAAACAGGGACTAACCAGACTTATAAATGTATCTAGGATTGAAATAATTGTTAGGTAACTATCAGTGCTGTAACTTCAAAAAGGTCCTCACAAATATTGAATTGGGAATGAATTACTGGGTCTTATTTTAAGGTTGTGAGGACCAGGTCTAATGGCTTTTCCCATATTTCCAATCCACAATTTCTACAGGTTTGTGACTACCACTGCCACTGAGCTTGGACTTGTTATAATGGAATTATGCTATATGGTTCTCAAAAACAACTGAAATGGTTTAAAAGATTTAAAAATACATCACTAACCAAATTCATGAAGAACTAAAGGTGGTAAATGGTCAATTGAATAAGCCATTAAAATATAACATGCTGATCTAATTATAAGATGGTGAAAGTAAATCTGAAATAGTTTAGGAACTAAAATTTAAAAATCAGCCATTTTACATAAATAAAAAATAAAAAAACTTTAGGTGGCAGGCTTTGGATTCAAATGATCTGCCCAAAGTATGCATGCCATACTGATCACACTGTTAAACCAGGGGGTAGGGGCGAGGGATCACCATGATGATAATACAAGGACCAGTGAAAGACGTCAGGGCAGGGAATGCTAAAGCCTCTTTTCCATTTGCAGTGGTTTGCTTTCGGTACGGCTCCATTTCAATTAGCGCTTCCGTTTACACAGATCACTCCCAGACCTGACCTGGAATGCAAAGCAGTGATTTTAAAAGATCATAGCAAAAATGAATAAACAAACTGGTGCTAAGGTTAAAGTACAATAGATCTTCTGAACTGAACTGTGGTTTAACCTCAGCAGCGGCCTGTTTATTTATATTTGCCATGGTCCTTTAAAAATACACATACTGTAGTGTACTAACATTTTCCCATTTTTAAAACACAACCTTTCTTTAACGAGTGCTTTCACGCTATTATGAACCCAGTTCACCTTTATTATCTGATCTGGATATGTGATATTAGTCTATATAAGAAATTAGTACAAACAGAACAAGATCAATAAGTCAAACAGAAAAGAGGTGTTTGTTTTTAATAAAAGTAAAAAGGAAGTTACAGGCAACTTCTCCATCTTGTTTAAAAGTAAACTGAAACGGGAAGGTGCCTTGAATAAAAAAAACAAACAATAAAAAGACAAAACTTAATATGAATATCCCTAACCTGTTATTATCTTCTCCTAATTTACTATACTCTTATAATAAGCAAATGAATTCTTGAAAGTGCAGTTACAAAATGACAAATGCATGTTTCACTATACAAATAAACAATTTGTATTATTATTTTGTTTTATTTTAAACAAGCCTTTAGGCGCAAAAAGAAAGATGTGCATTAATGTAGAGTAAAGCTAAAGCATTTTTGGAGAACAGGCAGTTATTTAAAGTATGCTTTACAGGTAACTGATGCTGAGGTGAACAAATAAAACAAAATACCATAACTGCCTGTTTTATTTACAGGGAAACCTGAAAAATAACTTTTTTTTGAGCCAAACAAAGCTGTTAACAGATGAGGGTTAGGACTACAGTTCATCCAACAGATTAAGATTATTATATTCTCTATGCTCTTTCATTTGTGGCTTGGCACAGCTTTAGCTGTCATATCAGTCATTCTATTAAATGTGAGTCATTCCACATCAAATGGGCCAATGGTCCCCACCCCATCATCATCTCAATTATTTTGATGTTGTGCATGAAGGTACCCTGAAGTGTTTTGAGAAGAATCCCATAAATATTAGCTCTCAAACATGACAGATAAAAAACAAGCACAGAAAAGAGGCCATGTTGGAGATGTTTGATACTCGCTGAACATACAGAACTGCTTTTAGTTTATACGTGTCAACATATTGCCTATTGGTGATCCATGTTCCAAACGCAGTTGCATGTGTGTAGCAAGTATCAAGAAGACATCTTGAATACTTTGAAAGATCTGACCTCTCAAATATGACCCCTTCCTCAATTTCATACTTCACGGACACTCCCCCATTACAGCCCATAACTTAAATATCAGTTGAGAGCTAATATGTTCTTCTTAAAACAATTACAGGTACTTCCATATGCAATATCGAAAGAATGAGAGGGTGTGCTGGGGAGGATCCAAAAATGTGTTCCATTTGATGTGAAATGACCCATGTGCTATTTAAACATGCTAGTGCTCTGCATCAGTAATAATTCATGGTGATATCAAATGCATACAAAACTGTTTTGACATTGATGTTTTTTTTATGTTCTATTTTTGTGACTATTCAGCATTTTTAACAGGTTTCACTATACAATAGCTTCTTTAAACACATAATCCTCTATAATTAAAAATGCATTGTTACAGAAAACTTTTCAAAGCAACACTGACATTGCAAGCAAAGACCCAACATCCTTTCCCATCCGGAGCTACATCAAATTGAACAAGATCTCTTTCTTTTTTAATTTTTTTTTATATATAGTTAAAAAGCTAATTCTATGGATACTCTCCTGAATCAATACACCATTTCTACAGCCAATTCAGTTTTCTTAACAGTTTTGGTGCTAGTCCAATACTGAACTGTATATAACACAAACAACAAACCTTTGATCTGATACAAGGGGAAACAAGTATTTAAAAATGTTTAAAATCAAAGTAACCATTATGACCTCCTAGAAATAGCAGATATAAACCTGTCCCCCTCAATTAGGTTGCAGAAGGATTATGAAAATACATCATTACGGTACCTCCTGTTGTATCTGGCAGGATGACAAAGAAATTAAACAACTGATGTTAAAAAGACTGCACAGTAAATGGCTCATAAGGAAGAAACCTCCAATGCACAAATATGCAGTTCAGAAAGCTGTAAATGTTATTAGTAAATCTACTGACAGACCAGACAACAAATTCAAAAACATATCCAGTCAAAGGGTTTCTATAATGTGTAGACAGTCTGCTTTCTGAGGAAACTAATTTTATTTCACGTGGTTATACAATTCTGAAATTAAGATCTGACTCTTGGTAATCATTATTATTTCAAAGTACAAAATGGTTGGTTAAAAAAAAATATATATAGTCAGAAAGGACACATACAGTACTTTCATTATGGCATGAGTTTAGAGGATTATAGGCAAACATTCATGTTCCTAAGTTACACTACATTATTACTTGATTTAAATAGGCTATTCTATCATCACTGTACAAGTGCAATAGGTAAGCATTACAATAACAAATAATGGGCGTCTGCTTTCAACTTGGAGGCTGGGCAGAAAATACACTGTATGTAATATATGGCAATACAATATGCTCAAGAGTTCTACACTCCCAATGCACATTGTCAAATACAAAACACTGAAATGATGACTGCACTGGAAAGCAAGGAATTTGGTATAGTTTTTTTAGTTGTGACAATGTGAAATCTGCATAATGTCAACCTGACCATGGGCTTTGCAGACATTCTCTGGATACACAATGAAACAGTTTGACTTTTCGTATGGCCAGCTACAAGGTAATTCAGTCATAATGTTGCCATGCTTTCAAAAGGAACACAACAGTGCAGCTCTATAGTATAAATTGTTGAAATTCCCAGGGTTCGACTGCATTTCTGCTTGAACCATTTGTTTTAAAACAACGTATTTCTGTTTAAAGTGAATTTTCTTCCTTTGATCCTGAATTCTGCTTGTTCTATTTTTCAATAATTTTGGCATGCTTGTTATTCTAATTTAGTCTTCACTGCAACCAAGTAGCTAGCTCAAACTTCAACACAGCTTCATTTGTTTTAATATATATCAAAACATTACCTCTAAAAAGGGAGCATTCTTATAACAGTTCCAGCCATAAAAAAAAAAAAAATACAACAGACCCTGTTACACTTTCATACAGTGATTATATCTCATTTTCAAGACAACAGCTGAAATATACTACTAAAATGAAACATATATATATATATATATATATATATATATATATATATATATATATATATATATATATATATATACACACACACACAGTGCTCCCTCACTATAACTGGGGTCTCGGGGGACATACGAGCGTTTTAACCGAACAGCGCTATAAAAATTGTGGGGGGGGGTGGCGGCGCTGTGGGACACAATATACACCTGACTAAAATACAAAATAAAATAACTCCCTCTCTATAATGCACATATACTGAAGCAAAGATGTAATTATCTGTGAATTAACCATGCATAAAGCACCATGTAATCAACGCTATGCTTTAAAAAAAAGAAGAGGGGAAGAAGGAATAGGCCTAGTTTCGGTTGCTGGAGCAGGGCTGAAGCGTCTTGTCTCCCGAAGAAAGCCGCAGCTCCTCTCACGCAAAAAAGTAAATAGATTAGGAAAGATAACAACTTAATAGGCCTAATATTTATTTAGTTATAAAACAAATGCGGAATAAGATGTCTGTGTTATAAAGGCCAGCGCAGCTTTTCTTCAGTTCAGATACTGTATCAAAAGGGAGGCAGAAACAGAAGTTTGACTGAAAAGCTGTTTACCGTTTGAACAACACCGGCACTGTATTTACTGTAGAAATATTGCATGAATCAATAGTATAGGGAATTAGGGGACATGCTGTAGGAGCAAAATATACCTGAGACGCGTTATAACCGAAAGCCTTATAGCAATGGAGAGCACTGTGTGTGTGTGTGTGTGTGTGTGTGTCTATATATATATATATATAGACACACACACACGCAAAGTTAAAAATTACAAACGACTCAACAGAGTATAGAAAGATGCATGCTGGGAATAGCAAGAAGAGACAGGAAAAGGAAGGAATGGATAAGAGTGCAAACAAAAGTATGCATTGTTATTATAAGAGCGAAAAAACTGAAATGGCAGTGGGATGGACACGTAGCAAGAAGAACAGACCATCGCTGGACCAAGGAGATATTAGACTGGATCCCAAGAGATATAAAACGACCTCCAGGAAGATGGCAAGCTAAAATTAGGATAACATGTCGGAGAAACGGAGATGAGGGATGCAGCAGACAGGCTTTTGTGGAAGAATCTTGGGGAGGTCTTCATCCAGCAGTGGATTGAAAAAGGATGATGATGATAATGATGATGTGTGTGTGTGTGTATATATATATATATATATATATATATATATATATATATATATATATATATATATATATATATGTCTATGAGTAGCTCATGCCTTGTTCAATGGAACAAGTACATTTTTTGTTTTGTCAAAACAGTTTGACACATCCGAACCATTTTTATGTAAAAGATAAAAATTTTGTTCCTGTTTTTTTTACTTAGGACAACAAAGTGAACAGATAAAATCATTGGGGGGGGGGGGGGGGTTCATTGAAATCTGGTTTTGTTAAATTCGACTCTGAAGGACTTTTTTGAAAAACGACAGGATTTCACTAAGTTCAACGTTAAACTGTCTATGTAAATCCTTTAGCTCTGATTACCTTTGGCGAGTGATGAAATACCGACGAGCGACTGCTGGGGGTACCTGACTACGGGTATTGGTAGAATGTGTTGGACTGATTTGCCGAATTTTAAGGTAGAAGTCTACCTTGTCGGTGGTTCCCACCATAGAAGGTCCTTGGTTCTTTTTCTAAGGCATATATTTAAAATTGTAACAGGATGTCACTGCTATGTAAATCGGTAGTCGATTTTTATTGACTCACACACACACACACACACACACACTATATGTATATTTTTAATACTAGTCCTGATCGTCCAATTCCGCAGCATTATTTTATTTCAAACACCAAGTTGCATCAAGAGGTTTTGGAGTAAAATGGAAGCGGCCCAAACTGTTTCCGACCTGGTCTTATCCCAACATTGTCAAGCAGGACCATTGAGAGTTGTTTCAGAAGAAGGCACTGCCTCTTCTCTGCTGTAAAACATCAAATAAAACACCAACTTGTGAACAAAAACAATACTTTCAATGTGTAAATTATGATCTATGCAAAACAAACAAGCAAATAAATAAAGAAAGTGAGAGAATACACATTACAGGATTTTATTTATTTATTTATTTTTTTAAGGTAATGTATGTAAAATGGTGGATCAAATCACAGATTGGAAACAAATGTATGTAGATTAACAACCTAAAGTTTTAAAACTTTCAATGCTGAACATCAGCTTTAGGGATCTATGCTACACAGGGAGAAATTATTATAAAAAAAAATCTAATTAAAAAAACAAACAAACAAAAAAAAAAAACCTCAGGGACCTGGTTTCAATACTGGGTCAATCTGAGAAATCTCTGTTTAGTAAGCTCACAACACAGCCTTAGGTATTTAAAAACACAACTGTTTGTTTGCTTACTTTCTGTCTTTTGCTATAAGCTCTATTGTTGTGCTGTCTGTAGCGCTGGAGTTTAGAGGGTCTTCTGACGGTTCTGTCCTGTGTGGAGATTCACATCCCTTCTGAGGGACATCAGTTACAGTGAGCTTGTCTATAAGCATGGAATCTGCATCACTGTGGGGGGAAAAAACACATGTACAGGTTGGTAAAGGGTGAAGAAAGGCTTTGTGTCCTTTGTTATTGGTTTATTTACCACAGTCCTGCTCCAACTGTAACACTAATTGAATTAATTAATAATTAAAGCAAGGGGTAAGGGATACGCTTTATGTTACTGATTTAGACTTGTTTTTAAACCACTTTCCATCTTTAAAAAACACAAATCTATAAGATGGAAGACAGCCAACTGTTATAGGGTACACCTGCAGAAAAAAGTTTTTTCTTACTGTTCCCATTTTTAATTTGAGTGGCATCTATCGGGCAATATCATATTTTTAATACTTAATACATCTCACAAAGCTAAACAACATACTAAAGACTGAAGTTGTTTAAAGATTGTATCATTTTTTGATTCAAGCACCAAGTTTCCTTTGCATGAACCTACAAAGGATTTGATGCAGCTATGACAAATACGAATATAGCAACAGACAAGTTCATTTCAGCAAATACTGTACACCAACATGCAATGATCTTTTTAACACCCACACACACACACTTTACATCATGACAAAAATGTGGTTATACAATCTCCCAGTAGAGTGTACTTCTACATGCCAGAAATGTTAGTACCTAAGGATAATTGTACCTCAAGCCAGACGTACGTACAGTATGGATGGCCAACAATCCAGCTAACGCATTACTGCAAATGTTCTGCCACTTGAAAGGTGTAATTAGTGCAGCAATACAAGCATATCAATTTAAATATTTTTAGTTAAAACATGTTAGGCTGGCACACTGTTCAAAAACTTCCTCAAAGCATGCAACATCAGCATTAGTGTATATATATGCAGTTTACATTTCAATTTCAGTTAACAAAAAACATATTATAAAAAAATGTGTATATATATATATATATATATATATATATATATATATATATATATATATATATATATATATATATATAGCGTGTATAAGGGGCCAGGTGATGTTACTTTTTAAAAGGTCTACATGATTGTTTGGATAGGTAGCTATCAATTTTAAGTAAAACAAAAGGTGAAGCACCATGTGGATAATCCTACTGCACTGTGCATGATTTGCTACATACCCTCTAACTGAAGGCCTAAATATTCTGAGCCACAGCAGCAGGGAGAGAAAGGGAGAAAAAAAGAAAGAGGCAACGATAAGAACAGCAAACAGGAAAGGCATAGCATGTACAGTAAAGCACCAGTTATTGCACAAAAGAAATACAGAATTAAGTGTTAACACTAGAACCGCTATGCGGGTCAGTTTGACCCATTTTGCATTTAAAATGTTAATTAGTCTTCTGTTGTTAATCGTATGTATATGTCCGTTTTTGACTTTTCCTAAATATATTAATTAAATATCCTGACAGCACTTGATAGCCAGAATCGCAAAAATGATAACGGTTATAAACAGTTCTACCTAGAACTGCCATGTAGGTCAATGTGACCCATGCATTACAATACATGTCTTTTTTTATATAAACGCAAGATATTTTATTATTTTGTAAATGCAGCAAACAAGACACGCCTCCTCCTCCTAGCACATGTTTTGTTTTTTTAATTTCAAGCATTTCTTTGTAGACTGACTGATATAGAAATTGATATGATTATGGATTTTTCAAGATGCCAACTCAGTGAAAGCCTAGTTGCTTATTTTTAATGTACCTGGGAGACAACAATCCTTCATTTTGTTCCAGAAATGCAACTGGGAATATATCAGAAGAAAATATTTAATCTTGAAGTAGTCATTTTGCTTGAAATACGGCAAGCTGCTGTCAGATGCAAACAGCTGCAGTCAGATGCATACAGCAAACTGAAATGACAGGTAGGATAACAACATATGCTATATATTCTTTTTTTACATTATTTTTAGAAAAAAAAAACATTTCGGTATGGATGAGCAAAGCTTTTTGACTTTTAACCTTTTGGGAGAGAGAGAGCTAATAAAAGGAGTGGTTTTAACTGCTATTAACCCTTTGCTGTCCTATGTCGGACCAGGTCTGACATTACAATTTTCCCTTTTCGGTCTCATTCCCTGTCCGAAATCATCAAAAAGACGTCAAGCACACATATCTATTTTTTTTTCTCCGGAAAGTGAGAAAACTTTTCAATGGCCGAGAGAAGCCCCTCCAACCCACCCCCTTTTTTGGGGGGGCACGGATATGAGCAATACACATAGCCCCTGCACCACAGAGATAACACGGACATAAACAAGATAGCTGCTTCTGCATCCAGTGCTCAAAGAATATCACGGTCATTTGCTAAGCTTTTTGAGATGTTATAGTAATAAAATAATTACTTGGATTGCATTATTTAGGGGTGGAGCGGGGCTGGAGATGCAGTACTGAGTATCCTGTTGATATGCAGTGCCTTTTAAACCTGTTTTACTTTTAATAAAATTACTTTTAAACAGCGTGTGTAAAATAAACGGTGCATGTGAAAATAAATTGGACCTGACTCGCCTGTCAGGCACTGAATAAATGGACCACAAAGGGTTAAAACCAGCCCTGGTGGCCTGCCTTTTCTGCAACGGTGCTAGAAACCCAGCACACGGTTGATACATTGTTGCCAGAAGTGGAGGCGAGGCAGGTACCCAGACACGCAATTCGAAGCTGGCAGGGGAGAGTGTAGAAATGCAAAACTAGACTCACCCAAATAATTGGCATAGGCAAAACTAGGATTGGCCCAACATTGATGTTGATGCGTTGGATGAAACTAGACTTGCCCAAAATTAATGACATGGGTGAACCAGATTCGCACAGCATCGACTTTGAAGCGTTGGACGAAACTAGACTCACCCAGGCTAGTCCAGAAATTCAGTGAAAAATGTCATCTTTTTCAAGTTCCAGCCAATCTAGATTCGCCCAATTGGATGCGGATGAGTGCTGAAAAAAAAGTGGTAACTTCGGGATTCGCCCAGAAGCCCTTGGCGAAATTAGATTGGCCCAGGCAAAACTTGACTCCCCAGACCACCAGGTTTCACCCTTAACACACACACACACACACACACACACACACACACACACATATATATATATATATATATATATATATATATATATATATATATATATATATATATATATGGTATATCAGGATACCATCAATTACTGTAATTTTCCGCATTAACTGGAGAGAAGGAAAATAACATGCTTCTTCTTCAGACTTACCCACCAGTTGGTGAGAAGCTGCCAAGAGACTTGAAAGTAATTCCTGATTAACTTTTTTCTAATTTTATTTTTTTATTAAAACCTTTTTTAAATAGTTTACATTTTAGTCAGCAATTCCAGTAAAATGGAAAATCATAAAAAGGTGGCTTCAGTGCTGAAAATGAGATCATGGGCACAGTTATCCAACAAATTCTTTGATTGTTTTATTTAGAAAGACTATACTTGGCTTTGAAAAGCATTCTTTATCAGTGTATACCCACTGCACATCATACTTTGGCAGGAGGACAAGTTACAGTTCCACTATCAGTATAGAGAGTTTGTTATGGGGGCCCAACAACGACATCATAATCTGCTATTGCTTGCTTAAAGCGACTGTATGGAAAGGGTTCTACTTACAGTAAGAATTACTACGACCAATACGACGACTGCTACTACTGCATATTTCAGTGGTTTTAATGTTAAAGAATTTAGAATCTGCTGTCCCCATTTTGTCACATATATTGTATCCTGTGTCCTGTAGTAAATGTTAAACACTGGTTTGTTCTCCTGGTATTTGTGCGCAACATTACAATTTATAGTTAGTATGTTAATCACATTTTAAGCCCCTTTATCTACTACAAATTTGATGCTAAATGAAATATAGGCTCGTGAGAACTGCACTGGGGTTTTTTGTACAGCAGGGTTTTAAATGTCTGCATTGCACTAAAACAACTTTGTGAATACGATGACCCCTGACAACTGACCAATCAATTTCTTGCAAGGAGGCCTCTGACAGATAAGAGTACTAAAGAACCTTTAACTCTTTGAGTAGAGTCCCCTAAGGCTTTTTTATTTATTTTTTTATGCATGCACTTAATTATTATTAAGTACAGCGTACAAACAAGCTGAAATATATGCTTGTATGTATGTAATGAATACTGACAAAATACAGACAAATAATTTTTACCTAATAAATAAAACAAATATATATTTTTATTTAGTCATAGGGAAAAGTTTTGACTAAAAATAACATGTAGGCAATGAACAATAAACAACGGGGTGGAACAACCACAACAACATGTCCTAACAAAAAAAGGGCGAAAGTGAGAGAGAGACATGAATAAATCATATCCGGGTAAACAGGCTTTGAGGGCGGAGGGAGCGAGTGTCTAACGCTTCAGTGTATAAGGTACTCCTTGAAGCATGGAGCAACGCACAGACCTTGCCGCCACCTCTTCACTGTCACTGTTGATGGTAAATATTCTTTGCTTATGTCTTCACTGACACACTCGCTGGCAGCCGATTTAGTGGACGAATTGTATGCATTTGAATATAAATCTGAATCCGAATTAAGTATTATTACTAATACTTCTTTCTCACGAGTGATTTTCGTCAATTTACAAATACTGCTGACATTTTTGTGAATGGGATAATTATATGTAATTCAGTCAATATCTAGCAGAGGGCTCAAGAGACCAATAAAAGGTGTTACAGAAACCTAATGTTACAATATAATGCGATCAGGAATTTTTTAGGCTCTGTAATTCAAATTTAAAGTTGCAGAATGTACCGGTTCGTTCATACTCCCTGGGTACCAGAAAGCAGCTAACGTACCGGTACATTCGTACTATTCAAAGGGTTAAGAAAATATGCAAAATAAAAACACTGTACTGTATTTATTATGTATTTACTCATTGCTGCTGCAAAAACACAAGTCAATTAACATTCAACAGTTCTATAGCTAGGTGCACCTCAGCTCAAATTTTAGGGGCAGTGACTTGCAGTGCATAGTAAGTCATAGTCGTTAAACAGAGATTCTAAATTGTGGTACATGTACTTTTACAGTCTGTGAAAAAGAACGGTTAAGGAATAAGGCAACGTGCATTTAAAACTGTCCTTAACCAGGACACTGCTATATTCTAAATGTATTTTATTATAGTTTCATTCATTGTAAAGTATCCCAGTGTTCAGAGAAAGGCTGACAATGCAAATTTATGAACACCCTGGATGAACCCAAGGCCACTAGAATTCTGTCTGTTCAGGCTTTCACTTTTTAAAAAGATACACTTTAATTATTCACCTGGCATTAGAGTCCCCTAAAATATTGGTGCTTGCATTACCAGTACACTGGGGCAGGTATTCTGCACATGCCTAATTATTACTGACCATTGTTTTTGGGTCTCACCCTAAACTGTCACATAAAGCAAATAAATGGTGCTTTGCTGTAAAAAGCATACATTAAAACCCCTTTTTTTACAGTACTATTAAATAATAAACAAAAAATGAAAAGGTATAGATGCAGTATCCCTTTGTCTCTCATATACAAGAAACACTATGGTGTTTAACAAATTCCTGTTCATAAAAATATATTTAATCGAACGAATTAAAGAACATGCTCTCCCATTAAGAACTTGTGGTTAAATAGACATTTTTAGACAATGGGATAGTGAATGTTTACAGCAGTTATCTAAAGCATATCTGTTCTCCAAAAACATATATAGGGATTGGCCCAACTATACATCACAGGTCACACAAAAGAAAAACAACTTCTATACAAAAGATGTGCTGATTTTTGTACCTGTAGGAGTCTTTCCCTCTAGTTGCCATGCCCAAGGTTGTTGCCAAAAATGAATGAACACAGGGAATGATAAAATAATCATAACAATCTTTCACAGTGTAAATTTCAGAACACCACAAATCGTACCACTTATTGTATTATCTATCACACATGTATTTTGTAAATAGTCTGCATTGATAAATTAAAACAAAGTCAGTCAAAGGCATTCATGAAACTTCTGGAGCAGGGGGTGGGTGGGGAATCTGGAAAAAGTTTTTAAAATATCAAACTTTAATCTGAGTCACCATTTTTAACAAATCTGACTACGTAACTATCATGCATAGATCTTCAGGAAGGATGGCATTTAACATTTCACTGAACAAGCATTCATGACCACCTAATAAAAACACATCTTAAATGTTACTACATGTTAGCTTTTTGTTGTACTTACCCTGAGGAGGCATTTATATAAAAAAAAATAATTCCTTAATTTTTTTTTTTTTTTTTTTTAATACCTAAGAAATGAAATGGGTCACTGTTGTTATTCACTGCACCTTGTGAAGACTGCTTTCTCATTTTTGGCGTCCATGGTGAGTTTGACTGTTTCATGCCCTGAGCCAGTCTTTATGGTTTCTGTGACTATGTCTGTTTTATCTTCCTCCTCTTCGCTGTCAGACCCGCCAGACGAGCTGCTGTCAGATGCCACCAAAGGTGCCTTTCGTGCCACACAAACATTCCAGACACAAGGGGAGGAGCCACTCACTGTGAACACCACACAACAAACAGCTTTAGGTTTTATGTCCTGTGACAAGGGAATACTGGGGTTACCACCACAAGTAAATGATGTTGGCATTCAACAGTCTAGTGAGACTGCAGTGCACTGTTGCCTTGCCCACCCCGTCTCTGTACAAAGCAAGTCTATGGTGCAGCATATCACTGTGCCACCTAGTGCCTAAAATGTGTCACTGTGTCTGTTATTAAATCATTGAATGGTTACATGTAAGTTCCATTTCTGCTCAATTAAACATTCCTTTCTATAATCAAGAAAGTCACATGACCACATTACAGATCAAAGTAGCCTGTAAATTTAATTTTCTGTTTGTTGTAGTTTGCTAGAGTGCTTTTCTCAAATGTGAATCCAACTCCTTTAATCTTGACCATCATCTACTGTGTTGCCAAAATGTTGTTCTTAAACATATGCTGGAAATAATTACCTCTTTTTATGGCTATTGACTTTATAATGCAGCTTAGTTACTGTTTAATGGTTTTAATCCAGTGAATATATTAGTTCTACTAGATTAAAAATCTGTATAAATGAAAAGTACCAACACGTTTGCCATGAACAAACATTTACTTTTTTTTTTTTTTCAGAAAGTACCAGAAATGATCACTAAATGCATGTTTAACATGTATTCTTGAATTGTCTTATATTAAGTGTAGGGCGACAACACTTTTGTCTGCGACTGTAATAATCCATATGTGAGGTACATGTTGATACAGCTTTGCAGGAACATAACATCCGTTGATGACAAAGAATAAGAAGTATGCATTTGTGAATCACTGTTGACCTATTGTCTTTTTAGGGAATGCTACTGATGACATGCAAGTCTGAGATTCTCACAGTGGTTTTTAAAACAATAATGCTAATATACTTACAGGTTTTGTCCTGGTTTTGTTTGAGGTGCTCTTCAGAATCATTACTGTCTGAGTCGACAGGGGAGCTACATCTGGGGCCAGACTCTGAACTGCAAAAAGAGCATTTAAAAATAAAAACCTACAATAAAGGAGGATTAGCTTAAATGTGAAACAGCAAATAATTTAAAATGTAAACTGCACATTACTTAAATAATAATATAATATTATGAAGAACTATCTTGCATTCCTTTTATATTACTATAAAAAAAGTTGTTAATTACTTAATAAAATGCACTTAAATACAACTGCAACCACGCCCCCCCCCCCCAAAAAAAAATGCTGTTAAAGATTGCTGAGTGTTACAATATTAACAATAATTTTATCTTAAACACTGTTAATTGTATAGTTTCAAGTACAAAAACATGAATGTGTTTGTTCTCATGCTGAAAGTGGTCCAACTGAAAATATATAAACACAACTGCCTTAGAACATTCAAAAGAAACTGCATTCTACAAATCAATGTGGCTGATTTCACAGCCCGATTATCACTAGTCTTGGACGTTTATGTATTAAACTTAAATCAAGCTTTCCCTCTCTCTCATATAGTACGCTATAGAACAGAGCTGCTGCTCAATACCGCATACAGGCTTCATTTTTAAGCGGAAGATGCCCCCTAGAGACTTTACCTTATAAAAGCAAGTTCTCACATTCTTTCATTCATACAGAGTCGATTTCATTGAGCTTTTATTTATATACTTATTTAATGATTACCCCCCCCCCCCAACATGTATTTTCCCTCTCTAACCTAACATAAAAGCCTTAAAATATAATGCGAGTTAATGAAACTTCAGTGTTTAATTCTAAGAATATGTGATTACTGTATAGGGAAAGTGAACTAAATGTTAAGGCCCTACACTCACCAACAGAAAGGCTGAAAGTCTGTAAACTTTGCCCATCCTTTTCCCTCGGTTATAGTGGTATCGCATGCTGCAGCTGCTGCTGAATCCCAGACGCTGGAACCCACATCCACAGCCACGCATGGAAGGGGAGACTTAGAGTTCACTGTGTCCTCAAAGGTAGCTGTCCATACAGGGCCTAAAGAAAAATGAATGTGTCAAAGAAACAGATTGGGCAATTCTAAAACGCAAGGCTGTGTTAGGAAGTAAAATAAGATGCCAATGCCAGGTTATTAAATAGGAATATTGTTAATATATTAACTTTTTTTATCATTACTTTTGGGTGAATCTGCTTGTTTGCTCTCAGCTTGGCGATTCCTGTTTCCATTGGTTTCAGTCTTGGCTGATTGCTCTCCAGGCTCTGGCTGAGGCTCTGGCTGTGGTTTGGGTTGTGGCTGGGGCTCTGCCTGTGGCTGGTGCTCTGGCTGGGGCTCCTGTTCCTCCTCTGAATCAATGCTCCCATCCTGCTCTCCGTTTTCCACATCACTCTTAGAGGAGCTTTCAGAGGTATTTGAAACACCAAATCTATTGTGGAGTCAATAATCATAGAATAACTAAGGTACCACAGTGCTTGAGCAGGCCAGAATTCAAATCCATGAGGTGACTCTTGCACTCAGCAACACTTCTTCTATCGTTGTGATGTAAATTACAAGTTTTACCAATTTATTCAACGTAAAACCACGTAGGTTGTCATAGAAGTCATGTTGTTGACCTTACACCACTAGGAAAGTTTTCTTTCACTTTTATTGTACAGTACCAAATTATGCCTAATCTGTAAATGTCCATGTGGCTGAATGCGAATCACAAGGCCCTGACTGTGTGCTGCTTCACAGAACTGTGGAGCTTTCTAGAACAAAATCCAAGATAACAGATGATGACAAAGATCAATTTAAGAAAACCAAGAATACCTCCAAGTCTCAGCAACCCTACAGACTTGACCATGGTTATATATTAGTCTACTGGAACGTAATTGAACCTGACTATTTAGCTGAACCTCTGCAATCTCAGCCTTACCTTGTTCTTGATTTGACTTGTGTTGCATAGTTGATCTCTTTCTCTTCCCAGATGTCCTCTTCATCCTCACCGTCATCAAACTGCTGTATCCGCTCCTTACAGCATGCCTCAAACACAGCTGCATTTGGCTAAAAGTTAAAAAAAAAAAAATAATAATAAATTATAAATTATATTATGTACTGTTTACAGTTCTATTCTTGCAGTATTTAATACTATGAGTGTTATTTTCCCAGGTCAGCTCTTCAATAACTGCACCATCTCAGGCAACATGTTTGTGTGTGAGGGTGGGAGACAACAATAACAAACCAGCATATTATAGCATGCCCTTGGCTTGATACGCATAACTATTCAAGGTACATACCTGGCGCTATACCCATGGTCATTGGGTACTAATGGTTATGAGGTAATCAGAGGTGTAGTGTTAATTTAAGGGTCCTCTAAACAAAGCTTGCTTTTTAATCAGTGCTGGTTCATGATTTTGACATTTCTCTATTATATTTCTTTATACTGAGCAAATAACTTGCATGAAGAGCAAACTAGAGTTAAGTAGGCGGCATAATTTTCTACTGGCAACTTCCAAACTTTGAGAAACAAAGATTTCAAGAAAGAAAGATGGTACTTACACTATCATCATCAGCATCTAACTTGAAATTTATTTCTGCAATCTTGTCAAATGTGGCACTAAAAAGAAATAAAAATTGGAAATTGGATGTTTTATTTTAATTAAAAACAAAGCAACCCAGTGGTATGATGTAAGGGGAATGACCTTTCATATATTATAGTTTTTAAACATGAAGCAAAACTGATATGTGAAAATGAGTTTCACAGTGGCTGTAAAGTGGAAAAAGTATATGTAATTATGTACAACTGTTGCTAACAGTTTCTGAGATATGGCTGGAAGTTGCACATTTGACTGCAAAATGTTTATTTATTTATTGGACAATGACCATAATGAAATTTGATCATAAAATAAAGCTATGTACCAAATATGAATGAGGACAATAGAGTGTGCTGTCTCCAACCAGCAGACACCTAAAGTAAAATGACTTTAGACATGAGACATCAACATTTTAAGACGAGGCAAAAGATTTCAGTTACGAGACAGTTGGTCTATTGAGTTAGTTCTGATACTTCCCACTAATGCCTAAATCAGAATTGCATGCTGGTTACATATTAATCTGTATCCTCTAGTGAACATTATAATACAAATATAAAAATTTGACTGTTAAAGAAGAATACAGTAAGCCTATAACAATATATTGAAACAAACCTACAACGGTTTAGTAAGCATACACACTTAGCGCATACATTATTAGAATCTTTCCATTGCTTGCTTTCAATAGCACCACAGATGGTAAAAGATTCCAATCAATGCTTACTTTATGATGTCGGTTTGTTCTGCAAATTCCTCGTCGTTAAACCCAAACTGGTCTACAAAATTGGCCGTCATCTGCTGGATCTGATAATCTGAAAATGCCTACAAAAATTATAGAAACAGAAGATTTAAAATTTGAAAAATTACAAAATGAGAAGTTAAATTCATCCCACGTTTCTATTATTTTGTCTAGTTTAGTAGCCTGGTCAATTTAATGCAGTTACTCCAGGCTGAATTTTCACACGTATACTTGTATTACAGTCCAAGTGATCATGTCTACCAAATTATGCCATTGGGTGCACAACAGCACTTTTAAAAGCCTTTCACACATTTGGGGGTACACTTCCCATCACAAGATAGTTTGCAAATTAATGTTTTACGACATGCACAAGAGCCTCAAAAAGATATACAATGTATCACTGAAATCAGCTCACAGGCAGGATCCTGAAATTAAGTTACTTTTCTATTTTACAATGCTCAGTGACTTCATTTTTCTTTCTATATTTATTGTTTTGGTGAAAAGCGTTTTAGTTTTCAAATACAACCCTATAGATGTAGTAAGTTTAAACAGCTGTTTCCTGGTTTCTTACCAGAACTGTGCCCCTCTCACCCCTGACCATACCGACTAAAGGGTATCTTTTTCAAAGAGTAGAAGTAATGTGCCAATAATAAGTCAAAGCGTCTCTCCTACCTGCTGAAGCGATATCTCATTATGGAATGGGCTTTCCATGTCATCATCTTCACTGGAAGAGTGTAGATTGTGCGTGCTCACCTGGAGAAGTGGAAACTTGTCATGTCTTTTCAACTATATACTTGGGTGTGAACTTTTAGTGACCCATTTGTTTAAAAAAATAAACGTTATATAGTAAGTTTTTGAATTGTTGTGATTATTGCTTGGTTATTTACTACATTGTAATTTTAGCAAGCAATTATGCTGTAATTATAATTATAATTGACCCCAGGTCTGCTGAGCACTGGACTTTTTGTGTGCATTAAACATGCTGGAATTGTACTTTTTTATCCTCTCACCAGATCAACAGTGTTTCTTCTGTTTGTCTCAGTTAGAGTCTCCGCTACAAAACTTTCCCACCGTCCTTGGCAGTCCTCAGGCAGCTCTGGAATGAGACAGAAGCAATAAGGTACTGTAATAATCTCATTGTAGTGCTCTAGCTAGGCTCCTTGTCAGGGAATGGGAAAGATGGGAAGTGTTGCTGTATTAAATTAAATAAATAAAACAATCAATACCTTTGATGAGGTCACTAATTTGAGCCTGGACAGGTCCTTTCTCCATGTTCTGTACCACAGTATTAGCTATTCTGGTGAGATGCCCCATGTTGCCTCTTCTCATCCCACCTTCTGCCCTAGAACACAGAGAAAGCCATCGACTAATTTGCAGAAAATATATAGTAGAATGAATAAGTCAAATTCCAAGATTTCATAATTTAAATATTAAGAAAAGACTCAACATGCTTTCAAATACAGATGGCCTCAACTTGTTCTTATGACTGACAATTCTTTCGGACTGCATCTTTTACCAACCATATGTTTTTGACAACCCAGTGTCACAGAGCTGCCCACCCCACCTCCCCCTCCATTACAGTTCTTACTGTGTTTTGTCATTTGCTTCCCAGGCATCCAGTATCCTCTGCACCAAACAGCACTTCTGAAAAAGCTATTAAGATAGAAGCACTAGGTTATTAATAGGAAAGTAGATCCCTATAAACTACATCCACATAGTTGAAAAATGTGTATGTACATACGGAACACGTCCTCCTTAACTTAAAAAAATTCCTAGTTTCATTACAGTTGGATAACTTAAGGTTATCACTATAGGTAAAAATGTAAGAGTGACACATACACCATTTCCCTGTTGCTGTGGATATTCAAGGCAACAGCATGTGGCTGGACACTGATAATACGACAGAAATAATAATCTTGTCCTTGGCATTTAGTAAGTGCCTTTGCCATTAGATCTATTCCATTACATTGTCTTTGTCAAAACCTGCTTCTATGATTTTTCATCAAAACAATTTGTCAGACCATCTTCTTCAGGAGATCCTGCTTGTCAAGTTTGACTCTCAATACTGCACAATTTAACAATGTCATGATGCAGTACATGGTGCAAAATGCAATGCTTAACATCTAATACTAGAGACTTATACCACTGAATAATAGATG
The DNA here is from genome assembly GCF_017654505.1 of Polyodon spathula. NCBI lineage: Eukaryota > Metazoa > Chordata > Actinopteri > Acipenseriformes > Polyodontidae > Polyodon > Polyodon spathula. The sequence continues at coordinate 12,151,951 of NC_054540.1, forward strand.
TCTTATATTGCTCAATGTACCTCATTAAAAGTAGAAATGAATTGTGTGGGGGATCCCACACAACTAAGCAAAACTACTCACATGTTATGTTTTTTTTGCCTATGTGTTTGTTCACTGAATGAATTCAAACTCCCAAGCCATACTATATAACTGAATATACTGTATAAATAAAATACATGTTAGAACAATTTCTGTGTCCATTTACACAGTGGCATTTTTGGAAAATGTTATCAAATATGCCCTTAAGGAAATGCAATTTCTGTATAAGAAATATAGATTTAATAAGTTTAAAACAGCTGTTTCCTGGTTACTTACCACCACTGTGCCCCTCTAACCCCTCATCATAGCTTAACAGCCTTATGTGTCCATGGTAGACAAGCAGCACAAGAAAGTGAAACGTTACCAGAAAGCAGAATATTGTTTCTCAGAGATGTTCCAACAAAGTTCTAGTTTAAAATACCTACTTAAGAAGTATAATCATCATTAGAATCCATTACCAAATATATTTAACCAAAGTTTTATTGCGCTTAGATACTAGTTAACAGTTGAAACATTTCAAATTTACAGGTCAGCTACTGTGTGGTAGTGCCCTGCAATGGAGTGGATGAAAGGTTTTAATATGCATTAAATAATTTAAGTTTTTTTTTTTATATATATATAAGAAACAAACCAAAAAAAAACCTACATGTGTCACAAGGATATTCTCAGAGCTGCTGCAGCTGTTGTCAGTGGGGTTCTCTGGGTTTGGATTCGCATTCTGCTCCTCCTCAGATTTATTCGCTGTACTCCCTGCTGTCTTCTCTTCATGTGCCGAGTGGGTCAAGATAGCTGCTATACACAGCTCCACTTGGAAGTGCAAAAAGTTATTCCAGGTGTATTTAAAAAACAAGTCCTAGGTATAGAAACAAAGCTGTTAAAATAGTACAGAGGTGCAGTACTTTCATAGCTGAAACTTTAACAAAGCAATTTTGGTTTCAGAACTTCAACATAATACCTTCAGACAGACTACAAACATCTGTATTATGTGTTGCATTTACAGAAGAAAAAACTGTATTTAATATAATTGTACTAGAAAATACTTGTCGGATGGAGTAGGCATATTAAACCTTAAGTACAATACTAGCCAGGCTGTTGATAAGCTGAAAAATGATTGTTACTAGCCCACAATACTTACAAGTAGAAGGTCCATGGTACCAAGCCTGCATAGTTCCTGGTTGATGCTGGCCGTGCTGGTCTGAAGCAAGGAGGCAATGAGTCTGGAAACGTGAAGGCGAGCATTTCCCAGAGGCTCCTCGAGTACTCCTATTGTAGTCAGTATTGCACTTTTCTACAACATATAAATAAATAAAAATATGTATACAAGAACATTTTGTTAACGTTTAAAATATACAGTGCTCCCTCTTTAATTCACTATCTGACTTGCACAGCAAAATTACTGTTGTGAATTAGTAAATGTACAATTATCAAAATTAACACACAAGTTGATTTTATATATATATATATATATATATATATATATATATATATATATATATATATATATATATATATATATATATATATATAAACGTGTACAAGTCCAAACTGCATTTCTTGTGAGTGAGATGGACACCTGTTTGCTAGACACTGGACTGAGACAAAAATAACTTATCTGCTGTCATAACGTAAACAATGAAATGTAGGTTACCTTAGGAGGATTGAGCAGAAGCTGCTGAAAATCCTTCAGATGAGGTTCAATACCAAGTAAAATGCTGCTATTGACAGTGTAAGACCTTTCATATCCCTGAGAACATAAATCCATCAGCCCTTCCACCCTGCATAGGAAAGCAATGATTACAGGTAAGGCAGGTGAGTTTCTCTACTAATGCCTTCATCTCTTTAATGTTTAAGGCATCAATGCAAAAATGTAATTGGAAAGGACAGTACAGCAAGCTTTGGACAATTTACCCTGGCCTTCTGGTTTCTAGTAATGTAAGTAGCACTTGAGTTCCGTTTACTAAGCAGTTCTCACTCTTGTCTTCCTTGAACATATTCTTCAAAAGCTGTTCGACAGTATCCTGCCTGCCAGTGAGACAAAAACATTTCAGACAGATTACAACATCTTGAATCAGAATAAACAAGCGCATGTTCCATTTTTTAACCCCAGCTGTCAAAACTAAGCATTTTATTTACCAATTCCAAAAAAATGTCACTGCCACATACAGGACTGTTCTGGTGAAGCATCCTGACAGGAAAGAATTCAAAATAATTTAATTTAAAGTTCTCACTTTCCTGCATGTTACCTTATTAATGCTTCCAGAAAATCAGCTAGAGGTGTGCTTAGATACCAAAAATATAGACCAGGGCTTGAATTTCATTTTTGTCTGGTGGGGGGATTTCCCCCCTATGCTGCAGCCATTGGGGGGGGAATTCCATAATTGGCAGGGGGGTTGGCCAAAAAAGGCGCTTTTACATATAAAAACTATATATATTTTAATGCATCATCATTCACGCTGGTGTTGCTTTAAAATAAGACCTAACAGCTGTTCATCACAGCTACATTGTGTGTACTGCCACTAGAATCACAGGGCTTCCATGCGGCTCAATTTACACGTGAAATGGTGATGCACGTGCACATCTGGGAGAATTACTCGGGTAAATCAGGTTTGTGGCCGAAAAAAACGGCCAAAGAGAGGGATAGGGTAAATCTCATTTAGTCGTATAAATGACAAAACACACAGGAAAGTCCACGCCCAGTTTCGCATGGAAACCCGCATTTTATGTGTAAATGTTAATGACAGTGTTTATCCTTAAAAACATCCTTACAAACATTGCAAGGGAGCAAGTCAGTTGTTACTGTGGATTCCAAGATGGCAGAAAGTAGTGGTTGAAGGGCGATTTTATGGTAAGCAGTGGTGAAGTTCACCTTAACGACAATGCGGGCGGCATTTTTTTATTATTGTTTTTTGCTGTGTCTGGACTGTCATGTTGTATATCTCTTGTAAGTTTACAGTTCTGTATAAAACCACTCACCATGAACTGCGTTATACCCTTGTTATAGTATTAAAGCAGTTGTTTGAGAATACCCTTGCTGTAAAAATTATGCTAAAGTGAAGTGCAACTGAGCTGCTTAAATGTAACTGAATGAATTCCCCATCCTTTTTTTTTTTATTCCAGCTATGTCCAAAGACATTGCGTGTCTGCCCTCAATGTTAGTAAATACAGTTGGTGAACGGGATGTCAGGAGCCAGCTTGATCGCAAAAACAGCACAACAAACATCCAGCAAGTTGTTGATGCCCTCTCAGAACTGACCAAATAAAACTGCAAATGAACTTATTGATTGTGTTTTACTTGTTTGCATCATTAACATGTAACACAAAAAGTAAATTCAACACAATGTAACCCTTTGCGGTCCTATGTCGGACCAGGTCCGACATTACAATTTTCCTTTTCCAGTCTGATATCATCAAAAAGACGTAAAGCACAGGTCTGTAGTTGTTTTTTTCTCTGGAAAAAGCCGAGAAAACCTTGAAATGGCCAAGTGAGACTGATAGGAGCTGAATAAAACCGGGAAAAAAAAAAAATGGGGGGTGTATCTCATAGCCCAATTCACTACAGAGATAACATGGACATAACAAAGGAGGTAGCTGCTTCTGCAACCAGCGCTCAAAGAATATCACTGACATTTGCAGAGCTTTTTGAGATGTTATAGTAATAAAATAATGACTTATCGCATTATTGAGGAGTTTGGTGATAAAACGAGTGATCAGGAGAGGATTTATCTGTATGCACGTCTATAAAGAGGTATGTGAAAAATACAGCGAACAAGGGGTGGGGCTTGGCTGTAGATACAGTACTAAATGTCCGTTTGCAATTTAATGCCTTTTAAACCAGTTTTACTCTTTTTAATTTTAAACAGCGTGTGGCAAATAAACAGCATGTGTGAAAATAAATTGGACCTGATGCGCCTGACAAGCGCTGAATAAATGGACTACAAAGAGTTAAAAGAGATGAGAGAATCTCTGACACCACAAGCCTCCTCAGATCGCTGCTGTCCAATTGAAACTGGCAGCTGAGGTAACCTTCACAGTTGCCAAGTCCGCTTACAAGCGGAAATGGGCTTGTTTTTGAGTCGCTGGTTGTAATTTGCATAAACACCCACTCTAACATGGGTTGCGCTTGTTTGTGCTTGTTGTGAAAGGCACTGCCACTTTTTTTTTCTGGCGAGACTGTAACCTTCCCCTTTTGTCTCACAGGCAGCCACCGATTCCTGAACAGCTAATTTTGTTGTTTACAGAGTTTGTGCAGGATACAGCAAGCAGTTGCAATTTTGGGAACGAATTAATGCACTTCAGTCGGTTTCATCAGTATCTGCCACTTCCCTTTCAAGAGCCCACTACCCGTATTTGCCCAAGCGTGGTGTTGAATCCTTCCTCAGCAGCTGTCAGCTGTCTGGACAGGTAGGGCTTCTAAGCCAGGATAGTATACGCAGCATCACCTGATCCCCTATATGCTGAATTGCCTGAATGAAAGGGATATATATATATAACGTCTACGCTGGTTTTCAGCCATGGTGATCTGTAATACTTGTTGGCCAGTTTCATTTTATACCTCCGAGTTTATTTTTAATTAATGAGTTGTAAGATACATTAGTTCACTACTAATGACATTTGAAAAACAATTTGGGCAAGAGCAGAAAAACACATTAACAACCAGCCAGGCACTAGGTATTCTGCTTTATTACAGCATATTAGATTCACTCGTGCACCAGTTTTTTGCGCATGGAAACCAGATTTTCACAAAATTTCACTAGTAATCTTCAAAAAACCGCACAAGTACTTTACGCATAGCTAATTTAGACATCAACCCCCACCTTTCCCACTCATTTGTAAAACGTCGGGTTAAAAGACTGGTTTACTCAAGTAAAATAAACTGAGCGATTTGAAACCCAAAAAAGCATTTTACACAAGACATTTTTCTTGTGTAAATGTCGAGTTAAAAAAAAAAAAAAAACTTGCATGGAAACCCCACGACTGTCTCAATAATGTAGCGACGTTTTGTAACGGCAGCTAGTAAACTTTACAGTTGCATAGAGACTGCAGACTGAACAACTCATTTCACCGTTATTAAACTCCAGCCATGGGTAAATCTTCATTTAAAATATCCAGCACTACTTTTTATTTATTTTATCCAGCACTACTCAATGTATCTGTTTTGCCTTTCCTTCACTGCTATCATTCGTTTGTGTTGTACATTCTGCACTGTTTCATTTAATGGCTGCAGCAGAAGAATCAGCTGCCTTGTCGGTGCAAGGTGCATTTCTTTTTAATCAGTGTTCCATTTCTTTTTTTTTTTTTTTTTAAAGTGAAAGTCACTGCTTGCAAAATACCTTGATAGATTTAATATCGTCTTTTTTTCAAAACTGTTTCCTTACTGCAGTTGTAATGAGTTTCTATAATGCTTAAAGACGGCGACCGAGAATCATGTACAAAAGAATAAAACCTTGCGACATTTAAAATATCCAGCAATACTTTTATTTATTTATTTTATCCAGCACTACTCAGAATGTAGTGACACTCACTTCCTTAGAGATTGTTGTAGTGATTTAATTAGTCATTCAAAATTGGTTGAAAAATACAGTAGCTTGCAGTCTTAAAATATCTCTGTGGGATTTTCCCACACTGAAAGTTGCAGATATACAGGAGCAACTTGGAAAATTAGTGATTCCCACAATCCCCTGCTGAAATTCAAGCCGTGAAAACAGAATCAAGTTTTGACACTAATATGCACCAATATATTTGATTAATTGTCACACAATATCCTGTTAATTCTTGTATTTAATAAGTTAATATGTATAATTAAATGTCCCCACACTCCAAGTGTAATCTATCTATCTAAGTTAATGAAGCAAAGACAAAAACATACTTACAATTCTAGTACAGTAAGCAGTGGGTCAGGTTCTGTAGTATCTTGCATCTGGGTTGCCTGGTCTCTGCTCAGTCTGATTATATCACACAGAGTCTGGGAAGCATTGGACTGTTTCTAAAAATGTATATAAAAAGTCTTATTTCTCCAAATATTCCCAAATTCTTTCCTTGTTGCCAATACTGGTCACCTACAGTTTTCCAGTAAGGTATTCTGTAACCAACAGCATGAAAACAAGCTTTCACAACTCATTATCTTTCATATTGAAGATGCAGTTTATTATAACCCGTTTCTATTGTCACAGGCAGGCTGAGAATTTCCACTGTACTTTTAATCTGCCGTTTCAGAACCAAGCCATCACACTTTGGCCTCACAAAACACCTGAGGCTATTGCAAACATGGTACAAAGAATCAGTGTGACAGCTATATTTTTGGTTTGAGAAACATAAATCCCCTTATTTTATAACACAACACAAAGGTAAACTAAGAATTATTATATGCTAAACAATAAACCAACAGCTGCACCACAGCTGTGGGGCAATTGCAATGGCATTCACACACATATAGGCACTGAGAGAAGTGTGTTTGTTTACATCAAGGAAGGGAGCATCTGCTCTGCAGGAACTACTACTACAGAACCCTTGAACTGCAAGACGGTGTCTGTGAAGGCGCTTGTCCAGGCAGGACCATCAGAATGACCTGGAGTCGCTGGGAGGCCAGGACTTCGGGAGCAACAGAACAGAAGCAGGTCAGTTTAGGGGATGTGGATCCCAACAACAGCATACAGAGAGTTACTGTAGAGTAGTAGGTTCCTGGAGCAGGACGTTCCTTGTAGTGGGACTATTGTGTCTTACACATGTAACACATCACCCTGTTACAGAATGACATCAGTTTTTTAAGGGCTCTACTCCACACTTGCGAGACATGGCCCAGCAGTGGAAACTAGACCAGACGCGGTTCGGACATGCACTTGGAAACTAAGTATTATGGACCTGTACCCCAAGATAACGGACGTGAGTTGATGATTAGACAGGTTTGAGAAATGAGACTTACCTCTTCATCTTGACCTGTGTGGATAAGATCTACAAGTCGCTGAATCAACTTCTCTTCATTCAGCCACTGGAAAAATATTAAAATAAAAATATTATTTCTTTTCTTTTTCTATATTTAGTTTATACAGCTAATCACAAAGTCATACAAAAAATTGTTCTGACTAACTAACAAGTCTCAACAAGGTAGGGTAGTACTGGGCAAATCAATATTTCCAGACCAATTATAAAATATGAAAAGGTTTCAATGCCATAACACAAATCAGTAACAGCCACCAAACATTACTAGCAAGAACTGATGCACTGTAAATGATCAGCTCTGTGCTACTGATGGCCAAATGTACATCAAGGTGACAGAACTTAAACCAGTGGACAAAATTCCCCAAAAACACTACCTCCTTCCTTGATAACATCTACCCTAACACTGATATACAGTACAGCACATGCCTGACAAGACAAATACACATGCAGTCAGTTAACCGTGTTCAACAGAAAACAAACAGAAACAATACAGTATTTATTATTATTATTATTACTGTAAATATTTCACGCTGAAGAGTACTGAAATGTACATCTCTGGTAGGTTATTTCAGGAACCAGGTGTCAGACTGTCTGAAGAACCCTGCACGTCAAGAGTTATTATTGCTACAAGTACAAAAAGACCATTGTTTATGACACAGGGAAACCGTTTATAGTGCATCCGAAACATGTTTAGGAAAACAGATAAATACAAACTATGTCAACGTGCATAGAATCTACTTCCTGTAAACATTATATGTTCAGTAATAAATTACGATTGGCTTCTTTTTGCCATTCACCTTCCTGCACGGACACCATTTTTCAATTTAACAGACATTAAAAAGGCTTAATCAAAACCATTTTTCACTGGCACTGCGTGACTCAAGTACTGATTCTAACCATGAGCAGCACAACTTGCCTTAAAAAAATGACTTCAAAGCTTTTCTGCCTGCCAGTCAAACACAACAGCTAAAACTAGAGGGCATAAGTGTACCTGGCAACAACAATCTCCCTCACTAGTGTAAAAACTTTGACCTCGGGTGTCAGATTTTGTACTCCTATAGAATGACTGCTTGACTGCAAAGAGTTTTAAAACATTTATTGATTAGGCACAAAACACAGCATCTACAATGTATATGTAGAAGTAACAATAATTCACACATTTCTTTCCATGACACTATACAAATGTAGTATAGAAATATATTCAGTTTGCAGTTTACAAAAAAGTTTTTTTTGGTTAAACTCAGTCATATTTTGGTGTTTTCTGAAATCACGGTGTGTCCAGAATTATGCTTAAAGTAAATAAAGACTTTTGACTGTGAAGCCATGTTTTAGCAGGTTTATTCCTTATGGGGACAACAAAGAGATGACTGCATAATTCACAACATAAGCTACTGTAATTGTTCCACTGCAAAATAAACAGACTGCTGTCTTAAAAAAGCAGTGACTGGCTGACACCTTCAGCAAGAGCAATTCATTTGTCAAGAGCTGTCAACTGGATTTAGCAATAACATTTACTTGTGTATCCTTGAATGAAAAGTTTAATGCATTTTATCACATATTTGTTTTTCTCCTAACACACCAGATCTATTCTACAACCAGGATGACACATTTTAATAATTCACTTAAATGTAAAGTTGGAGAGACAAAATATGTTCCTGCAAAATGCCAAAGATTTTTAAAAAAGTTTTAAATTAATGTAATGTTCTAATCTTCAGTAAGACCACAGCTGAGAAGGGGATATTAACTCTTGTTGAGAAAAGGGTAAATTATCAGATTCCAATCGTGTTGATTAAAAGGAGCAATATTCTGTAGGTTCTGAAAGACAGCAGCTCTGGAAAGCAGAGCAGCTGGGAGGTCACTCATCTATGACTGAAGGAGTCTTCAGTAACACTGCTGAATCCCATTCATTTATAAACAACCTCTAATCCTAGTAAAAGAAGATTGCCGCGCTGTTTAAAAGAAACAGATGGAGGACTTTAACATAAACACAAACATGCATCATTTTGTGAGGGATGACGTGAACTTGATAGAAACACGTGTTGCTTACATTTAAGACCTCTTGCCGTAAAGGGGCAGGCTCCACGCAGCTGATGAGACGAAGCAGTAGATCCATCATGGCTGAAGTATCAATGTGTTTCAGGACTAGGCTGATGAAACCATCTTTCTTCCTCAAAAAGCTAATAACCTAAGGAAAGAAGAAAATCACTGAGCCATGCCTGTAACAAATAAGTTCACTGTTACGTACTGTATGCCATAATCTGATAGACGATTAACTCAATGTTTAAACTTAAAACTGTAAAAAAAAAAAAAAAAAAAAAAAGAAAATTAAAAAAAAGTTTAACAAAAACACATAATAGCCAATTTATTTCAAGTTATCTCATGTAACAGATGTATATAGAGTACTGCATTTGTTACTACAGTACTGAATGTTTAGAAGACCCCATGGGGTCTACTGCATTTATGTCACAGGCTACACCACACAACTATTTAGTGTGGGTTTATTTATAACAAAAATGTTTTTAAAAAAGTAAACACAAGAAGGTTACAGATTTGAATCTTGGAAATATTCAAATAAACTAGATTGAGTGTTCTATAGTTATCAATGAAACCATAGAGTGATCTTGCTGAGATCTGTAGCAGAACACCACAGCACCAAAAAAATCAAATGAAATTCTTGGTTAACAGGTCAATTTTAGCCTAATTTTCTTTCTCTGAAAGACTGTTGTCAGTTTCAAAATACAAACAAATATCTTGGATTTTGATATCTGACAAAACTGGCCCAAGATGGTCACTTACCCCAGGTAACCAAAGCAGTCGGTGGTACTACAAGAATCTCATGGTTTCCCTTCCTTATAGCCCGGGTCTAACTCCAATATTAATATTTGGTCAACTAAGTGATAACTGAAAGGCACAAAGTGTCTATGAACTCATCCGAGTTGATAAAATGTTGATAATGTTGTCTCCGAAGATATTATATGCTGATTATATAATAGCCAAAATACCAAAAGCAAACTTTCTTTTTTTTAATTCCACATTTTCTTTACACTACCTGTTCTGTTTTTCTAGCTATGAGGTTTCCAATAGTTTTGCTGAAGAAACTGGCGAGCAGAGGATTCAGGGGTGGTTCCTGTTCTAGGAATCTGTACAGCATTTCGAGCAAAGACTCGTCCCCTCCAAGTTTATCATTGATTTGGTTCACATCAGACGTGAGCAGCTCACAGGCGACGTTAGGATACCTAAACAGATGAACAGACAAAAGCAGTTGGGGTACTGGTAATTTATCGTTATGCGGTTTCTTAATCACCACAATTAAACTGTATTTACTTTAGATACCATTGCAGAATTTTCTGCTAATATGGTCTGCTACATGTTCCATTTCAATTGATCATCTTTAACTGTTTTGCCGGCCAAGACTGGATATAGTGTTTTTCATGCACTGGTACTGGAAAAACAATTCCTAGTTATGCAAACAAAGGATGTTACTCCCACATTTCTTATCGACAGTACTTCAATATGGGACTTCTTGGACATCCATTGACACCTTTTGAAGAACACGAACGTTAACTCCAGTGTAATTGATAAATAAAGCAGGTAAAGAAATTCTGGTCTGGATTATTGTCACTGGGTAATTCTCACAAATTACGCTCAAATTCCCAAAGCCATTGTGCTCTTTCGTTAGCTTTCCTTTAAAAAAAAAAAATGTAAAAAAACAAAGATACAGTAGAAGGCAAAATACAGACACAGTTCAGTAGTCTGTTATTTATTATCTGTAATAGTGCAGAAAAAAAGAAAAAGAATATGCCTGCACTGCCTCATCTCTACTCAAACAGCCTGCCTGTTATAAACCTGAGAGTTGTTTCTTTATAGTCCCATTTTTTTGGGATAATTTACAGAACTGCCAGGAGCATCAACATAGTAGTGAAGCCGAGATATGGGAGGGAAAATGGAATTCCTGACAGTGACATATTTGACTGTCGTAGTAAGAATGAATCAATCCAATTATCAATTTAAAAAAAAAGATCCCTATCTCTGAGTGCTTAGTAAATCTGGAATGCCATGACGGAGGAACATCAAAACATTTTGATGCTAAATCAATGCAGATGAAACACATATAGCTGAAAATGTCCTCTAAAGCTACATTTTTATGATAATCACACACAAGTACAATGCTTTATATACTATAACTGCTGTGCTGAGAAGAGGGCTTTTTTCTTTTTTTTTGACCGATAATTTATTTTTTAATTTTTTTTAAACTTCAAATCAGATTTCATATTTTATTGTTATTGCTTAAATCAGACTTGTATGTATTGTGCTCTAAGACTAAACCTGACTACCAGAAAAGCCATTTAAAATTTGTGAGTTAGGGATGGGATTTTTAAGCAATAAAAGTACAGGGATGGAAATAAGACTCCTATTGTATAGCAGTTTCACTAATTCCAGGTTTTACTACAAGCTTGATTAGCCACAATGTGTGTAGACAACAAGCTCATGTGTGTCTTATTAAACGCATAGTAAAACCTGGAATGGATCAAACTGCAATGCACACCAAACATCACTTTGGTCGATTAAACTGTTCTCCTACCATGCTGACTGGTTTACTGCAGCAAATAAGATTGAGTGCTGATGACAAGCTTAATCTGACCCTTTCGTCAATCTTTGTGCTTCAGCCATTAGGGAACTGAGTTAGAGAAACTTGCATGAAGGCAATATTTGTCAAATGTTTTGACACAGATTTAATTAATATTTATCAATTAAAGCACTGATGTAACTTTTTGCCATAATCGGAAAACAAATAAAGTACCTGAGTATCTGCCCTCCCCCCAGAACTCAAACTACTTAAAATTGCCTACTTAATCACATTTTAAAAATATTACTGTTTTAACACATGGTGTGTCCTACGGTTAGGACTGTATGTGCTGGTGCAGTACAGAGCATTTCTGCAATTCTTGCCAAGTTATGTGCACTACCACAAACCGAAAGCTTGCTACATAATGAAAGTTCTATGTATTTCCTAACACATTAATGCTATACGAGGACAGTCTTAAGGGTCACATCCTCAAAGCTTTAACTCAAGTGATTTCAATAGTGATTCTTATTTAAATCTTTCTTTTTGAAATAAATAATAATAATAATAATAATAATAATAATAATAATAATAATAATATACATTTTAAAGCTGTGTATACGGCCCAATGTTTCAACCATGTTGCTGCCTACAGTATAAGTTGTTGCTTCTGCAAGTGTAATGATTCATTGAAAAAAAGAGGAAGAATTATTTCTCTCTCTAGGTGAGAGAATTGTTTAGAACAACTACAGTATATTCTGTCCTTTGGTACTGCTACTTTGATGAGACAATATCCTAAAACAAATCAAGCTTTTGTTGAATTCAAACTCAGTTGCCCCACATGAATAAATTGTTCTTATATGGGGTTCCTACATAACATTGGAGCTTTCATTTAGAAGCAGCATAATGTACACCCATATCAATATAGTTTTTATGGTGTAGTCTACTGTACATTATGTTCAATGTTCTGTGGTATCACAGAGCATGCTACAGTTCACCTGAGCCCTCAACAGGATACAGAACATATGACCCACAAGAAACAGATGGGGTGGGGCCTTGATAGAAGATTACAATTTCTAAACTTGGCATGTCACCACATGCTGCTGAGTGAATAGCTGGATCCAAGTAACTTTCTCATATATTTTTTTTCTCATGTGTTGCAGAGATGTGCGCAACTAGCAACATAAAAAATATCTGCTTGGTGTAAAATTGTTAACATTACATTTCCAATCAAGAACCGGCAGAAATTACAATACAACCCCTTTATCTTTTCTGTTAAAAAACATATTCTGTAGAGGGCTGGTTCTGTGCAGTTCTTAATGCAAAGTTGCAGAAGAGAACTGCATATAACACGATGGGTAAACAAGAGAGTGTTCGTAAAATCAGTGTTTGTAAAATCAAAGTTTATACGCTGCAATCATTAATTTACTCAAATATTTAAATTTAAATGATTGTATGTATTTAGTGTTTTAAATGTACCTACACTCCTTACTTACTTTCTTTCTATTCTCATCTGAATCCCTAAACCTTTAAATGTTTATGTGGTAAACAGCAAGACGGTTCACTGAACAGTGTGTGCCAATTTGACACTGTCTAATTAGAAACAAAGATTTCAGCTTTGCTGTTATAAATTAGAATGATGTCATGCAACTCATCTGAGATTGTCTGATAAAAGCATGTGTTGTATGCGATGTTGAAGTTTATTTGTGAGGGAAAATGAAAAACACTTGTGACAAATGTGACTTGTTTTTTTACATACAATGCTGGACTTTATTTATTATTATTTTTTTTTAATCACAAACACTTTGCTTGTGGGCCACTTTGACAAACTAGAATTTGTTTATTTTTCATAAATATAATATTTAAGAGGTCAGTTGAGGAGGTGATTAACAAGCATCCTACATAATTGTAAACATATGTATAGTTCTTTCACCAAGATAAATGGAATAATAAAACAGTTACTGTATTTTATGCAAATACCAAGGACTATGGCTTTTTTAATTTTTTTTTTTAACTATTTGTCCCAGAATAAAACAATGGATCATACTTTGTGAAGGTTTTAAAGCCAATAGGCATGAGGTAGCAGCAAGCCCCAGAAACACATTCAGAAGTACCTGAATTTGGTTTCAGTATCTTTAAGAGTAATGTTTTATGAGTAGGAAATATCAGTTATAGTAACAGTTTTATTTAGTGGATGTAAGAAATACATCATAGTATTTTTTTTTTTTTTTTTTTTTACTGAAGTATTTCTGACATCCACTAGGGGCAGTGTTGCAGGAGGACAGGCTAATGGTTACACTCTGTACCATCTGTACATGGAGGTAAGAGAAGTTTGAGAGCTATATTGAGGCCATAGGGGTGCTTCAAACTGGAACAGATACAAAATGATTATTAAAAAAAAAAGAACAGCGTGAGATTTCATACAAGGGAGGATTCTACACTGTTCAACCATTGTCAAAGACATGCGTATCAAATGTTGACAGCTGTAGTGTTTTTACAGTAGTAGGATCTATGCTGTGTAGGGATATTTGTTCAAGATTTATTCTAAGTCTTTATATATACACAAAATGGGTGTACACATGTAGTCTCATGCACAACAATGTTGTCATGCAACACAAACAGCACTCTGATTGCCATGATGGCTTTTCTGATAGGTAACAAAAATTCTCAAGAAGTTAAAGTTTAAGGGGTAGATGTACTAAGATGTGCCAGCCGCAGTGCAAACACACCGCAATTTGCATTTTGTTTACGACAATTTGCAAAATGCACATTTTGTCGTATGTACTAAGAATGTTTTGGGTAGGCTACACATTGCATTATGTAAAAATATAAATCTGTACAGAAGGCCTATATAGTATACAGTAAAATCAAACAAATATCTAGCACACTTTTTTTCGTACTTTAGTCTACTGGTAACACAAAATAAACCAAGCTACTGCATTGTACACATGGCAAATAAAAGATTATTTTAAATTGAAACTAAATGATTTTAGCTTTGTTTTATTTTACTTTTTATCATTATTATTATTAGTAACTTGGTCTACTTTGTAGCCTAGACAGTTAACACACAATAGATCATGGCCCTATACAGGTGCTCAGAATGAGATGGAGGGGTTAGTGGCACATGGGTACAGTCTATTGCTCCCAACACACTGGGAAAACCAGAAATGTCACAGAAATTTGTTTTCAAGGCTTGCAAGTACACCCTGACTTTAGTGAAAATTAGGTGCTTGTGCTCAATGTATTTTTGAGACAAACACCCAACTGGCAACGTACAAGAAAAAGCAGACTGGGAAATGCCAGCAACAATTGTGACTGTTTAAAACATGCTTTCAAAAGTTCTTCACATTGATGCAATTGTAAGCGTCACAATTGCCCGCAGCTTTAGTACATTACAATATTTATGATCACTTCATTCATTTGCACTGCATCTCCACCCTGTTTTTGTGAATTTCTGCAGGAATGTCAAGAATGATATATTCATTTAAGGCTAAAGCGCAAATAAGAACTGCAGCTGCAAAGCACTCATGAAAATAAGGCTAACAGCGTTGCGTTTGTTTAGTACATTTCACACTACACTTCCATGTGGTTTCTAACAATTGCGACAGACACAAAACTTTAGTGTACATCTGCCCCTAAATAGTTGGAAAATTAAACAATCTAAATTCCCTACTTCATACAAACAGGAAGATTATCTTTAAAGCTGACAGGATCATGGATAACACTGAACTATTTACAGTAGAACTGAAGATGAACGTATTTAATCTTGTTTCTAGCTTTGCCAGTTTTTTGGGTTTTTTTGCCTTGCAAGCATATGTTGTCACAGTAACATACATAATGTAGTGTTCTAGCTTTCACAACATCCCATATAAGACATGTAGTAAACTTTTACTGCCCTGAGTATGTTCCCATACCTATTTAATGTTTATTTTCTTAATGTCAAATATATTGGACACTGGGAAGCAAAGGGTAATATGTGTATAACAGGTGACATCATACTGTCTGTTTTCTCTATCTGCAAACCATGAACAAAACTCCCAGTCTGTTTTTTCAGTTATTAACACTGTACTGTATATACACACACACACACACACAACAAAACAAAAAATGTTTTGAACCATTCAAAACAAGGTCACAATCTACAAAAAACGAAGTTGTGCACAACCAAGGGTTGGGAGGGCTGTTTAACGAATATTTCAGAGTGAAAACAAAAATTATTATAAACCTTCCCATGCAATTTTAAATATTGTTTAATACTTTTTACCTATCAGATTTTGTTTGACGGTATACTTCTTATCTATGGTATTTTAACATTCCCACCAAAACAGGAAGGTTCACCCTAAACAACCATTACTATCACATGTCACATACCATTAAAAAAAGAAAGAGCAAAATGAAAACTTCAGAGCCACTGGCACAATCCCAGTTTCAGAGCAATTCTGAAGAAATATCACTACCTGGATCTAGGCCAGTGCCTGGAAGTGGTGAATGCAACACTTATGATGCAGTCGCTTACAGGAGACATGTCTGATAGAAATAAGAGCCTGCCTCTTGATAAGCATTTTAGGAATCTTACTAGGTATTGCTACATTTACAACACTAACTTGTGCAGTTATTTTACCTACATTTCTGCGAATGGATCCCCAGCCAAGATCAGCAACTCGGTGCAACCAGGACTTGAGCCAGCAAGCTCCTAAATGCATAACACCCTGTAAATCCTTCATTAATGTTACCAAGAGCACTAAATCAGGTTCTTCCAATAAACTGACTTACTTGAAACGTATCTTCTCGTCTATGTCTGTTGGTGGCTCCCGAGTTATGAGGGTGACCAGGTCCTCCATGCACTGATCCTGGCTCAGGAAAAGTAGGAGCCGACGGTTCTGGGCCTTGCACTCCTGCAGGATGTCATCTTCATCCATCAGCTCTCGCAGCGTCACATCCTCCTTATCCAGCAACTTGTCGACCTGCGAGGTGGTGTGCAAGTCGAACTTCCAGAACATGGTGACCAGGCACACAGAACTGCAAGAAAAGAGTAAAAGGTTTCTTACTTTAGAATGGTGATCTCAATTTAGCCCTCAGGGGAGAGCAATCAAGATCACTGAATTACAGTATCACAGAATTTCTCACATATCTCTGTTGACTGGATACATCGCTCCCTCACCAACACCCACTGAGAGGGTGGTCCCTCCAGGAAAGGCTTGAGTTATCCTAGCAAGGCAATTCAAGTTACCTCATATTCAAGCTCTGTGAATACAGTACCCATAGCAGACTGTTGTATCCACTACTGCCAATCTAGTACTTTAAAACCTATTTACTGCAGCTACATTTTTGTTATTTTTTACAATGCATCAATAGTACATTTCCATGAAAAAACAGAGTATATATATGTGTATAAACCACACTGTGTAACAAATTTTTTTTTTTTTTTTTTTTGTTCCTGGGTAGTAAGTGTTATTTCCTAATTGCTTATGCCTCAAAAGTATAGAAAATGGCTGTTATTCCCCACAAACTTTGCTTTTGTGACCAGGACAGTGATATTTCAAAATATCACTATTTCCAATGGGAAAACAGGCAAATGTGTGTCTTTTCGTTCACATAAAGTCAGAAAAAAACAACATATGAATCCAAATGATATACATTACTTAATATTGTATTTATACTAAAGCAATACAAAAATGACTACAAAAGATTTAGAAGTGAGTAGTTTTTCGAGATTTACGATTATACTGTATTTACAGTACTACTCACTACTCACTTCTAAATCTTTTGTAGTCATTTTTGTATTACTTTAGTATAAATACATGTTAATTTGGATTCATATGTTGTTTTTTTCTGACTTTATGTGAACGAAAAGACACACATTTGCCCGTTTTCCCATTGGAAATAGTGATATTTTGAAATATCACTGTCCTGGTCACAAAAGCAAAGTCTGTGGGGAATAATAGCCATTTTCTATACTTTTGAGGCATAAGCAATTAAGAAATAACACTTACTACCCAGGAACAAAAACTGTGTTACATAGTGACCATTATTACTAGGGACATGCAACTCACCAGAAAAAAAAAAAAATACCCTTAGGCAACAGAGATTATTTTATGCACAAACCTTTTCCATTTAAAGGCTCAATCAACAGCTGAATATGCTCTTTTCATTTTTTTCACACTAAAAAGACTGAGTTAAAGACTTTATAAGTGCAATTTGGTAAAGACAGAAACATCAGGAGGTCAAACTCAAAAACATACACACGTATGTATGTATGTATATATATATATATATTATATATAAATATTTGTGCATGTGCAGGACAGACCTTTACAGGCATGATTTAAACTGCATTCTTAATTACACTGTTTAATTGTACAGTACATGGCTAATGTTCAGATGTAACATTACTTAAATCAGCATAAGCATAATCCTAGTGTATGTGTGTACTGTAAATTGCAAACTGTACTCCAATAATGTTGGTTTTTCTAAACATTTCTGTAGTAATTAATGTAACTATATTTTCTTCCGCACCTGAGGCATATATATTTCTATATATGTATTTGTATTAATGGCAGGCATTAAGAATTGATTAAATGTTCCACTGCAATTGCTTTTGAAAACAACCATTATTTCAAGCTAGCAGTAAGCCAGCTGTCTTCCCCAAACACAAGGAAACAAACACAAACAAAACATTAATGATCTCAGAACTGTAACATCAAGAACTGGGACATTCCACAGTTTCTATTGACACTACAGTAAGAGATATTACATTGGGATGTATTTCAGTACCTTTCTAATTTATATTGATGTACATTAATGTTTAACACACTATAGGTAAAGGAACAGGATTATCCTGCCTTTGTCAACTTAGTGGGAGCAAGAATTACTGCTGCCCACTTAAGTTAAGTATTTATTTTGCGTAAATTCAATTTCAACTTCATGTACAAAGAAGCATTAAATAACTGTAACTCTTTTCTCCCTAAGTATGTGATGAAATAAAAGTGAATGAGTGAATCGAATGTTTATCAGCCAAATGCAAACCCTTATGACTATAAGAAGCTAAGTGTATGATAAAAGCTTGGTGAAGACTGGTGCAAAATCAAAGCAGTTACCGGGTATAGTGTGACAGATGCACACAGACAGATGGACAGACACAATCAGTGTATTGTATAAGGGTCCACAATTTTTTGAATGAGGACCCTAAAAAACAAGTGAAGAACCAAAAGTTTATAGAGTACAAAAGATAATGGGAGACCATTAATTAGATGAATTAAGCAAATAAGTAAACAGATTTTAAAGCACTAGCTACAGTATCACTCCTTTAAAGTGGTACATTCCAAGCTTTTTTTTGTACCAATTAAATCAGTGTGCATATGAAATCTCATTTTATCAATACCTGTTGATAAACAATGTGTGTCTTTAATTAAATCTCTTCCACAGGGAGACAAACATTTGTCTTCCGGAACCCCTCCCAGCCTCCACTTCTAAGTAAAAAATCTTCCCAAACCTGTCTGAGAAAAGACAAGACTGTTAAATCATTACTCCTTAGTTATATAAATTGTTGCATTAAAATGTCACATGGCGTAAAAACAAAACAAAAAACAAACATCTTCAGTGATCACCCTTCAATTAGGCATCCCAAAATACAGCACAGTGCCCATAACTCATCCTTCGAAAAAAAAATTGCTTCCAAATTAATTAATTTAAGCATGGTTTATATAGTACAGTCCATTTACAGTATTGAGTTAAACCTAAAAGTGCAGTTTTGTGATGTGGCAGCAGCCAACACCTTTTTACATTCCATGTGACATTTGTTGAACTGTTGTTACAGTACCATACATATCCAAAGAAGATTGTTCATGAAAAATAATTCCAAGTCAATGAATATGAAAAAGCTATCTTTATCTTGATTCAAAACCAGACATCAACTGGAATTACTTACATAAAAAGGGAAGTGGCAAGTACTTGTGGGACTTGTGGGGGAAAAACTAGATTAACAGTTTAACAAACCTGGTATTTCTGTTCGATACGCCAAACCTACCCACCACCAAACTCTCTTTACTCCACATAAAGAGAAAAAAAAGCCTTGATAGAACTGTTCAGCCTATTCCTTTGAACCAAAGTTCCCCGAATAGACCTTACTTAGTTAAAATGTACAAAGCACCATGTTTGTCAACCCAGAAATGCAGTAACAACTGTCCAGGAATACCTGTACCTATTAAATGTAGAGGCTTGAAGAGCAACAGCAATAGTGCAGTTTTTTCCCTTCGATTTGGGAGCTTACACAATGGAATAAAATACCTCATAGAAAAATACAGCCAGACAGCGCTTTCTCCACAATACCATTGCCTGGCAAAATCAATAGCAATATAGAATTTCCTTGTTTTCAAGGACAGCTGGTGAGATAACTCATTTCATTCTGGTTCCTGCATGACTATTTCCAATACTTACTGTTACACAACACATTGGCCTACAGTATACTACCTTTGTCTTTTCCAAAACGGACGTTATGAAGCATTAGTTTTCTGTATTTTCAATTCACTCAAAAGGTTGACTTTTTTATAATTAAACAATCAGTGGGTCTTTTCAGGAAGAATTTCAAAACAGTCAATGTGTATTTTATTTACATACCTTAGTTCAAGATCAAGACTGCCTGGACAGTGATGCAATGTGGCGGCTTTAAAAAAAAGTATATCAGTTGTTGTTTTACTGCACATTATAAGTGGAAATAAAAATGTTAGCTAGAATGTACAGTAATATAGTACTGGGATGGGTTTCTTTTTGTAAAACTAAAAAACACTGCCTTCATTTCTCTTTAAATTGAAAAATGTACAAAATACAGCAACCAAAAAGTCAGCAAAACAACAAATAAGGCTTTTAAATTCCTACAGTATAAAAATAGACAAAATAGAGTGCCCCCCCCAACTCCCCCTCTTCAGCTGGCTTTAGCAGATCTGCAGTAAAGGTCGGATGACTAATCAGCTTCTGCAGTGCCCATCTGCAGTTCTTCTGTACCAAATCTTATTGCAAGACAACAGTTAGCTGCCATAACAAATCAGCCCTGGGGCAATTTATTTCAATAGTGTTGAACATACCGGTATGTGAAATATGTCTCTCTCCTATATGTAGTTACATTGTGACATTTACATGTGCATATATTAAAAAGGGCTGTGGCTACAGTATGTGTCCAACAGCCAAACAAACTGTTAAGACCAGAAGCTTAGCTAAATCATGGAACTTTCACCCTGACATTAATGCCACACCTGTCTATCAATTTTTTTATTTCTAACTACCTAGACACCTACAGACACAGGTATGGTATTTCCATCTTAAAAACACACAGTGGTTGAATTCCGTGTAATTATAACATAAGCAAATTGTGTGGAAGAGTGAGCCTTTCAAGCTACCGTTTTCATTTTTAATGGCTTTTAATGTATGATATTCTGAACTGATAATGGAATATCCATACTCTGAATATAGGAGCCAATTTACAAAATAAATAGATAAAATCAGTATAAAAAAAAAAAAGAAAAAATGGTCCAGTGATATATTCTCAATTCTTGAAATAGTAGATTCTACTTGTAAAGCAGTAGTGTTTCAAGTGCAGTGAAATAATCAGCAACCTTGTATCTTTGAACTACTTCTAGAAAATCAGACAACAAGCTGCTGTACAGTACTGTACAGGAGCAAACAAAAATATCTCTTTATGATCTGTTCAACAACCAAAAACAGAAGGCATTATTACAGAAGTGCCCTTGAAATGCTACATCCTGGCATGACCTGAATCTACAGTAGGTAGGCAAGCAAAATTGTCTCCCGACTTGACATGATACTAGATCATTTTTTAATTTAAAATTGTACAACAATTACTTCAACACTCAGAGCCCCAATAAATGCCAACCCACCTTAAATAAATCTACTTTTAAATTGGAACTGATTGTATCAGTCAAACTATCTAAAAGTCTTAGGCTTGCAGGTACTGTAGTCTGACATTGATGACCCATATGCAGTCTTACTGTACTAGATTACAATGGAACCAGCAGGCAGTGAAAGTGTCTAAAGAAGAAATGTGTAAAAAGAAACTGACCTGTTTGATACACACTGTACAGTAAGTTGTGGATCCAGTGAAGCACAAAAAAAATGTCCTAGCCTTTATGGAATGCGGTGGGTATTGAAACTTAAATGTTTAAGGATTTCAACCACGGACACATTCAGTGAGATTGTACAGTACAACTCTGCTTGGCAATAAGATGACTGTTTGCCCTGGAGGTTGAAACCATCATGTCAACAAATATGTCCCTGCTGTCTCTAGAAAATATCAGGCACTTCCAGCTGTCAACTATTTTTAAAAACAAATAAAAAATAATAGATTCAAACAGCACTTTACAGTCGACGGATACTTGTACTCTAGTCACCATGTGTCAGAAGATTATCAGTGCTAAATACTATACCAGACAGACCTCTGAGATTGGGATTTCTGCCATCATTTCAGGTTTGTTTCTTCTTGGTAAATTCTCAAGTGACTCTGTTTCACAGTACTGTACATGACCAGCTCCTGAGAATTCACAATGTCCTTAAGTAAAACCTTTTTTGCTTTTAAAGTACACTACATATCAGGTCTGACACTATTTCACACTAAATAATGTACACCAAATAAACCAGAGACACTAGTCTTGCTAAAAGCGAATAATGCTTTTTTTTTTTAAATTATTTTACAGCATTTTACAGTATTGCTTTACAATATTGCTACAAATACTGATATCATATTAAAATAATACAGATTTAGAGTACACAGTCATTAAAACATAAACTGTAATATCACTGAGTAACAATGCAGTATACAGAAATACAAACTTGGGTTTGACTATGTTTACCTTTTGAATTATTTTGTGATTGAGAATAAAGTTTGCTTAGGAGGAAAAAAAGACTTAATAAAGCCGAAGTCTACATCCACAAATGCAAAACAAAAGATGGGTCAACAAATTTCAGTGTAACCAGATTGATCCTAAGAAATGCAACCATTAAAAAAATTCTACTTGATAAAAAGTATGTTCATGTTGATAAGAAAGCACAGTGACATTTTAATTATGTACTGTAATGATGCATTTGTACCGTACACTACACAGAAATAAAGAGTACAACTTTAAACTACCAAACCCTCTCCAGTTTCAATTCAACACATCCACTGCAAACATGATCTAGTTTTATGCATAACCATCTACTGTGCTGTATTTTACTCTGGATATTAAGTACCACGAAAATCCATCGCAACATGGATTTCATTAGTTTAAACAGATATTATACAGTAAACCAGGCAATCCACAAAACACAAAGTACCAATAACCACTGTCTAGCAACCCAGGTGTGAGTTCACTTTCAGGCGTGTGGCTTGGTGTGAGGTTTGTAATGTGCCTTTGCAATATAGATTCCATTTCCATACAAGCTGGCTTACCTGTACCAAACAGGACATTGTGTTTGAGACTCCAATTCTGGCAGCAGCCTTACAGTCATTTCAAAGGGAGAATACAAGTTTTGTTACAGTACTGTATGTTAGTGATTTAGAAAGCTATACTAAACACAAATTTCAGCCTGTGTACTTATTTCAGGCTGTCCTTTGGACTGATACAGTAGTGCTTTACTGCATGTGATAGTCAAGTTGAAATGTACAGTAGGAAGTTATTTCAATTCAGCTGCTGATACAAACTGATTAATAACCTGCTCCTGCTATTGACTTAATATGTTTTGCTATAAAAATGTGAAGATGTGCCTGTATGGTAATAATGTACTGTAATGTACTTCCATTCAGATACCCTACCACAATGTTGACTTAATGCTTTTTGTTTTATGCCGAGTCTGATTCACAGTTGAATGTTTTAACCAGATTTTCCATGTATTGTCTTTCTTTACTCACTGCTTCATTGGAAACAAGGCACTGTTATACATTAAGTAGTTTCAGGAGCAGGCACAGGTTTCCTCCATTTTTTTAATCTTTCTGTGACTGAACTACTGTAAACAACCATTCTGCAGGAGCAGCAGGGAGTTATGGGTATGTATGTACTAAAAGCTTTGTTGTACACAGCAGCTCAGGGAAGCAAAACAAAAATATAAACAAACTTCTTATGTTTTATGTGGGGCATTGCACATTTAATTGCAGATAAACCCTGCTTTTTCTGTATTACATTGATATAACTTTTCAGTGTCCATATTATTTGGAATAGCATGAATAACTTACTTTTACTGCCTGCAAATCCTATTTGTATAAGCAACCTTTGCTAAACAAAGCTATTCCAGAACCTGCAGAGTTGACAGCTTAAAAGCCGGTTTACAGTAAATGTAGACATACATTCAAGTCAAAAGAACAGCTTTACCAGCACTACAGTACCAGCACAAAAATCCTTTGACACAAACACACACAGCATTTTTTTTTTTTTTTAGCACCATTGTCATACAATAGTAGGCCTCCACTGTCTCTTATGCATTTATACTGTAATCGTTTTCTTTTCCAATACAATCTGCTGCTGTCTTATGCAAATTAGGCCAGTGTTTAGCTCCCCTTTTATATACAAAGGGAAACCTCCTTGGGTAGCAAATGCATGGAAAACAGAACACTTTAATTTATAGTGTATCATGATGTGGAAGCGAACGCCCCCATTTCCATCAAGAAATCGCCAAAAACAATCAGCAGTACTTCAAACTCGTTAGGTTTACAGTATAAACAGTAGTAAAAACATGTATTTCAATGTAGCAAATATTGTTTTATATTATTACAATTATTACTGAATGTGGTCTGCTGTTTTTTTTTTTTTTTTTTTTTTTTTTGGTTAAAAAAAAAGTGGTTGCTTCTCATTTCAATACTGTAGTATCAATGTGTACCCACTTGCTGTTACAGTATAGGCTCAAACAGTATCTCTGTTATCTAATTCAACAATAACAAAACCAACCACATGCTAACTTAATTAGAAAATACTTCACTAGCGGGTAATGGCTGTGTAATGACAATGAAGCTACACACTAAATTTGCAAGCAATTATTTTAAACGCATTGGAATGTTCTGTGTCTAAACAACACTATTATCAATCTTCAAAAACTGCACTACGGCCTCGCAGGATCACTAGATTGCTATTGAGCATCGTTCGATGTCTTGATCACTTGATCCCAATTTACATTTAAAAACAGATGTAGCCTACCTTCTTGAACATTTTTCATAAATAGTATTATTCTTAATAATTTTACTAAGCTAGTCCCACCAGGCCCTTTCTGCCTGTGCATTCATTTAGTTAAGTCCTACACACATAGAGCAATGTATGGTCACATGTGGAGCTGGGCATTATTAACTGGTTGCTAAACTAGTACAACGAGCAACTTTCGCCACAGATAAATTAAAACAACAATTAGCCTTCAAACCCCCCCCCCCCCACAAATATAGAGGGGTACTGATCTACCCTTCCGCCTTACACTCGGAAACCCAATCGACCTCCAGCTAAGTTTCAGAGGGCCTTTTAAAAACAAAACAAAAAGGTGCTCTTAATGCAAAACACTATTGGATCAAGTTATCCAATTGTTATTTTTTTTATAACTGTGCTGCAAGGCAATCCATTTTATTTTGTTAATATTTTCCTGTCCTTGACAATATCTAATTGTAAACACCGTGCGAATACCACACGCACTAGGGAAAGTAGTTTAAATAAAATTAGCACGCGTTATATACACAGAATTAGTATTAACATAAAAATAGCCATTACATTTTGTACCAAATAACTTACCTTATATATATATATATATTAATATATAAATTTAAAAAGTCGTTTAGTTTATTGTGATTTGTTTAGCGTAAACATTCGTGCTACCGTTTTTCCCTTCGGCTTTCTTCCAAGGTAATCATGCAGTTCAAACGTATATTTTATTTTTGCTTGCTGTAGTTATGTGCTTTATTTCGTGTAAATAAAATAAATGCTTAATAATCCAACCGTCAACCTTAAAATTTAAGCTCAAGGAAGACAATATCTGTCATATATTCTAATCAAAATGGCGGACATTACCACGGACGCGCGCAGCCAGAGAAAGGCTCGCACTTTTTTTTTTCACGGGAGCGCTCATAAATGAACAAGGAATATTTCCTCAGTTGCTTTCTTTCATGCAGTTATTTGAAATCTGAATATCAAAATGCACAGCGAACAACTGCTCTCACTTGTCATGAATCCAAATATTAGGCCGGAGGATAACTTGCGCTAAGTCTGATGTCGGTAGTTAATGTGGCATGAAGTAAACTTGGCTGAAGCAAGTTTACTTCATATCACAAAGTATTGATTCTGCCCTCGTCAACTAAAACACTGGCGCTAGGTGACTGTCATTTTAATTAATCTGACGATTTATGTTTTGCCCCATTCCCAAGCCAGACCAGCAGGCAAGTGCTGCTAATTGTGCAAAATCTGACAGGCAGATCAATTATTTTTGATGGGTTTTTAATGTTGTTTTTTTTATATATAGTTACCATTTCCAATATCACTAAAATTGTCTGCATGGTTTAAAACGATTAAGATTAAACAGCTGCAGTATTTAGACTAGTAGAGACAGTTTAATGTTGGATCTGAATTCAACAATACAATGCAACATCTGGAGTTCGCAACAAGTCTGCTAAAATTTGAGCAAGCTTTGAACAGCAAGTCCTCCACGTTTGAGGGCGCTGTGACACTTTATTAATTTAAGTCCCCCAAAATACAGTCGTAACCAGAACAATGAAGGAACAGCTACCCAAACCGTAATGGACCTGTTTGAAAATAATGAACCCCGAAGCTATTTTAAATCGGAGCTAAACTCTGGGGCTTCGGCTAGACGGTTGCCCTGGGCCCGCTTCTCATCCTGGCTCGAGTGTGTCTGCGTTGTCACCTTCGACCTGGAGCTCGGGCAGGCCATTGAGGTACCAAAGCATCCCCGGGCCAGAGCAGGAAGCAAAGTCGAGTCGAGGGGAGGGGAATAACAGGACATGAGCCGAAGGGTTATATGAATCGTATAGTACTGGGTATATATAAATATTAAAAAATACATAATTTAGGCACAATTTAACGTTAAATCTGCGACGCCAGCACAGTTTGTTATCAAAATATAAATCAGGGGTGTGCATGCATTTAGAAAGTGCAAATCGCTGTATTTTGTATAATACAGCAAGAAGGTTTGTGTTTTCATAAACGTTTTTTTAGTGTGTGTGTGTGTATATATATATTCTGGGGTAAGGGAGGCTGCCTTTACCAGCTCTGGAAAGGGATTTCGGAATGCATCAACTTCCTTGATTCGAGTTTTTTAATATATTTGAATGTTAGGAGCCTGGCAATTTTTTTCTTATTAATTGACTACTGCAGTGTGTGTGACCAAGTGTTACACTTTCACAGCAATGTATAGGCTGAATGTTTAAAAAACGACGCATGATAATTTGTTCTTATTTTTATAGCCAGAATAGATGTCCCCATATTAATTGCACTGACCAGACAGTACTGCGGATACGCAACTACAAAAAGGAAGTACCATTTTTAATGCTACAGTACTCGTAACAAAGCTTTTACAAATCTTTTTTTTTTTTTCCAGCTCGTGTATCCACATGACGTTAAACTGACAGAAAAAGAGGTAAACATTTGTTTAATTCTTTGTTTAATTCATGTATAATCTTTCTTTAAAAAAAAAAAAAAAACCTTTCCTGTATATAATAACAAGTTATCTTTGGAAGTTTGGTCCAAAATCAGTCTAGTTCTCCAAAAACATTTCATATCAAAGGTTAAATACCGTAAGACTTCAAATTATCGCCGGTCTCCAATACGCACCGCTGTAGTAGTACGCTCAAAACACTCAGACAAAAAAAAAAAACTAGAGTGGGGAAGGCAACAGCAGGACTGTCACCTGTCACACACGAGGATATAATCCGATATACACTCAACTGCGGACGATACACAGGGTTACATGCGCAATTCTCCAGTCTTCGAGTTATCGATATCTTGTCTTACGCATTGTCTAAGTGACATTAAGAATTGGATGCAGCTACATTTTTCAAAGTTGAATCCTGATAAGACTGAGGTAATGCTGGTCGGTTCCTCACATCAGTTAAATTTGGAAATTTTAAACTGGTTTTAGTAGACGGACTTGAGACCCAGCCTAGCACTAGTCTAAAGAATCTTGATATTGTTTTTGACCAAAACTTGGGTTTTGATGAGCATATTCGTAATATTACTAAAGTTTCTTTTTACCATCTACATAATATTGCTTGTATTTGTGCCTGTCTTACTCAGGCAGGTGCAGAAAATCTGATTCATGCCTTTGTTTTTTTCTCGTATAGACTATTGTAATGCTTTGCTTGCTGGTGTTTCAAAAAAATTATAAAAAAAATTCAGAGGCCAGAATTTTAACTAAAACCAAATTCACTGATCATATTGCTCCAGTCTTAGCCACGCTGCACTGGCTTCCAGTGGAGTTCAGAGTAAAATTTAATCCTATTACTGACTTTTATGGCTCTGCGTGGGTTAGCGCCAACCTATGTCTACGATCTTCTGGTACCATATACCCCAATGCGCTTTGGGTACCATATATCCCAATGCGGCTCTGCGATCCTATGATTGTGTTTTTCAAATAGTTAACATGAATGGTTATGCCATCACTAATAAGTTACATAGGTAGGGCTATAATCAGAATCTGAATACCTTTGTAACTGTGTTTCTTCTCCCTTTTTTATTAGAAAACAAGCATATGCTACTTGTCTTTTCCAGATTCATATTCAGGTAACTCAAATCAACTGTATTTTGTTAGCTTTTTGTACAATATAAAATAAGTGTTATTTCAGTATTGTTTTTATATGTGAATGTTTTAAGAAGGCAGACCGCTATTCATCGGAGGGGCATAACTGGATCAGAAAAGTCTTATTTTTGCGGCTATGCTTTAGTTTCACGTAATCAGTCTAATAGTTAACAGTAGGTGGAGTATAATAACAACATTGGCTACTTGATAAACAGGACAGCTACTGGAGCTTTGTACTGTAGGATAAAATAAGGCGGCTTGCAGTACATTCTCATATGTTATTGAAACCACTCAATTGGTAGTGATGATTGGTTTTAGATTTTGATGACTTACATTTCAGGCATCTATTTAAGTAATCCATTTATCAAAGCAAGTTATCAAACCAATGTGATGTTTATAGATTCATGTTACAATCAATGAATGCATATATTTGTTAAACCTGTAATACAAAATGATACACAGGTTGTCTCGGAGATACCCAGTTCAGTTTCCGGATCTGTCAGTCTGTGGGACGGAAGACATTATGGTTTCGTGAGGAGAATGCATATACCAGGGAGGCACCAGTGGCGCTGAAGGTGAAAAAAAAAAAAAAAAAAAAATACTATGGTAATAGCCATCTACAGTTTAAGTTTGGTCATCCTTTCTTCAACCTTAATGCTATCATGTACTGTGCTTGCAAGAATTTTACTTCAATTCTATTACTTCCAGAGGGATACATCACATTTCTATGGATATGTCTACTTCAGGCAAGTTAAGGACGTTTCTGTGAAGAGAGGATATTTTCAAAAGGTGTGTGACATTTCGCAAATTCTAATGTCCAGCTGGAAAATATACTATATAACATATACGTGTTTAACTAATAATGTCTAATGTATTACCGTTGGATACAAATCAGCCAAAAAATGTTACTCTAGCTGCATGGTTTATTATGATTGAGATTCTAACTTTGCAATCTTTAGACTAATAAAGGTAATTTTATGTTATACAAAATAAATATGCAAATATTGATGGTTTGCAAACAGCTTTGAAACATTGAACTCCATTGTGCTTTTCTGTGATTGGATTTATTTTATTTTTTTAAAGGTTCGACAGCATTGCTTGCTTAAAAAAATGATACACTCTCTGTGTTTTTAATAACTTACAAGATGGGTGCCCATAGTTGTTCTAAAATCTTAAGCTACTCGCTACTGTAAAGTCATAACATGGTGTTAGATGTCCTGGCTCACCTGTATGTGCCTGTGGCAAAGTGGTTTGCAGGTGTAGAAGTGATGCAATGCGCAGCAGGTGACGGACAACAAAGTTCATGGTCCAAACAATTCTTTATTAGTTCCGTTTTTATTCCAGGTCATGGCGACTGTAAATAATAATCCCAGGCAATACACAGCAATGTGTATTGCACAGTTTTAAACCACTGGTTACAGTCCCAAAATAGTATAATGTGGAAGTGTTAAATACAATGTATTAGTGCACAGTGGTGAAGTGTTGTCCGGGCTGGTGCTGGCCTTAGCGTCAGCTCCTGGTATGTTTTATCCATCTACCAAGAGAACAAATGATTACAACTAGAAACGACAAAACAAGCAGACACTAAACACTCACGGTTACTTTTTATTTTCCTTCAGAGGTTCTCTCTTAGCCATAACAAAGGAACAGATTGCTTAGCCCCCGTCCCCCCTTTTGTACCATCAGTCACACCCCCTGGGTTTTTCCTCCAATCCGCGGTTGCCATATTGCTTCCCGTCTGGGCTAATGACTTGGTGTACCGTGGCTTCGCCCCCTTTCTAGATGTCCGACTTCCACCTTTGCCTGGAATGAATTGGCAGACCATCCAGTCCGGGGCACACTGTTCCCATTACACAGCGTCCTCACAGATTGGGAGGAAGATTTATAACCAAGATTTATTCTTTCTGTCACAGTGCCCTTTTATACTTGAGCCAATATATACATATTAGATATGTTTACTGTATCCTGCCCTTTTAACAGCTCTATTTTTGTTTACAGTCTCTTGTGCTGATTTCCAGACTCCCCTATGTGAATCTTTTCCAATCCCTGTTGCAGCTCATTGCACCTGAATACTTTGAGAAGCTAGAGCCTTGTCTGGAGGCAGGTAAGAAATAATAAAGGGAATCTATTTGGGTTAAATACATTTTCTAACTGAAATATGAATGCACCTAAGACTACAAATGTTAGTGTCATGTAATTAATATTTAGATTTATTCAGGATTGACCTCTATGTAAAGATGCTTTCAGCAGCTCAACCTGGATTCTGTGCTGCACCGAATGACACACACAAGAGCTAACACACGTTACTTTCATTTTAAATTAAAAACTACTTTCGTTTTTACAGTTTTGTATGTACATATACCTGTTTACACAGTAGTTTCTTTTAAAGTGTTTATTATATTTTTTTCATTTTTTGAAGTAGTGCTTTATATGTTAGAAAATAAATAGGTATGAGTATAACCGCAGCAGTTTTACTGTTAAAATGGTACTTTTTGTGGCGCATATGTAGAATAACATTGTCTGGCATTAGGTTTGAGTACTCAGAATTTTTAACGCTTGAATGCTCGATCACTAAATTACTCGAAATTCCCACCCCTATTTTTAACCATGTATTTTTAAAAATGAATATAGCAGAAGGCTGTTTACTACAAAATAAATCCATTGTACTGAATTTAACAGATATGTATGTGAAAAAAATGCTACATACTGGTACCACAAGCAAAATATTCTTTAGAAATAAATAAATAAACCTTTAAATCTATTTCTTAATCAAGTACTCAACTTTGTGGCTCACCGCCTAAGCTATTTAAGTCATTATAGACTTACGAAGATAGTTGCATGGACCTGTTTAAATTTGCATACACACTGTATTCAAGACAATGCAATGTCCCACTTTTCTGAGTTAGGTTTTATAACAGCGTCCCTGCTTCATCACCTTTGTTTGATGGGGATCTGTTAATCAAACAAAGACTACTTATGACGTCTTTTAAATCATTCTGTTTGGTATTACTACACCATATATGGATGCAATTGTGCATGTTTCAGGAAGGAAATGGTTTCTCAACTCATTAATTTATTTTCTGCTCTTCCAGAATAGGAACTAAGTAATGTCAGCAGCCTACGGTTAAAGATACCTAATGCACAATATAACTGTGTAATGAGATGTTTTGCATATCCAGTAAACAGAAATGTCAAATAATTGATATTTTTAAAAGGACTGTCCAGATAAGTACATTTTGTTTTCATGAAGGGCAAGCATTTTAATAGGAAACAAGGCAACAAAGATTATTGCTAAAGCAACTTCCTTCTGTCAGAGCTGATTTTTCATTTTATTTGCTGCTACTGTATGCAAACATCTATAACTGAATACAACCAGAGTTTCTTATTACCATTATTATAATATGCCTTTTTATGTCTGACAAGAAGCTGTTTATCACTTCTAATTTGGGTAGTTTTACAGCATAAGAAACCCAACTGTCTTTAGAAGGTGACATCTACATCTACTTTCACATCAGCAGGCAAATACCTATACTTATTCTCTGAATTTCCCCCTGCTTTGTAGTGTGCAGTGAGATTGATCTATGGCCTGCTCCAATCCCTGGACAAACTCTGAACCTGCCAGTGATGGGGGTGGTTATACAGGTAAGTTGTACAGGTCTATACATATGTGAATTGTGCACACGCTAGCATTTATGCTCACTACTCATGACTACTGTACATAGTCTGTGATCTTTATACGGTATGCTTTAATTTATTATGATCCTCAGTGGCCCAAGCTATACCAACCTGGTATTTGCTTCCTACTGTGCCTTAGTGCTACAAATCGAATTAACCAAATGTCACACTGTTACCATGATACCTTTAACTCCAAGCTTGCTGAACTGCCCTACCCTACTTGAGTGTGGCTGGTTTTAGGTTAGCATTGTGGATTACCTTGCTATAAGCTTCTGTTTCTTCTGTTTCACATTACAAAAATATGTCTGCAGTCCCCAACTTCCATCTAGGAATTACTACTTTTCTTACAGATGAGAATTCCCTCAAAGAATGACAAACCAGGAGCCAGTCCTCTTAAGCAATACTGTCAGGAGGTAACTATCACAATAAAGCAGTAAAAGACTGGTCAGTTGCTTTTATAAAGCTCTTGTGAGCTGTAATTTCTTTGTATAGACAAGGGATGATTAACCTATAACCCACCAGAATTTAAGGCACCGGGGAATCGCCCTATGGTGTCAGCCATCCTTGGTTCTTAGAGGAGTGTTGATGCAAATAATCCAAGTATTCCCTGGTATTGTAAAGTCAACCTCTGAGCATGTAGTACATACTATATCATTAACTACAATTAAGACTGTTGCTAAAGAATTTGATACATATGGAAAACATTCTTTTTGTTTTTCTTTACTCAGAATTTGTTGCCAGCACCTATGATTCTGTCTACGGTCCATGAACTGGATCTGTTCAAGTATGTACTTTCTGTTTGACTAGAGATACTGTGGTGGTACCTGTCATATTAGAAGATCTCTTCCAATTCTAAAAAAAGTTATTGATGCTTTCAGAATCAACTTGTGTTCTAACCTGAGAGGTGGGGCACATGTGCATTTTATTATAAGCATTTGAGTTTTCCTCCACCTCTATAATACAGTCCTGTAATAGAATGTGGTTTCCTTTTTAAGATGTTTCCAGCCGATCCTGATTCATATTCAGATGCTGTGGGAGCTGATGTTACTGGGAGAGCCAGTTGTTGTCATGGCGCCATCTCCTGCCGTTTCCTCCGAAACTATTCTCGCGCTCACCAGGTTCTTACAGCCTTGTTTTTATTTCTTAGAACCAAAAGCTGGTTTGTAAGCCCCTGAGAATTATTTTGAAATAAAATTGATAAATGTAAGGTTGTCAAAAGTGGTCATTTGACGTCAGTTTGGCAAGTAATTATTATTTTATTTGTCAGAAAGAGGGCTCTATTCACAAAATGTTAAGATTTTCTAGACTGTTGTAAATTACAATGTTGCAAAAAATGTCCAAAATAGTTTAATGAATATCAAACTTTGTTTAGTCTATCTTTACTATATTGACTTTTTGAATGTTCTCTTCCAGTTCTATTTCCCCATTAAAATACTGCTGTGACTATCGCCCCTACTTTACAATTCACGACAGTGAATTTAAAGAGTACACAACCAGGACACAAGCACCGTAAGTAATACACCAAATTAAAACTAAAGTGGTCATGCAGAATTGAGTCTAACTGGATATTTCCTGTTTTAAAGACTGTCAGTTTCATATTTAAAAATGGGTTATGTATAAACACACATGGATAGAGAGTCCTTATAACCCTTTTTAAAGTACAGTATAACCTTGTACTGCCTAATTAGAAGTCTGTGCTTTTGTTTTCCAGGCCCAATGTTATCTTGGGGGTAACAAACCCTTTCTTGATCAAAACCTTCCAATACTGGCCCCATATCATCCGCATAGGAGAGCTGAAAATGTCTGGTATGAGCACAGAAAGAAAATAAAAACTATCTAGCAAGTGTATTTATTAAAGTAAGACTGCATTACATGTGTAGTTTTCATAAAATGTTGTTCATTTATATTTCATATACTAAAAGGCTATTGTATGCTCTTGCATACTCTTATATATGAACAAATCCAAGGGTAGATTTACTATAGCAGGGTTTGTAGTGCTTTGATATTTTATATTCTACTGAGCAGCTGTTTATTGTACTGTAGTAGACAGACACAATTTCTGTACAGCTTCTGGGAATATATTTATCAGGTCAGTGTTAACAAATTGTCAAAAAATGTGTAGAAGAAACTGGCTACAGGAGGAAATGCCCAGTCCTGTTAAAATATTATTTAGAGAAATGTGCAAAATGTTTGCAGATTTAAAATCCAAAGACTTAAATGATAGAATTGCATATAAATCTATTATACCTTGACAGACCTTTTCAGCGCTACACTAAATACAGTACTGCTGTAGTCAGGGGTCATAATTAAGAGACCATGCTATTTGCTTTCCGCCTTAGAACAAGAATTAAAGTTATAGTTTAATGGCATTATGGGGCAAATGGGAGCCACAACCATACCGTCTTATAACCTGTTCTGTGTTATAAAGAACCTTCTAACAAGGGGCACTATATCATGAATAACAGTCAGAATAAACAGAATAAACCTACTGATGTGGGAGTGGGACTGTAACTGTAACCAGGAGACCACATATTTGATCATCTCTGTAGCACATTGCTAACTTTATGGTGTCATGAACTGTCAGTTTGACGTTTCTCTGAATTGCATTAAAGGTGACTTGCCTAAACAACTAAAAGTGAAGAAACTTGCAAAGCTGAAGACACTAGATACAAAACCTGGTAGGTTATGATTTTTTATTAAGAAAAAAAAAGTATTATGCTGTTTTAAAAAAAAAAAAAAAAAAAAAAAAAAAAGCCATAACTCTCACCTTCCCCTAACGCACCTAATACAATAATTTATGTTCTCAGGGGTCTACACAGCTTATAAAACATTTCTTCACAAGGACAAGACACTTATCAAAAGACTTTTAAAGGTAAGTAGACTGATTCTTCCTGCTCTGTAAAATGATCCGTTCCTTCGGCCGGGCCGTGCAGTGCTTTTGATATGGTTGTACTGCTAGTTATTTGTAGCTCAAAGATGCAATTATGACACTGTATGTGTCTGAAACCTTGTTCCTCCAAGGTCAAGTAGATAGCTGCGAACAATAACGCAGAACTTCTGTCATGCCAATACATCTAAAACTCAAACTGCTATAGAATACTGTACCGCAGGAGTCTCCAAACTGCAAGTGTGTCACTAGTAGGGGTTTGACATCATATATTGTGTCATAACAGAAGTATGTACTGTTTGTATCATGATACAAGACCAAAAGCACAACAGAGCTCATTGTAGTTCAGCAAATGGTTCTTGAGTGAAGAATAAGTGTGTTTTATAGTTGATATAAATACATACTCTCCCTAACTAATTAAATTTTAGTCTTCTGACAAAATAGTTATTAAATGATCATTTTATCTTATTATGTATCACACAAGTGGCCCATTAGGACCATCACATGCATCGTAATACATATCATATTGTGACCTGCATATCATAGTATGTATCATATCGTGATATTAGTGTACCCTTGCACCCCTAGTCAGTAGCATAAGCAGTGCTGGGCATACCCATGCTATTGTGTTACACAACATCATGAGTTGAACCGACTCTCTATTTGCAAAGTATCTATATCTGAATGGTACAACTTGTGCAAGCTGGAGAATTAAGCAACTTGACTTACACACAGGGGATTCAAAGGAAGCGACCATCGGAGGTACAGAGCGCCATCTTGAGGAGACACTTACTGGAGCTCACTCAGAGTTTCATAATACCTTTGGTAAGGAAAACCTGCTGCTGAAACTGCATGTTCTTTGTACTGTAATATTTTACAGAACAAGACTTGTTATATCCAGTTGAACTATGATTGCATATTGAATGCGCAGTAGACAATCTGGTAACATGATAGCCGGATGTTTCAAATAATCTAGGTTTTGTATATGTTTAACATTTTAAGTACAGCATGAGTAAAATGTACTTTGTCTCCAAATGCAGGAGATTATTTAGCCTGTTTATGGCCCTTTATCTTTATTTTAAAGTTACTATGGTAGATATTGAGAAGCTCCACAGTCCCCTGCAAAATACATAAATAATATAAATTTCAGTAATGCCAGTAAATTGAATGTCTTGTTTAATCTGCGTAATTTAAGCAATGTAATTACAAGAAGGAAAAAAATAACTATCTGCTTAGATTCCGTGTTGATTATGAGCCAAGTGACGTCACCTTTGGAGATTACTGCAGCAGTGAAGTGTTCGTTCAGTGTTTCAGGGTTCCTTGTTTAAATCACCTGGCACCAGCAATGGAAAAAGAAATGGCCTTTTTGAATATTGTTAAGATGTATTTCATTTTTAGCAATAATATTCTGTGTGGAACTTTTCACTTGCTGAAGGCAATGACGTTTTTATGCTGTATTTGTTGTTTTACCATATGATTACAGGAACGTTACCTGGTGAGTCTAATGCCACTGCAAAGAGCTGTAACTCCATGGAAGGTATATGTTTTATTTTTCTTTAGAATTGTAAATGCTTATTTGTACCTTGTTTGTCTTGACAGATGACCTGTCTGAGAATACTTTGTTGACCTTTGGGCTGTACTGAATCTACTATAAATCTACTATTATTTTGTATTGGTACTGTTGGATTATATACAGGTCTGCTATTGTTGCTCACTGCCACTACTACTAATCATGTATTAATTCAATTTTTTTTCAGAACCCCCCTCAAATCAGACCCTTCAGTCAGGAGGAGTTTATGAGGACACTTGAACATTCAGGACCTCAACTTACCTCTGTTCTCAAAGGGGACTGGATTGGGCTTTACAGGTTAGGCAAGGTCTTCTGCTTCCCTCAGGAGGGGTACTTTTTAGCTTTTAAATTTTTTATTTTTTTTTACCTTGACTAATTTGTTTTTGTTTTCCTCTAGCCGATTTTTCAGGTCACCAAACTTTGACGGCTGGTATCGCCAGCGGCACCATGAAATGACCCAGAAACTGGAGTGCCTTCACTTAGAGATTATCTGCGAGGCTGTAAGTAATAGAAGGAGATGGTGATTATTATAATACAAGTTTCTGTCTCATAACTGTTAATGTTTATTTTATTTTTATTTTTTTGGTGGACAAGATGTATTGCACATAGCACAAACTTGGCTTTCCTGATTCCAATAAATGTATAGTCAGCACTACCTAATCGGGATACTGATAATTGGGATTTCTGTTTAAGTGGGATAAAACTCTGGTATTTGGTTCTTCCCAATGCTATTTATGTTGTTTAATTGGGACGTCACTTAGTTTAATTGGGATACAGTATCGCATTTGACAGGTCACGTAGTACAGTGCAGTGAGTACATGCTTACGCTGTGACTTGTGTAAATTGTATAAACCATGTTGGACTTGAAGGAGGAGTCTCCTCCTTAACGTGTCAACATTGCAGGTTCATTGCCTTGTGATATGATGTGATTTAAGAATTAAAAGAAAAAAAAACAACTGACTAAAATGTAAAATGATGCATTTAACATTTAATCATAATGTTATGTGATTTCATTCTTTTTCTTTTCATTAAATAACAAAAAAGTGTGACTGAGGTCATCTCAGCTGCCTCTCGTTGAATTGGGACAGATGCTTTCAGGATATTTTTTTTTCTCCCGTGGTGTACCGGTAAAAGCAGCGGCGACCTGTATTTCCATTCGAGCTGATCAGATCATCTTTTGTCTTTCTCCAGGACCTGTTGGCATGGATTAAAGATAAATCTGAAGTTGAGATTGTGGATTTAGTACTGAAACTACGAGAGAAGCTGGTAAATATATTAATTCTGTCAAATAACCCCTAAAAATCAAACCTACACAAAGAAATGCTCACAGTAGCCAGACAATGGATTCCACCATAAAGATGTGATGTGTGCACACAGATGCATAGAATTTCTACATTCATAAATAGAGCAATACCATTTGGATTGAAAATGATATTCCATCAGAACATCAGTAAGATACTTGTACATAATAATGATACACTAATGGTGGTTGGGCAAACCAAGCCCTCGTAAGACTGTTCATATTTTGAGTCTCTTGCAGGAGTGCCAGAGACTTCATATTTTCAATTTCTCTTTCAATTGCAGATTAAAGCGCATCACCAACAGCTCCCTGTCAGAGAGGAGGTGCTCAAGAAACTAGAGTTATACATTGAGACCATCATCAGCTCCCTACCTGAAGACTTGCAGGTTGTTCTTCATCGCCACTGACAAAATGTCACAAGAAATTGTATCTCCTTTGTTTGCATAAGTGTAAAAATAAATGCCCTGTTCTAAAAGGGTCCCATCCCCCCTCCACTGTTCTTCTAGCAGTTCGTTAAAAAATGCTAAAAACTATCTATCTATCTATCTATTTATCTATATATATAATATATATAATTTTCTATGTTTTTATTTATTTATCTATTTATTTATGTATTTTGTTTATTTATTAAATTATGAATTAATTCTTCCACATAAATTGTATTTAAACTCCTGTCTTGACTTTATGTATTGAAAGTGTTCTACCAGATGTCTTCTTTTAAAAGACAGATTTAAAACAAAACCCAGAAAACAACGTGTGCATAGTTTTGTAAAATAGCCTACTTGATACATTAAAGGATACCAAAAAAAAAATGAACATCCTTTTTTTGGAATTGCCATTTAAAGACAATAAGGAATGTCATAGCATCAGCTTTTAACAGCAGTATACATGGTACCATATTGATTAAAGGTATACTAGTAAGTACTAACAGAAGTGGACTAAACCATTCACATTAGCTCACCTAATTCCTTTGTTCATTTTACACAGTCGTGAAAAGTGAGTTAAAGCTATTTTGAAAAGTAAGATTTTACAGAAACAGTGTTAAAAAGTAAAATCAGAAAACATTGTTCAGTTGTATAACAAGCCAATGTTGTATGTTTTAGATGTTTGTTTATTTTGGCATAACTTTACATTTGCTAATATAACTACCGGACACACAAAATAGTAAATCTCTTGGCTAGTGAACAAGTCACACTTTTTCTAGCGTTGTTGGATATAACGCAACAATAATTATTCCATTAATTTTATCATTTTGGTTATTTTGTACTTCTATATACACCTTTGTTACCACACAGCTGAATCCTACTTGGTGTGATTTTGAATAAGATTTTTTTGTTTAAAAAAACAAAGGAAATTAAATAAATTACACAGGATTGTAAGTCCATTCTACTTTGGCTGTCACACAGTAGTTTCAGTAACACAGTCTCTTTTTAAATGAAAATAAAAAGGAACCAATACTTGAAGCACAATATGTAGATAATTATGGTCTGCGATTATTATTATTGTTGTTTTGTTTTTTTTAAATAAATACATTATTAAATCTCCCATCGATGTTTTACACAGCTGATGCATGTTTTATGCAAGGAGTAAATAAATAAATAAATTATAAAAGACTCAATCTTACCACATTATACAGAAAAATGAATAACACAGTTAATATGAAGCTGTTAAAGGTGTACTTTGTATTATCTACAATTTTGTAATATTAATGCCTTATAATTTTAATATGATTGTTTTGTAATGATTCTCTTGTTTGTGATTAGATCATTATTTGCAATTTTGCGAACTGAAAAGACAGTATACCCTGGTCGAAAACAAGAAGTGACATACAGTTTAATTTAATGCTCCTTACATGTTTGACATAGCCACTTATTCACAAAAATGATATACTGCTGTTTTTCAAGATCATAACAGTTATTTTCTTGAAGCATTGACACTAACTTAATCTAATTTTGCGTGTTGTAAGAGCAAGTACAGTACAACATATTGAGGGGTGAGCAATCAAGATAAGATTCTGTTGAGTTTTGTCTAAATGATGAAGATGGGAGGTTAACAATCCACATTTAGTAGTATTGCCCATCCCTATTTAGGTATGTATTTTCCATTTGATGTTTTTGAGTGAGGGGAGGGAAATCCAGCCCTTTTTTAAATATGTTAATCCTTATCAATGGAATGTGGACATTCATCAGAAGACATAATGCATAATGTATTACCATTTCACAACTCATTCATTCCCAGCACAGTAATTAAGGTCATTTAGATTATCTAGCTGAGCTGTTGCTAGAATCAGGGAAGACAGGGCAGAATAAAGGCACATTTCAGCTTTCTTCAGCTGGGATTTGAACTCCCTGCAAGCTTAACAGTGTTGTGAAAACAAATTTTAAATGTATAGTAGTGTAGAATAATTGAACGTAGATCTGATTGAAATGGGCACGTTTCATAGATATTGTAGTTTTAATCCAGACTGACATTAATAGTGCAGAATAATGCACTGTATAAATACTATATTATTAAAAGTGAAAACAAAATGTGTATTATTGTGTACCATAATAAACTATGTGTCATGATAACTACGGAGAGGAAAATATTCTAGATATGGTATGCAAACAATATCGCTGTGAATGGTTTATTATTACTTTAGCAACATTTCCGTTTCATTTCCACCAGGTAACAGTAAACTAGTATTTATTGCACCCATTATGTACATTTTTTTATAAAATAATCTTTTTGGTTACATTGTATCAAAACATGGCAACTACAGCTGTAAAGTTGATTTGAGCAGTGAGACTTTATGGAACTTTCAAAGCACAAATGAAAGAGTTTTCCAGCATAACATAAACCCATTTCAAATGGTGCCACTGTAAGATTGTCATTTTTAGGATCAGCGCTTTGACAAGAACAGTATAAGTGGCTAATGGAGACCAGCTGTCTCCTGAGGTGTCATTGCTAAGCACTGTGCAAAGGTCCAGGTGGTGTGAGTGCAAAACATTGTGATTTAGGAAACAACCTTCCCGCAAATGTAACATGAATGCCTTTGTGTTCACAAAGCTGCGCTCTGATTTGTTTAATGTTTATTTTCTTCCATAACTTCTGCACCAGCAGCTTAGCTTCCCAAGTGACATTTCTGTTCTGTATTCTGCATCTTCACCCAAATAACCACTGCGCTTCTGCAAAGTAATAACACCTTGGCCTGGATCCCAGGAAAAAGGCAGACACATTCCCCAATCAAAACACTAAACTTTAACCGTCTTTGAAGCCACAGAATGGCATTCCAGTATTCACAGACAACTGAGCAATATGTATGTTAAAAGACAAGTTTTATCAAGGGTAGACAGCCCTTTGAGTGCTGAGTCATATTGACCTGGCTTTGTAAATTCTACTCCTACAAATACCAGGTGCTTTTCCACAATCGTCTTTACAGTTCATATGATCCTGCTGTTAGTTTGACATTTATTTTCTGATATTTAAAATGACTTCACTTTTTATTACACAAGGTGTCAAGTTTATTGCCTTTTATTTTACATGATGTACATATTGAAAGTAATCCATGAACCCTTCACATGTGGGAGCAGTTACTGCTACTTTCAGCTTAAACGACAAACAAAAGAGTGTGGCTTGTGTGCGATTAGGTGTAGAGCCAAGTCTTTCCCCTTCTGAATCTTCCTGTGGATGTAAATCCACATCACAAAACTCAATTTGCTTGAGAGCCAGTACTCAAGGGCAGAGGGTGCTCGTATCAGGATTTGCATGCCGACTGTCCTTGAATTTAAAAGCACTGAATGCAGTAAATGGCACCTAAACAGCCACAAAAAACACTCCTTTTTAGCCGTGTAATTTAGGTTTTACACCCAAGGAATGTTAGGTCCAGTGCAATTGCAAAACAAAATAAATACAGTACATACAACACATAACATGGTATTACATTGCATTCTTGCAGTGTAATTGTGACATTATTTTACATTCAAATAGCCACTGTAGAAAAATAATATATGTACAGTTTTAAAACACAAAAATACAGGTCCTCTGTTTGAAAGTAAGAAAGTAAGATTATTCCCTGTGCTGTGAATTTCACCAGCTGAATGGGTATGCATTATTATTATTATTATTATTGTTATTATTATTTCACTGTATGTTGTGACAGTGCTTGTCTCACAGCTTTCATTAGACTTTATTTAAAAGAAAAACAAATCAGAGTGCATCAAATATCCCAGCTATTCAGATGGCAATGATGTATATCTTCAAAGCCCTCTGGTGTGTTAGGAGTTTGCTGCAGTCAAGAATCATAAAGCCAAATTAATCTAATAAGTCATGCTGCATTAAGTGCTCATCGGGGTGGTTTATTATTATTATTATTATTATTATTATTATTATTATTATTATTATTATTATTATTATTATTATTTCCACATTGCCTTTTTTGTAGACATAACTAAACAGTCATTACATGATGATACTCATTTTGATGTAGTGTAGATTAAAATTCTGAGTAGCTATTTATACCATATGTCTGCTTCACAATTTGACTGTTCATAATAAGAATAAGAATAAGAATAATAAAAGGTTAATGATATAGTTATATCATTGTGTGTTATTAAATGATGTTATTATAAATGTCAAAACAGATTATAGGAGTCATATCCACTAAAGTTTGCATGATAATTTTACAGTATACCATGCCTTTACCATAGTTTGTCATGGGCTTTACAATGCTGACCTATGCTTTACCATGCTTTTACTATGTTTTATTATACTTTGTTATGCTTTTACTATGATACACTTTTATAGGTGATAAAAGGCAACTGGTTCCTTATTTTTTATTCACTGGCTCTCTTCATTGTGATTTTTCTTTTTGTTCTTTGCTTGTTTTATTTTAACCCTGTACTGCCCTGGGTATGCCCCATACCTATTTAATGCCTATTCTCTCAATGTCAAATATATTGGACACTGGGCAACAAAGGGTTAATATTTTAATGCACACTAACTAAGACATCACCCAGGTTTTCATTTTGTGGAGTTATTGTGTCCCTGTGTACTGCACTCTATCAGTGCTGTCAGAGAACACCAAAACAAAGGCATAAAAACATTTACAAACACAATCTGTTGCTTTTATATTTAAAATCAACAACACATAAGCTTAAAAGGAAAACACACACAAATAATGAATACATAATTGTGCTGACCGTGTGCTGTACACCGTTTCATCTTTAAACTTTTTCTGAGGAAGGGAATGGCAGTAGGACGTGATTTTCACCAGCGGCTGCTGTGGTTGTCTGGGGGTTTGCGTTTCACTTGTTTCAGAGTATTTAGGTGGCAAGTGATTCATCATAGAACGCTCTAGAATGCACATATGCCAGCAGACCTACTCTCTCTCCCAGCGCAACTTCACGGAAGTTACGTCGGAACCATCCATAGACTAAACTGTCCAGAAAGCCCTGAAGAGGCATAGTGGATGCCTGCAACAGTTAAAAAAAAAAAAAACATTACCGTTGAGTATATGACATTAAAAAATAGGCATTATTATTTTGCTGGCAAATCAGGATTTGCATATTCCTTAAATTCTATCAATTTAATTACGCCTTCTCTACCTATGATTATGGGCTCACTGAGTTAAAAAATAATAATAAAAAAAAAACTCTTACCTGTAAAACCTGTAAAATATAAAGGAAGTGCAGGCTTTGTGGACTAACATCGTGTAATAACAAGCCCACTAAGACCAGTATAAAAGCTATTGGAAATAATAAAAAAAAAAAGTCAGGGTGTTTCAATCACAGCAAATGACACAGGAAATCTAACAATTAGTTCATTTTAAAATTTCAAGGAATGACACAAACCTGGCGTCCAGCAGATTAAAAATACAAGCAAGATGGATCGAACAGTCACGTAAATGCCCCGGATATTTCTGCTGCTAAACCCGTCTCCTTCTACAGGGAGTAAACATTCCTCCTGCTGTCTCCGGCACCACTGCTTCACTTTACAGTACAGAACCTGGAGGAGGGAACACAGTGTGTAATGCAACTACTAAGTGGCATGCTATGTTACTGTCATGTTAAGCAAAATGTATAATGAATGTTTAGCAAAAATCTAAAATGTGAAATACAGTGGAACATCACATACATCTGACCGTCTCATAACCGCCCGGTCAATTAACCGCCTCGCTAAATAAATAAATACATAATTAAATATTAAAATTAGGCTACGAGAGTAATGGCATTGCCAGTAAGTGCTACGAAAGAAAACGTCGCAGTAATCAGCCTTTTGGTGCGTTCAGAGACGGGCTGTGTGTATGTGTCCGTCAGCTGTGTGCAGCAGTGAACTTTCAATATACCAGTTGAGAAAGCTTTGTGATTTACTCTTTTTTGTAGCTTTTAAGTGCATTTGAATTTAACAAAGCCAGCTTCATAAACACAATGCTTACCGGCCGTTTGTTTAGCCGAAGCAATATTCAAACCGAGCTGCTTATCAATCAAGAATGACAATATCAAGAAAGAGCACAAAGTACCATGACAGAGATATTAAGCAAGTACAACCAGGGAGGCAGGGACTTCTAGAGTTAAGAAAGAAGCCATCAGTTGCAGGTTACTGTACATTTACCGTTAGTTTTCTTTTCTTTTTTTTTTTTTTTTTTTTTAAAGCTTTACGTGGAGATGGCTTATAGTAAACCGCATAACAACACTGTGTATTGTAGCCTAATGAATGTCGTTTACGTTTGCAAACTTTTAAAGCAATGAATTTCCCCGTGTTTAAAGCAGTTTGGGTGTTGTTTTTGTTCACTAACCTATTTATGCATGTGTAAGTGTAATTTTCTATAGGTGTTTGCAAATCCGACTTTTTCACATATCCGTCTATACCCCAGTCCACAGGGAGCCGGATATGCGACGCGGTACTGTAATACAGTAATTACACTACATTTATTTTTGCAAAATAAATTATTCAATATACTACTACTACTACTACTACTACTACTACTAATAATAATAATAATAATAATAATAATAACTAGCAAAACTGTAACCACCACACCTAACAATGGGAACCAAACAAATTTAACAAAACCAAACCTACAAGGAAAAAATCAGGTTGCTGATAAAAAAAAAAAAGTGTAATTTAGTTTAATCTACAGTATGTACCATTGCATGATGGTACCTTGAGGAGTTATTGTTACAAAGAAATGTAAAATAATTCCTAAACTCTGCTGTCCCAGTTGAATAGTTTTTTCTTGTAATATTCCTGTGACCCTACATT
This sequence comes from Polyodon spathula, assembly GCF_017654505.1. NCBI lineage: Eukaryota > Metazoa > Chordata > Actinopteri > Acipenseriformes > Polyodontidae > Polyodon > Polyodon spathula. Next base: position 12,196,925 of record NC_054540.1, read on the forward strand.
CTGTTAACAAACACAATACATTCAGATAAATGACTTACTGTGCAGGAGGTCAACACCACCAGTACATACAAGAAGAACAGGATTTTTATTAGGTCTTCTTTCAATGTGTCTTGCGGCTGTAAAAATGGAAATGCTCTTATCAAGCTGCAGGGCATTTTAAGTGCAAAAAAGTGTTTGAAAATACATTATGGCTTCCTTTGTTTATACTCTAAAACTTTCACAGGTTAACTTGGTCACACACTGACAGGCAGACAAAAAAACTCACCCCGCAGACATCATTATGAATAAGCACCAAAATACAACTGTAAAGAAAAATTACAGAATTATTTGTGGATTTATGGTTTCAGTATCCAATAATGATATTTATAAAAACACATATATTTATTTCAAAGTGGCCTATAAGCTAGGAAGGGCAAGGAGTTCTAAAGGAATATTTAGTAACCTGAGGTAAGAGAAGATAACGGTCTGAACTAGTCTATCAGGTACATTCAAGATCTTGAAAGAAACAAACCATGATGTAAGTGAGCAGCAGGATGTAAATCACCCATCAGCCAATGGGAAGCATAGAATAAGGAGTCATGTGATCAAAGGATTAAGATACATTGACTGTACAGGACACCAAGGAAACAGCCATTAGTCTATATGATTTGAAAGACAACACTGAGAGGGCGAGGTTTTCTTTCATCAAGCAGAAATAGGTCAGTTAGAATAAGGAATATCTACTGGTACATATTTATCGATGGATTGATTTGGAACATAGATTGAAATAGTTGAAGGGAAACATCCAAGGTCGTTTACTAGGAAAAGACCCCATATTGACCAATCAGGTTAAAGGAAATCTCTGATCGAATCTGCTGTAAAGGTTTGTAAGGGTGGCTCTCCCTCCCTCATGTACTGTTGAATTGTAATACTATGGCTAGATTGCCTCCTTTTTTTTTTTTTAAGTTTACATTTTGTTGCATAATGTAAAAGAAACAACTTCAGAGGAACTGTCAATGACATGACTCACTCGCTTGGTTCTAGTTTTGAAAATTAGACTGGAGAAAATGCTTTAGAAATGTGGTCCTGTGTTTTTGTAGAAATACAGAGCCTAATTACCTGGAGCAATAGAAACAATTAGTAACATTCGGGTTGCTTGGGGTGATTTCGGTTGCAGAATTCAGAATGGTGATCACTTTAGCGAGAAAGCCCAGTGCTGGAAGAGACCTGTAAAAAGTACAAACCCTGACGTTTAAAACAAAATGTTCATCCAGGGAGGGCAATCAGTGTACAGCATGAAGCTACAGCAATACTGAATAAAATAATGGCAATTTAAAAAACATACTAATTCCTAGTAAAAGTATACACACTTGCAAAAGGTCTCCATTTATGGCAATTATATCCCTACTTTTGTAAAAGTGCATTATTAGAAAATCCAAAAATGTACTACAGTCAGCACTCACATATCCGACACTATAACATCGTGAGTTCAGTGACGGTTAGACGAGTGTGACACATATCTGATTATTTCATTTCACTCTTGTACGTTTTTTCAGGGAACACATAAAAGTTACAATGTCAAAAATACATGAAAGGACTGTGTTTTAAAATAAGTAGGCTTCCATTTAGATGTGCTGTATTGGTTTTGTTGGGACAGTATATTTTCAACAGAAGTACTTTAATTCAGAACGATATGATTCTGAAACTATAACTTGCCAAAAGAAACGACTGGACTCATGAACTGTAATACAACACATAGTTTTAAATCAGGTACATATTGTAGCAGTATGTAAAATTCCCCATTAACGAACCAACATCAAAATTAAATCTAAATGTTATCCATGCACACAGAACTGCGTAAAATGTAAAAGACAATGCAATTTAGCAAAAGATTTAAATGCAGAATATAGTGCTCGATAAGGCCTTAATGTCACAGTTCACTTGTACATGAAAATACACATGAAAACACATGTTTTTTTTTTTTTTAATGCATCACAGTATCTAAAACTGTTTAATGATTAACAGTTACATTACCCTAGATTGTCTCACTCGTTTTGTTTTTGCTGCATTTTCGTCAGTGAAACTGGATGAAGAGGGCTGTGACAGATAAACAAGTACGCAGCAACATTGAAGAGATGGGCTTTGTATTAAAAAACAGTCTGAAACTGTACGTGACGGGTAAGTGCATTCCTTTGTTACATCAATATAATGGGGATTGATTTTATTCTTAATACAAGGGCGGTAAAACGCGTGTATCTGGGTAACGGATATTCGAGTGCTGACTATATAGAACAACTTACCATGCAAGAAAATATAATAAATAAAGAGTCTTCTTTTTCCTTGGGCAATGATTTTCTTGCTGGATAAAGAAAGAAAAACATAACTGTGTCTATCTTATTGACTGACTGGTTGCACATTACAATCAAGCCTTCTCATAGGCTCAGGCTCATTTTCCTTGTTTTCCTTTAAAAAGATTAGTAAAAAGGTAAACATGAGATATCCACAACAGTATGTAAGAAGTTATTTATTTATATATATAAGCGGTTCTTTTAACTGAGGGCAGTAAGGGAGCTTGTTGTAAATTACTTGACAGCACTGGACTGATCCGAAGTGCATCTAGCGTGCTACAGTCCTATATACTAGTTAAACAGAATTCCACAGCTGGGAAAAAAAAAGATCCTCAATAAAGTTTGACAAGCAATCGAGCAATTAAATTATTTGGGACAGTATAGCAAAATATACCTTTGCATAGCAATAATAATAATAATAAAGAAAACATAATGTCTGAGCAATAGTGTCTTGCCTCGTCCTACCAGGCCATCTTACCTGTGAGTCTGGGTCTGATGCTTCCCTCCACCCTTGAACTGCTTGTTTGGCTTCGTAAGCGTAAACCATAACTAGCAGGAATATGGTACAGTAAAAGGACTGTAGAAGAAAAATGTAGTTTTATAATACTGTCAGACCTTACACAGTAACATTAACTGTAGACACCAAAGCAAATTCTCTACACACATTTCACATATGCAAAGACCAGCTGCTATGGGACACGAGCTCAGACCATTCAAAGGTGAATTACACAAAACCTGGAATCACTGGTCGCTAAACTTGCACGTGTAGCCAGTAACCATTTCAGCACTGGCCACCAGGGGGCTCTGTGTTTGTCATTGATACAAATCAGTCCACTCTGGTAAAAAAAAAAAAAAAAGACCTGCTATTGTGTAATAGCCAATAAGTTCTTTTAAAATTGTTATCAATATCGTTTATCATGGAATACATATTTTGTAGAAGCAGTTATTGTTGGAAAATACAGTAGCAACAATATGCAGAGAGAACTGCTATATGATCATTTAGGTTAATTTAGCAGCAGTTGTCGTTATGTGGTACTTGATCCACACAGGGTCACCCAGCCCCCAATACCTGTTTATTGTGATCTACAACCCCACTAACTTAACTATCCTATTGTGAATTCCAAAATGCACACATTTTCACCAGACACACTCTGGCCCATTATAACAATGCAGTGCTAGGTCATTTACCTAAATACGTTCGGCTTCAGTTCCACAGCCCATTGACTCAACCTTTTTTCAGATTAGGAAAACATGTTTTCTCTTCTTACTTTTTATTTTGTACTCACCATTGCCAGTGCGATTCCATATGGGCAAAACCTGCATAATGCAAGGAGTTTAGATGGAAGTATTTCAATTGTACTTGTAGCAAGCAGGGCAGCAGCTGCCAAGAAGTCAGCCAAAGCCAGCTGGAACAGGGGTCGGGCCTGCAGAAATAAACCCCAGAGGTCACTCATTTTTATAGCTAACAATCTCTGTCTGCATCTAGTTAATATACAGTAACAAATGTATCTCGGTCGACAACGCTGGGTAAAAAGAAAGTTTCTACTTGCTGGCAGAGGATGACTTTACCTTACCAGAGTTTTCACAAAGCAGAACGACACAGCATGTGATAAGATGAGTACTGACTGGAAAGTGGACTCTGTTAGTGCGTTTGAACTTTCACCTGCCCTGGTCATTAAATTATAGATAAGGTTATACAGTATAGCACATTGGGTTTTGCATACTGTAATATTTTACTGTAATACAGTTTTGAACAAAAGCAAAAAAACTCACCTAATGCATACAGAAATATAAACTTTCTCCTTTGCAGAGTGGCTTATCAGTACAAAAAAACAGACATGTGCATCAAAGTGAGAGCAAAGTGCATGCTTTCCTTTAGGATAATAACACGTCTTACTCCATACCAGAAGCATACTCTTTAGAATCACACTGCAGGTTCAGGTGCTTTTTCCTCCTGGGGATTTCCTGCAGCTGCTTCAGGTGAGATGCAATTCATTCCAGTCATTGCTGCCCTGAGCCCATGTAACTGTATTGACAGCACTACAGACTGAATATTAACCCACAGAGCAGAGATAACACAGGCAGTGGCATTGCATCTTTCCAAACTTTACAATAGCTGTGTTTACAGCAAGAATCGGGGGAGTACGCTACGACACAGAAGTAACCCTATGATTCCAGAAAAAAAAAAAAGAAAACACTTGTCTTTTTTATATTTAGACATGGATTTATAACAAACTTTGTCACGCCTCTGGGTGTTGTTTAATGATAGTTAAGGTGGGGCTATGCTAATATTTCACATACCACACATCATTAGCACTGTACCATTAATGAAACAATGCCCATTGCATTAAAAAGGGTGTTTACAACAACTTTGTAAGGTTTTAGAATGATATTACAGAAACGTTTCAAATTTAATTTTTTTTTTAAATCTTTATAATTTAAATGTAATTAAATGTTTCCATTAAGGTCCCCTCACACAAAAGAGATCTGGTAATATGCTCGGCTAAAGTTGTAACTCAAGGAGCACAATCTCAGGCATTACTGATTGAGTTGCATGGAAACCTCGGCTTGCTGCTGAGGTTTCAAGGCTTTTATTAGTGAAAGTCTGAAGCTGTGTATGTCTCGACTTTATACTGTAATCTTGTCATTTATATTTTGACAATCATGGGGAAACACTGAAGTGGCTCTCTGCTCTTTCCCTGGTTGGCATTTATTTTATATATTTTTTGGATACCTGTTATGCGATAAGAATTTGCAATTGGATTACAGGAAAAGCATATTTCTCTCAGTAAGCTGACGATTCTTCAATTTGTTCATTGAATTTGACAAATTGTGACCCATGGAATGATAAATAGTAAATAGTACCAAGCTGGCAGTCGCCGACCCCCTCCAGGCGTTCCACGCTTTGGGGACACATTTCCAAAATCTAGAAAAGTATAGTAGGATCACAGACATAAAAACTCTAGAAAAACCATTATGCATTCTGGGTGGCAAAAGTTGTTGTAAACATGTAAAACTAATGTAACTAATGTAAACAAGAGTCAGATTGCACAGCTGTGTGATTCATTCCACATTTTACCATGAGCTTAGCCACAGAGTACAGACACAAACACGGGGGTCACGTGACACAGCAATGACTGAAATATGATGGTCCTGTTACACACTAGCATTTTCTACAGCTTTTTCATCTTAACAGCCTACCTGTTCATCAAGATATCTCTTCTTGATCACAGAAACAACAATTACAGAACCACTTCCTATCAAGCTGTCAATGAAAACAAAAGGAAAATATTTGCTTGTTAACATGGATTACAGGGAGAAATAAACAGATCAATGAATTTACACATAGCTCTTTTGCTGTTACAATTGTATTTAAGACCTTCAAACTATTACATGGTCCATGCATATTTAAATATCCACAGACATTTTTCTTCTGTAAATAAAAAAAGAAAAGGCAGGTTAGTTTCATCCTCCTTAAACTCATTCAAATCCTGACTTGTAAATATTTATTTTATGACTGAATTAGATTTTGTCAGCAAAATTGTTTACATAGAATGATGCCAGTGGCTTAAGACAAAGAGAAATATGGGTCAAATACATTATTACTAGTCACATAACATGACTGATTTACAATATGTGGAATAACTTCTTATGTTCCCGAGACACGTGTAAAAATGGAAGTGTGACAGGCAGACGGACGGATGTACAGACAGCTTGATCCCAACAGTAGGTTTACAGATATGAGAAAACAAAAGCATAACACATGACGTATAGACAGACGTACAGACGATTGCCTCCACTATACCCGTTGCCAGGCATTCATCCCCTGTGGGGTGTAATACAGCTCTACATCTTAAGGTTTTAAAATCTGTTTTCTTAAGACTGGTCCCAAGTTTGTTCTGTTTCTTTTGATTCTTAGTTTGCATTTTATACTGCAATCTGTAGTTGCAGATATTTCATAGATAATGGTATAGAATAGATGCAAAGCTAATGCTGCTTCTCAGTTACCTCACTACATGCATTAGAGTGCAATCGTCTAGCTGCAATCAGACTGTATGTAACCTACAGCAAAGGTGCCCGGATGTCGCAGTTTACTCATAATTATGCATTTGAAATATTTGCATGTTCTAAATAAATCAAGTCAAGCACTAAAATATTTTCAGCACAATAAAATGGGACCCTGTAATAATATAAATAAACTAAGGAACTAACTATAAGGTCTTCAGTTTCAACATTGTCTTAATTCTTTAGGAAAAAGTCTGTTGAATAGATCTAAGTTCAAGAAATGGCATCATATAGAGATTTCTCCATATGCCAAGACCTAATTGCAGTGTCTGCATTAATGGTCACTCCATTGATCTCTGTCTATAGATAACTGAAAGGGGTGTTATACTTATTAAAATCTGCTCTATAATTCCCTTTGTTACATGGTGTTCTCTGAAGAATAACAGAAGGTTCAGAACAATGGCTTACCTTAGCGATAAAGAGGATATGTAGATAATCGCCAAAGTGTGCATCTGAAAGTTAAAGAATATGTATTTCTGGGATTTTGTAAACACCCTCATGGCCTGTGTGTGATTATTGCAGTCCCCATCTGTACATACCGGGGTTTAGGACCCAGGGCAGTGCTGTGGCAGGCATCCACTCAGTGGGCGAGGCAAGTTCACATACTTAGTCACGCACCTGCACTACCCCCCCCTCCCCCCCTCCCCCCCGTCTTATATCCCATAGGGTATCAGGATTTTGTGGGGGGTGGGGGGGGGGGTGGTGGACCAGTAGTATTTTCAAAAAACTTGACAGGTATGAGATTTCAGTTTACAAATGCTCCCATATTTTGGAAACTCAATGTTGACAGGTATGACATACATTCTAATATTTTTTGTAAAAAGCTAACATAGATTTGCGATTCTTGTCTACCAAGGGCTATATTGAATTACAATAACAATTTTTATTCCTGAGTTACGTACTAAATTAAACAAATTAATCAAATTATTCTTGTTTTGTCGCATTAACTTTCAAGACTAGGACTGTAATACATACTTCCTTAATTGTGTAGAATCACAGTCAAGTAGTTTTACCTTATTATCTGATAATACTGTCCTATTATCAAAGGAAACACCTACATGCTGGTAAATCATGGCAAAACAAAATCAAACAACAGTGTAGAAAAAAAGAGGGAAAAAAAAGAAAACTCTTCTGCACAACCAAACAGGTAATCCTCAGTATTCCCAGTCATGGAGAGAGCCAGTAAAGGGTTGAACGCTCCTTCTCTTCCTTGTTTTTACACCTCCTCCTTGGACAGATGCCAGCACTGAACCACATGACATTCAAATGCTCCTATCTGATATTAAATACCTGAAGAGTCAAGGATGAAATGGTCATATGATCACTGATTTGAATGCCCGCCTCTCAGACAGTACCTGGATACATTAGGGGAGAATACGTTGACAAAGGGAACTGAAGCGCAGTATGAGGATTGACTGAACCTTTTAATAAATAATGTAGGCTACTGAATATTCTAATAACATATAGCCTTTATTAATATTGTCTACATGACACACATGTATGATTACATTCGCTTTAGTACATATAGTTACTTAGGTATATCTTAACCTTGAGTTCTGTTGATCCAGTATTGGATTTTTATCATTTTGCTCTGCATCAGAATCCACTTTATCTATGCTAGTGGAATCCTAGTTGCCAGGCTTCTTTTGCGTATTTCCAGATACTGTACCAAAGATCACATGACCTGCTGACCTCCCATAGTAATAGGAGGGCGGGGCCAGCAGAGGTGAAAGGCATCCCCCCATCAAGTGATTCCAGGTGTAAAGGGGTTTTGATTTGATGACTGGTTTTTGATATATCAAAACAAGACTTTTGTGAATAAGAATAACAAAGATGTGTATGGCTGTTTAAAACAAGCAGGTCCATTAATGCAACCCAACACAGTTATGCAACCACTTGTTTTATACTGTGGATATGGTACACTGAAACGGTTTCAGTTCCAAAAGCATAAAACCATGAGTGGACCCTGTGATCCTGAAGTGGTAATATGCGTAAATATCATAAGAAATGACATGAGCAAGACTATGTTAAAACATTACTAGTTTTATGACATTCAAGACATAGAGCAAGTGCTCTCTGATAATGTAACAACGTTCAGTCATATGTAATGCTGTCATCTATATTGCATTGTGTGTCATTTTCACATGTATGAGGTTTTCCTGTTTTACCACTTTTGTCGTCCTAGAACTGCACTCTTCTAATGTCCCAGTTAGAAAACACCCAGTCAGTTTAATGTTACATGCGTTACATTCTTGTGAAGCCATTGTTTGTCTATCGAGCTGCAGTAAGTCTACTCTGCCGTTGCCAGTTCCCAATTGTGCTTGTCAGGTGAAACAGTTAATACAGTACAAAGTCAGCTCAACACCTACCCACAATGTATGGTTCTTCCTGCCAGTGCCAAGTCATCATAAAGCGCTGTACATAAGAACACAAATAAAAAGACAAAAATAAAAATATCAAACATTAAATATAAAAAATAATTAGAAAGATTAAAAACCTGGTGGAGAAGCGGCAGCCAAAATGCGCCAACATCCTCTCCTTTATTGCTATACTGTTTGCATAGACCTTTATATTACATCTCCTGTTAGCTTTTTCTGCAGGGGTTCTCCTCAGAAGGCCTTCACATTACTTCTTTCAACATTTTTTTATAAACAAGCAGATTATTGAGGACTACCAAAAGGCATAATGTGTGAAAAAAAGGACTGAAAAGTACTCTTTCCAAACACAACCTGATAATCCAGTTTTTGATTTCTATTGTGTCAGTTAATAATACCAGTTATTCCATCTGTGATAAAGATAATTATAAAACAGAGAATTGCTTAACTGATTTAATTTTCAAGACACAAGCAGCAGACAAGTATTTTAATAAGATTCTCCTTTTGAATCTGGAAGTTTTGCTGCTAATGAAGTATGTCAAGTTAATATTGTAAATAATGCTTCCAAGACATTACCCCATTGTGTATTTTATACATGATATGGCCACTAAGAAAGCAGCTTTCTCACTTCCTGCATTTAATTAACAGCCTAACATGTCACAATCCTCTGCAGTCGTCACCTCCTATGTCACCAGTCTCTTCCATCTGTATGTAGACCAGACTCGTCTTTTTGATCAAGTGCCATTAATATTGAACCTATTTACAATGCCTTTTCATTCATTTACAATACGAAAAAAACAAGTTAAATGTAATTCAATATCTGACTTCTTTACTATTTTTGGCAGTCCCTAATCCTTACAATAAGATTTCATAGCTAGTTATGTATTTGTTAATGGACAACTTTTCAGCTCATATAGAACAGATAAGGAGAAGGTTAAGAAGCTGCTCCCTACCCAAACAGCCTGAGTGTGATGCTCCATTACCCTGTGGTCTACAGGCTCATAGTTGTATTTTAAATATTTCCAATTGAATCCCAGAATCTGAGTAATACATTACATTATTCTGTCTTGTTATTGAAAATACCACATTATAGTTCAACTTAATTGTATAATAAAGAGTCAGTGACATCCACATAAAACTATTTTTGTCATATATGTTGGGACTCTAATGTTAATCCTTTCTGCAGCTAGAGCTGGATGAACAGATTATTAAATTATTTTGAATTGAGTTCTCCACCGGTTAGGGTCCTTGGTGTTGATTGCAGTAATTTACCATTTGAAATTAAACAACTGAAGGAAAGCAGCAGTCATCACAAATCTAAGCTTTGCTTCTTCACTTGTTTTACTTTGAAGGGCAAATTAGCCCAGTCAACACAAATGACTCTCAGCTGACTGTCAGCACTGTATTTCTGTGGATAGTTTAATCTAACGAATCGAATAATCTGTTCGTGCAGCACTATCTACAGCCCTTTCTGTGTTAGGCTGTGCTATCTATTTGATGACAATGACAAAGCATAATGGTGACCAATAGATATTCAAGGCAACTCTTTAGTGCACTCCAGCAATTACTTTTGGTTAATCCGAATAACCTTTGAAACTAGAAAGAATACTTACAATGTTGTACATTGTTGATTATTTTAACGTTTTCAGTACCCAGTGGCAGATGTTTTTATTGTTTAGAAAGTGTTCCCAGAATGTCGTGCAGTCTCAATTTGCATTAAAACTGTTTAAAGAAGGGAGCTAGGAATGTATACACACAACTCAATATGTTATTTAATCAGATTTCAGCAGCAAATCCAAATCAACAATTCTAAAATAGAAATCCCAACTACTGTTTTATCTATTAATTGAATAATAATAATTAAAAAATACATTAACAGAACGTTTTAGGTATACTAACAAAACCACTAATCAAAGCAAGGAAAAACTGTGTCTAAAGAAAGACTACAATTCAGAATAGTTATATACATTTATCTACAAAAATACTCAGGCACAGGGTTAATTACCACATCATATAAGAAATACTTGTTTTCCAAACTTGTACCATGTCAGTTTTCTAAAAGTTAGAAAATATCTTACATCTGACTGTAATGGCTGATATTACAAACGATTAGACCTACATAAAGTAACAAGGAAAGGTATTTTATCATGTGCATAACGATATTGAGTGTTTGCTGTAATAATTTTAAATTCTTAAAGACCCAAAGTTTCTACCTGTTTCTTAATATACAACCATATAACTTTAAAACAGGGTTCCAGATTTACTTTACAACAGTGGCTCCCAACTCCACCCTGGGACCTGCCCACTACTGTTTTTGTTTCTGTTTCAAAATCTCTGCTTACCAGTGCACATAAACCAGTGCCATTTGGGCATGCTGCAAAACACTGAACTGAAGCTCCAAAACATTTCCGTCAGTTTGAAAACTTGCAACAATGGTCTGAAATAAATAAGTTTTTGGTGATGCCATAGCTATATTTATTAATGGCTATGGTTGTGCTTTATTTTTTATTTAAACCAGGCCTATAATCAGCTATAATAGTGTGGGTGTGCAAGCTACTGCAGTTTCTACAACAAATCTAAAGTTTTAATTGACATGGACGGTGGTTAAAACACTGTGGCAAACAAAGACAATAAGTCAAGATCCCAAACCACGTAATCCTAGGAATCTGTAACTACTAAAGTTAAAATAAAAGAACCAAGATGAAAACCATCATTCCATTATCTAATCACAGATCCCCTAAGATCACAGTTTAAAGGAGAATGATCTCTTTTTTTTTTTTGGCAAGACTGCACATCCTCAAATTCTCTGAAAATGCTTCATAAAACTTAAATGACATAATGTATAATTTCACATGTGCTTTTGTGTGTTCAGACTTAACATCTCTGCCATTTATTTATTGTCCAATCTAAAAATAAAGCATCTTGGCACACTTCAAAATAATGGACATAAATTCATATGAATTTCAGAACAATTTCATAGGATTGCATAGGAATAACACCTGAATAACAAATATTTTGTTGCCCTGAAAATAAATAAAAATGTCTGCATATTTAAAATGAATTCAAGCAGAAAGTAAATTAAAGTGTAATCCTAACCTCTACCCAACTGATTTAAGCAGAGGTACAGAAATAACACCATAACCAAAATAATTCAAATCTTAACCTTGCAAAGATTGGTCATATTTCTACAGATACAAACCACACTGTTAAATGTTTAATTGTAATAATCTAGGCTGCATTTAGATTTATTGAATAGACTCTACTGTCTGTTAAGAACTGTCACTTCAGTTTCACAATGAATGTCATTGCTGACCCTGTGGCTGAGTTTATCTACACAGTTCTACCAGAGACCCCAAAACTGCATGATATTTAGCATAGTTGGAGAACAGCTACTGTATAAAAAGCATTTTCAATAACTTACAATAACCCCATACCAGTGAATCACAGTAGCACATTTGTACTACTCACCCATTTTAAAACGTTTGAACACCAAAAGTAAACGTTGAACTATTTTACACACAACACGTTACATTTTTTTTTTTATTTAATTAAAAAGAATACAACATTTTGTGGGGAGGAGAATCCAGAAAGTGGTGAAAGTGAATTTCAGCTGCATATTCTGGATTTGAAATGGATAGCAGGCTGTTTTGCAAAAATGTAACTGCAGCATAGTTACTGTATGCACCAGAAAATTCCTTTATTTTAATAAATTTTGTCAGTTACTGATTAATTTTCTCCATTATTTTGTGTGTGTGTGCATATATATATATATATATATATATATATATATATATATATATATTATACTATATATATATATACATACACACACACACACACACACACACACACACACACACACACACACACACACACACATACACATACATACATACACTCACACACGCACATGCACGACTTTACGACTTTGAGCTGTTTTATCTTGCTCCAGAACTCCACCAGCTGCTAGCCTGATATTTCAACACAGCCTGTTTTTCCTGGGGACTGAAGTGTAAAATAGTCAGAATGGCAGTTAGTGTCTGCTGGCGCCCAAGAGTGTCCTGCAGAGTCAAGAACCTGTAGATAATGTTCTTCAGGTACTCGAGATTGGCACCTTCCCGGCTCTGGTCTCTAGTACTCTTCTGAATATGATCTTTAAGCAAACTGATCTCTTCACTATGTCGTTCTTCGTTAGTAAGAAGTGTATCTTGAAGCTTACGCACCTCTCCTTCAAGTCCGTGTTTCAGTTTCCTCAAAGTACTGACCTCCACCTGCTTCCGAGCTAACTGCTCAGCACACAGAAGCAGATTAGGCTCGTTAGGCCCTGCCAGCTTCAGAGCCTGTGCAATGATGTCTTGAGACTCATCTGGACAGTCACTGCTACCACTATTTCCTTCCCTCTCCACTGCTGCATTGTTCTCGCTGTAGCTTTTATGCCCAGTCAAGCTGTAACCAAAAGACATGGACCTCAACCTCTCTAGCTCTTGGTCTTTTTCTGTCAACAGGGCAAGGGTCCGGTCTCTTTGCTTATGCAGCTCCTCCTCCAGTTTAAGTGCCCTTTCATGATAGTCTTTTTCTAACTTTTCCAGCCTTTGCTTTTGACCTTGCTGTACGTTTAAGGTATGCTGCTGCTTTACTTCAAGCTCCTGTTTGTGCTTGATTTCCATTTCATCACAGGACAGACGGAGGGAAATGTACTTTTCTTTGAGCTCAGACAGCTGATTATGCGCTTCTTCCAGCTCTTTGGCCATGCTACCATCTTTAGCGTTTTTGTTTTTGAGCACCACCTGAGCCCTCATCTTGTATCGCTCAAACTCTTCCTTTAGCTGCTTCAGTTCCTGCTGGTAATAAGCAACGGACGCCTTTTCCCCATCTGATGCCTCACAGAGTTTCTCAATGTCAATAGACTGCTGGGATTTCTGTGCTGCCAATAACAGCAGTTTCTTCAGCTTTTCCAGTTTGTCTTTCAACATGTTCACATTCAAATTGGCCTCATCAATAGTAAGATCTACTGAGGTCCTGGTGGTCGCAGTTTTAGCCAAACTCTTGTTTTCCATGTCAAGCTGCAATATGTGGTCTCTGAACATCTGAATAGTTAGCTGGTCCTTTTGTTTGGCTTTCTCGTACGTGCCCAAAAGCTCAGAAAGCTCGGAAATTCTGTCCTCCAGGCTGGCGACACGTCCCTCTTCCATTTGGGAATGTTCCTGAAGCTGTTCCTGAGCTTGTGCTACCTGTGATCAAACACATCAGAAATATTAGGCAATAAATAAATAATGTGTGTCAGACTGTGGACAGAGAGTTAATTTCCTGCTCGAATTCAACTTAATATGTGCAGCACGTGCTGTGACATCCTTGGGTGACTCAAAGTTTTTTCACAGATAAGAAAATACAAGTTGAATTAAACAATAGCTGGGGATAGTAAAGCTAATTAGCCCAGGGAACAGATTTAAAAATTTTAACTTTAAATAATATTTTCATAATCCATTAACTAGAACTAGAATTACAGAAGCAGTAATATTGAACTCCCAACTGTAATCCTAGTGTTTTATTTGGTACAATAAAAATATAAAATATTATTTTCTAGATCAAGTTTATTATGTAAGGCAGGGGAGGCTAACCGGTGTCTTCCGAGCCGCATTCGGCTCTTTTGTGGTCAAAATGCGGCTCTTCGACCTTCCCATATATTTCATTACACAACGAATAAGTTATTTATTTATTTATTTTTACTCTTCTTTTTTGTGTGTATTATTTTTACAATAAGTCTCAGTTGTTTTTTTTTCCATCACAAGCCGATCCATTTCTGACCTTAGCCAATCAGCAGCGTGGCAGCAACACTTTTTTGTTACATAGCAACAAATCATATCCACCCTTACTTTACTGTTCATTCTGCTACGTTCCTAAATTCAACGCTGAGAAGCAACAACTCTCAAAACCATTCCTAAACTCACCATGGAGAGCTAGTGACGCACAACTCAACGACTCTCAGAGCTGGTGACCTACTCAACAGAAAGATGGTGACACCCACAAAAATTCTGAATGGGATTTAAATGTAGACACTGATACCGCAATCATCTGACTATATATATATATATATATATATATAGTATATATATATTATATCTATATATATAGAATATATGATATAATAATATTGAAGACATAATAACAATTGTTCATTTTGTGTCGTATATACTGTTGCATTGATGATATATAATATATATATAAACATTATATATTATAATATATATATATATTATATATATATATATATATATATATATAATATATATATATATACAATATTTTACAAAGTAATGCAGCATATTTAATACAAACTTGTATTTAAGATTTTGGATTATTCTTTTTACTAGATTCTGAAGCTGCAGGCCGATATGCAGAATCGCGCGTTTTAAATTTTACCGTTAAGTTTAGGAATGCAAGAAAGCGTTCCTAAATACCCGGAAGTGTTGTTACAATAGTGACATTTTTGTTGAGTCAACGCGCAACAGTACCGTTGAATTTAGGTAAGCACACTTTGGGACTCAAGTTACAGAAGCTTGGAAACCGTTAACTTTACTTTAAAAAAATAGCGAAAAAGAAAATCTGAAGATGAATATCGAACCTTCTTACCAGAGTGGGAGAGTCATGTATATTTTTGTTGAACGTAATGGAAAACTCCTATGCCTTATTTGCCAGTGCCCGGCTGCATAAAACATCTTATTAAGTATTTCTCTTCAGTGTGTTCTTCACTTAGCTAAGGGAAAAGCTTAAGGATGTTGCACAAAACATCTTAACCACTCTCCTTAGCCAAGGGAAAATGCTTAAGTAAGCATGGACTATTTAAGATTTCAACCAATAGGCAAGTAGCTTTCTGTACTCTGTAAATCCTGTCTCCATGGCAACATTTGGGCAGTTAAGGAAAACTACAGTATGGCTGATAAAAAAAGAAACCCAAACTGGACAGAGGAGGAAAAACATAATACTTACGGAGGAATATAATAAAAGAAAGCAAATAACAGGCAAACCATGTCCGAATTTGACAACTGCCATGAAGCAGAAGAAATTGGCAGAAACAACTGAATGTGTGAATGCAAGAAATTTAACAGTAAATCGCAGCATTCACGAGATAAAAAACAAACAAACAAAAAAAACCTATATATTCTGATTTCAGAAGAGCATCACAAAAAACAGGTAAATCTACAAAAAATGTACACTAAACATATGTGTTTATTTGTGTACTAAACATAACTGGCCAAATGTGCTTTGTTTTTTTTTGTTTTTTTAAGTATACATTTTTTATAGTAATAAAAAGCCACCAGTTGCGAAAAAACGATGCGCTGCTGCTGTATTTGAAGAACAGGGAGCAATGCGTGATTTCTTCTTGTTTGGGGTTGTTGATCTGCTTCCAGCATTATACAGACATTTAAAAGACAGCATTTCAGTCAAATGAATAGTTTGTTATTAATTGCTCGTCATCCATTATATACAAAGGATTTCCTCTCTGCAAATTCTTCTGCTAAGTATGATTCTGCCCTCTTCAATTTCCAAAAACCCTGCCATACCGATTTTTCGATTTAACGGGCCTCAATAGGACAGTTAAGTATTTTCACTTAGTTATACCCTAAAGTCGTTTTGTGCAACGGTTAACTAACTGAAGAGAAATACTTAAATACTAATATTACTTAAGTAGAACATTTGGGAAAACTAAGGAGGAAATTTCACTTAAGGTTATGCAACCGGGCACTTGCCTTATCTTCAAATCTGCAGCGTTACTTCACTACAAAACATGCCCGCATTGACAAAGAATTTCCAAAAGATTCTGAACTTCTATCTTTAAAAGTTAATGGTAGAACCGCCACGATAGTCATGCCTTATATGTGCTAGTTTTGAAAATAAACATTTTATGTTTATTTTTTCAATTTAAATATGGTGTTTCTGCTATGCAAATGTTAGATATTATGTTAATGAATACATCTTTTGAGTTGTAGCTGAAAGTTTGTATTTCATTGTCATATCGGAGCTGATTAAAATGTACCCGTCAAAATGACTGCTGTCAGTAAAAAGCAAATGGACAAACAAGCAAATGTTGACCAAATCTGCCAAACAATCTGAGACCGCGACTCTAGCCTACTCCTAACAAGTGGCCTGGAACATTGCCCGTGCAAAAAAAATAAAAAAATAAAGCTCTACTCCGAAGGTGAGTTTGAAAACTTGCCTTAGGGATGTTATTGCTATCCTATGTCCAAACAATAATCAACTGCAAAAGTAAATTTCAGACCTGCAGCTCTCACATCACACGGTAGAACGTACCCATCTCAGATCTAAAGAGCGACATTGTTCTGAATGCTTGTGTAGTTCAATGTGCGCAGTAAAGAATGCCAAATGGTATAAGAAAATAAACGATAGTCAGCTACTCTCCCAAATAAGAAACAAAAACAAAACTATGCTTTTATATATAGTGAATGTATTTGTTTGGATATCAATATTACATATGTACTGGAAAAAATAAAGGTCAGCTTCATTGAATAATGTTTGTGTGTGTGTGTGTGTGTGTGTGTGAGATAGTAATTGTAAAAGAAATATCAGTGAAATGCTAAATTAAGCACTTTTTAAAGTTTGTGGCTCTTTGTCACTGTAGAATTGATTTTCTTGGCTCTTGGTCTGTGAAAGGCTGGCCATCCCTGGTGTAATGGAAACAAAACAGGAGTAAAATACCTTTTTCATCTCCTGTTGCAATTGCCCCTGAAAATGTGCCTTTAACTCTGCTATTTGCTGCTGCAGTTCCCCTACGCGTGGATCAGGCTTGCACTTTTCTTCCTCTGCAGCCTGCAAACTTTTCTTCATCCCATCCATCTTCTTGGAAAGCTGCTTCATTTGGGACTCACAGTCCACCACTCGATCAGCTGCTGACATTTTCTCCACAAGTGCTTCCTTCATCTCTTCCAGTCTCAGCTCTGCATCTTGCCTCAAGTCCCGTTCTTCCTGCAGCAGGTTTTGCAACTCCCGCAGCATCAGGACATGGTCACCTTGCTCTTGCGCCCGCTCATGCTGCTGGGTTATAACACGGGCTTTGGTCTCTGCCAGCTGCTCTTGCAAACCTTTGACTTCTGCTTCATGTTTGCTCATTTCTTCTTCTAGCTTTTTAGTGAGATCATCAAAGTCTTGCTTCATCATTTTCTTATCCGCTTGGAAAGAAGCCTCCATCCTAGACTTCTCTTGGGTCACCGTTGCCAAAGAGTTAGTCAAGGTCGAAAGCTGAGTCTTCAACTGGAAGACCCTCCTGTCTGCTTCTCCTGCAGCCTGCTGCTCGCCACTGCTACAGCTGATGCCGCTTTCAGATCCATTGTTCTCCTCAGACTTTTGGGAAGCCGGCCCAGCATCCAGTTGGTCAGCCAGACCCCTTTCATCTTCATTCAGCTCCCCCTTCGTGCTGCTGCTGGCCACACTGGTGGCAGTGTCTGCACTGGCAACAGTGCCAACGCTGTCTTCGCTGTGCACAGAAAATTTGTCATCTCCATGGTCGGAAGAGCACCGACCAGTGTCTGTGCCCCCAGAAGGTTGTTCATTTCGTAAGTTCAAGTTTGCTTCCTGGGACACAGTGAGAACTTTCAGGCTTGCCTCCAAAGCCTCTTTTTCCTTCAGAAGGCTTTTGTAAGCCCTCACCACATCTTTGAAACGGGTTTGGTACTGGGCCAGTTGCTTTTTCTGACTTTCTATAGTTTCCAACAGCTCCTTCTTGTTTGGTCCACCACCAAAGTTCATACCAAACTTTTCCATGGTTTTCTATTTCAACTAAGTGTCATCTTTTACTCTGAAAAAACAAAAAACAAAAAGATGAGTAACAAATGATCAGTTACCATATCGATTATTAACTGGAATCAAATAAACTACTTCAGATAAAAAAAAAAAAAAAAAAAAAAAAAAAAAACTATATACTTGTCCAATTTATTTTAAATGTCACCTGTAAGGCACACTTTTGCGTTTGAAATTATAAAACCCATTACAAAAGAAAAAAAAAAAACCCGTTTAAAAGCGGTCCCTTCAAACATCTGTATCTTGTAAATCACATGTAAACAATAGTATTGGTGCCATATTCAGTAAATAAACGGTGTAAGCAGCTGCTGGCTGACAACAATAAAAACTGGGTTTGTAAAAGTTCCTCTTATTTTTCTTTATGTTTGAATAGCGTGTATATTGTGTTACAGCAGTACCCCAGATGCTGGAAAACATTTAAAAAAAAAAAAAAAAAAAAAAAAAAACGCCGACATCGCCAACTGTATCTGCTAGGCGGTCAACAAGGTGAAAATGCTAAATACATTTTTGGTCCTTTGTCTCCAGTAAGTTCACCAAACGACAATTTCAAAACAGTATCATCACAAACTGAATATATTAAATGTGAATGCAGAAGTGCAGCATGAACGTTATACATTTGGAAAAATACTACGTTACAATACATTTAAAATGATTCTTCCAACACGCATAGAGATAATTCTGTTTTATTTATAGTTATTGTATTCAGGCCTTAGACAACTGGTTTTGTACTTTTCTACGCAAATTAAACACGTATATTAAAAGACCTGCACTGTTTTCTACAAATTTAACTTCTGAAAAACGACGAAACTACATCAGTTTCACAATATGAATATTTTTAAGCCCTGTTCCAGGGTACATCTTACATGTCCCATGAACCTGCACTTCCTGGCGGAAAAATGAAACGCAGAAGAATCAATAAAGTTAATGTTGTTGTTATTTAAAAACGTTTATACGGCCAAGAAATTGAAAGTGACCAAATTATTCGCCATGTTGAGAAGGTCGAAAATGTCCTGTTTATAAATACATACCAGTATCTAAATCACTTTTTAAACTTCATATACAATGATGTATTAAATCTTTCAATTAAAAACAAAACAGTTATTAAGTTTGTAGTATTGTTTAAATATAAATAAATAGTGTACCAAAATCATAAACAATATGTTTATTAGAAAGTTGATTTAAATGACATTATTTTACTAATTTATGTGCTTTATTTTTTGGGATGTTGTTTCTACAATTCGTTTTTAATACTGTGCTTTTGTATAAATAAAGTTTTTGTTTTTAATTTTATTTTAGCGATGACGTAATTTCTTCCGCGTTGGCCTGGACGTGGCAACTGCATCACAGAGGAGAGATAGAAGCGCAACACAGATACTCCCAGAAAAAGTCGTATAACATTTAGTTTCTAAATATTTTTCACTTTTACAACGCTGAGGGAAACGCTCGAACAACATGGGGCTCACTATATCATCGTTGTTCTCGAGACTTTTTGGCAAGAAACAGATGCGGATACTCATGGGTAAGTAAGGTGCTGGGGAGGAAGGGAGTGTATTGTTAAGAGGCTAAACAGGCGATGGTTACAGTAATTAAATTGCGTAAAACGAATGCCCTTCTTTTATATGGCTTGGAAAAAAACACATGTTTTAGATTCCTTAAGTACGATAAAGGCCATATTACTTTAAACACGAAAGGTCAAAACCATTGTCACTTTTTGTAAGCGAGAGGCGTGCGTGTACATTTGGTTGTAAATACTGGTGTATTTTTGGCACAACCGTGTTATGAGACGATATTTACTGTGAACAAACAAATTCATATAAACGTTTTGTAATTGTGGAACATGGGAAATAAAGATGGAGGCACCACGCTGTGTTTCTAAATAGTACTCACATCATTATTATTATTATTATTATTATTGGTGGTGGTGTTATTATTTTACAGATATGTCAGACACTTCTAAGGCCTGGTTGTTACCTAAAAACAAACTAATCACATTGTGGGTTTAAGTGGTTTATGAATAGCACACACTGTAAAAAAATAATAAACAAATAAATAAATAAAAAAGATTAACGCAGCAGAACCGGTACAATAGTGTAAATATTGTCAGTAGCCTATACATAATTATTAATGTATGCATTACAACGAGGCCAGCTGAATTGTGTTGTACTAACAGACCAGGGTGAATCTATTTCTTAGGGAATTGTGTGACAAATACAATTTTTTAAATACTGAATGCCAGAACTTCCAAGGATATTAGCACTGTAACACTCTCTATTGTAGGATCGCATTACTTAATGGGTCAAAACCTACCATTTTAGTCTAGATACAATAACTGTAACAAGATACCATAGGACTGTACATTGTGCACATGAATACTTGCTAAGAAGTGTGGGGGTTTAAAAAGGGCTTGATAAACCAACCTGTGGCAGTAGCAATATAGCCTGTTTTTGTGGCTGGACAGGTTTAAACAGTTAACTGTTGTCAAATGTTCACACACAGATCCAAGCTATTTGTCCTATTTTTAAGATGCAGCCATTATAACAGTAGTCCTTGTTTATCCGACATTCGGTGGAACCAGAGTAAGGGCGGATAAGTAGAAAGTTGGGTAAATGAGTCCTGTTTTAAATACCATGATCCACAGCTGGAACAATTACTATATTTACACAATTATTGTTTAGAGATTTAGCTTTCATTAGGGAGCTCCCCAAAATCTGTGTTTTAGAAAGATACAGGGTATTAATGCTTGTGACAGGGTAGCCATCTATTTGTCGAGCTGAGCGAGAACCAAACCGTGAAACTCTGGCCTCACAAGACATCTGAATCCGGCTGCAAGCCGAGCCAGGGGCGGCGTTAAGGATTTGTCATTACGTTGAATCAGTCAGTACACTCCAGAAAGAAAAACAACAAACACGACAAGCAGTGAGTGTGATGAGAGAAGTACAGCCTTGGGATGCTGAGGATGTGCAGGTTCTAGTTTCTCTGTGGCTAGGTAGAAAGTTTCAGGAAGATCTGGAGTCGTGCGTCAGACATGAGATGATTAGAAGCAAATGGACATAAACCGCGGGTGTGGTACACTTACACACTCAAACACAAAATTCTACCAAATTGCTCATCCTTAACCTTTATTATATTAATATAAAGAGGAAAAAATGGGAAAATAAAACAATTCCAAACTTATTTACGAAAATACAGTACAACTAAATACTGTACAGCTGTACCATACATACAACTACGGCTCTCGTGCTTGCACAGATTGCAACCAAACAAAAAACAACTATACTTAAATGGGATATATTTGGCAAATTATATTTTTAAAACCTTTTTTTTTTTCCACTTCAACAGAACTAATTGAAGTTTAGTAAGTCGATTATTATCAGTAAAATTTGTGGCTTTATAAAGAAATTCCTAAATATATTTACAGAATATAGCGAAACAAGACACAGCCATATAGACCGTTGTTCTGTAAATTTTTGAACACCATTTGTTTGGTAAACTGAGTTGATTAATAACAATAATTAATAACAACTATCTCAGTGCGTGTGATGTCGTAGCCCAGCTCTGCAGTGGAAAAACAACTCAGGCTCCCCTTAACCGCACCATTAGGGCTCAGTATGGCCCTGGCGCGGCTCGGTTGTACAGTAGAAGAGAGGTATAAGTGTGGGTGTGTGTGTTCGCTGTTGAGTGACAGGCAGGAGATCGAGGTGGAGGTTGAAGTTGAAGTTGATACAACCTCCAGGCAAACAGGATTTATTTACGTATCAACACACTCAACAGCTCACGTGACACTGCCAGCAATGGTAGTGCACAGAGTACATACAACACAACATACTAAAAATTTGGTGGAATCTACAATCTCTGAACTAATCTTCTCAATAATAAACGAACTCCGGCTACTCACACAGCTGTGGGCAGTTTCGACTTGCTTACCCACTCTTCAGTATCCATCCCTGGTTCTGGTTCTCTCTCGCTCTCACTCACGTACACCAGTGAATTTCAGCTTCTTTAGCCCAGTTGGCTTTGGTTTTGCAGGAGCCCAGAGGTGAATAAATGGAACCTTTTTTATACCCAACGCCCCGCTGGAACACCCCTACCTGTAGATTAGATTCCACACCTGGTAATCGCACACAGCAGACAGACTCTCTCAGGAGCGTCAGGACTTCATTAATTACAATAAATACACAATATTTACAATATACATTTACACATTTACATAAACTTCATACGCAGGGGTCATTAGTGTCGGGTAGTTTACACAGTAGCAAAATGTATAGGTTTACGAAAAAAAACATTTTTAATTCTATGCACAACTCTCTTTCGCTTTCCTGTAGCCATTTTGCATTGGCACCGTACACGTGGGTGACGTTGCTGAAGAGCTTGGCCATGGCGGATAAACTGTTAGGGTGGATATGTGACGGATTGCTGTAGTTGTAAAAATACAGCAACTGGTTTTTGACGGTGTTCTGTGAATAAAAAGGTTGGTTCAGGATGGATAAGGACAACACAAGCTTAAATTGGCATACAATTTGTTCTTCGACAGGTATACAGTATATTTAATACAATGTGTCAACCTGTTTTCTACACGTACGCCCTAAAGAAGTGCCAGACTTGGTTTTGCCTACATGGTAATTATAACAATGGCTGTATTAATTTGTTATGATCTGAAAATTTGAATTACCCATGATATAAAAGCATGGTAAACAGAAATACTATATATTAGTTAGATTTATTTGAATTGTTCCCCACCTCCCCCAGATATTTTTTTAGGAGCTTTT
Organism: Polyodon spathula; assembly: GCF_017654505.1. Lineage (NCBI taxonomy): Eukaryota > Metazoa > Chordata > Actinopteri > Acipenseriformes > Polyodontidae > Polyodon > Polyodon spathula. Next base: position 12,220,274 of record NC_054540.1, read on the forward strand.
CATTTTAACGTGCTACCATGCATGCCACCAAGACTCCCATTATAATGTAAAAATAATAGCTTTTTGCTGCCACAGTCGGCTAGCGCTACAATGCAGTAAGTATTAATTTAAGTGTCTCTCAGTGGAGCACTTATGGGTTTGTGTCCAATTAATACTGTAATTAATGCATACTGTACAACCGCAAACAAACAATTATATTTATAGGACACTGGAGTAGTTATTGAATGATATTAGATGCAAACGAAGTACAATACATAGCAAATGCAAGCATTGGACCAGTAGACATTTACATCTGCAGTGGGTCTCTAGCTTAGCTGGTGGAGGTCCAACTAAGGGACCAAAGGACCTGGGTTAAACCTTCTGTATGTCGTCATTATTTCCTTGCATTTTCTGCCTTTGTCGTGTTTTTACGTGTCTTACAGTGAAAAAAAAATTATAAATTTTTTTTTAAAAAAGAGCCCAGTGCTTTTTAGCACAAGTTGTAGAAGGGAGAAAACTGAATACAATGAAAACCTTTGCATACTTTATTACATAAAGTGATTGATTCAATAAATTGGTTAGTGTTGTATTGGTGGAACAGCAAAGAGAATGCACATTTTCTTTAATATGTGGCTGACAGAATTAATCAGGGATTCAACATGGTTTTCATCATACTAGACATTGCATATCAAGTATAATGGGTCTACCAATTTACTGTTATTCTGCCTGAACATGTTTTTAGTTTCTCATAAACCAAAAAATATTAAACGCTCAAGCTAAAGAGAGATATTACAGTATGTGCCCACTGTTGTGGGGAGATAAGGAAGCGATGGATATCTCGGAAGGTGGCAGATCCAACAGTGAAATATTAAAACACAACATAATAAAATCTAAACCAGGGATACTGGTGGTTCAGAAACAATGAGGAGAATTGTCATTTTAGATCTGGAAGTCAAATTCAAAAGCTTTATAATGTGTATAAGTGGGATACAGTCAGCACTTGCATATCTAACCCTATAAAGTTTTGACTTTAGTGAGGGTTAAACGAGTGTGACGCATATCTGATTATTTCATCTGATTTGACGTGTATGCAGGTGAGCACGTTGTAACCTGCCCTCTACCACCCAAACAACCCCCTGCCTTGCAAACACACACACACACACACACACACACACACATTTCGTACAGAAACAAAAAATATGGCGCGGGTTTGAGGAACTGTACAGGGAGACGTATATTGTAGAGCATATTGCTGCTGTTTTCTTTTTTCTTATTTTTTTTTTATATCTGATAAAAAAAAAGAGAGAGATGGATCATGATGATGGTAGGTCGTTCCTGGAAGATTTTGTTCAGCAGGGTCAAGGTAGGATATTTATAGCAGTCTGTCTTGAATGTTCAAATATTTGAAGATGGTCCTGTTTCGTTTTTCATTCTTTCATTGAAATTTGTTAGCACACGAGTTGAGGGAATAACAGCAGTAAAAGACAAAAACTTGTCAGTTTCTTCAGGGAACACAAAAAAAGATAGTGTCAAATACATAGCTGAAAGGACTGTTTATTAAAATAAGTAGGCTTCCATTTAGATGTACTGTAGTTGGTTTTGTTGGTGCAGTACTATATTCAACAGAAGTATTTTATTTTCAGAATCATATTGTTCAGCATTATCACTTGCCAAAAGAGACAACACGTGATACAGTACATACTTTTAAATCCGGTACATATTGAGTATGTAAAATTCCCCATTAACGACCCAACAGCAAAATGAAACCAAAATCTTACCTATGCACAGAACTGCATAAAATGTAAAAGGCAATGCAACTTAGCAAAAGATAAAAAAACAAAAATAAATAAGAAACACCAGTTTCCAGAAGTAAAACAGTATCTGAAGTCAGTAGTCAAAATTGAAGAATATAGTGTTTGGTAAGGCCCAAATGTCACAGTTCACTTGCAAATGAAAATCCAGATCAGAGATTTAAAAATAAAATAAAATGCATCACGGTATCTAAAACTGTTTAATGATTCACATTTACGTTATCGTCGCTGGTCTTGTTCGCTTTGTTTTGGCTGCATATTTGTCGGGTGATAAATGGAGGAAGCGCTGTGTAAGTGCAAATAATGATTTTCGCATGCAAGAAAAAAATGCAGGCTGTGACGGATAATTAAATTAATTGTAACATTGAAGAGATGAGCTTTGTATCAGAAAACTGGTGACGGAGTTGGCAATCTCGTGTGACGGTAAGTGCATTCATTTGTTACATATTTGTAAACTTGGTTGCTTTTCTGGAAGGAGAATCCACCCCTAACCAAAAAACGTCACCAGCAAGCGCATAAAAGCTCTGTGTTATTCTTTCTTGTCGCTTCTTTTTGTTTCGGCCGCTCAGTCAAGCGCTGGGAAGCCGAAACGGGAGTTGACCGCTTAGAGCCTGGAGGAAGGGCTGCCCTCAGCCACAGATTTCCTGAGGTTTCCCCCTAAAAAATAAAAAATATGCAAGGTAAGGGGGTTTTCCTTACCCTGTGTTGAGCGGTTCATATTTAGTTAACCGGGGTGCGTGGTCGGGTTGGAGAGGCTGGGCTCTCTCCCCCGGCGCAGTCATGCTCTGGGGGACGGGCCGTGTCTCAGCTGCTGATTTTCGTTAAATTCAATATTTGGGGGATAGTTGACAGAGTGCCACTGTGGAGTGTGTTAATTATTTATTGTTATTCTCCATTCGTGGTTTGATGGCCTTGTCTTTTTGGAGGGATGCAAATTGCAATCACAATCATCATCATCATCATTCATTCAATGCCATTCATTCAAAGCGGGTACTCCGTGCTGAAATATAAGGGTGGTAAAACTGGGTAACTGATATCTGAGTGCTGACTGTAAATGTTAAATTCTGAACCTGAGTACATCATTATTATAGTTCACTTTTAAACATGCACTGATTCCTAAATACAATATAATTAGACAAAGTTTTGACTAGCAGACATTTGGTTTCACCTTCTCTTTGAACAGAGTTTGTCTTATTTGGCAAAAGAGAAATACAAGTATTGATAAACTCCTAGATAACCACTGGTCTGCGTGCTTAGTTACAGTATTACAATACTAGGCTGAAAATCCCTAGAATTAATCACAATTATTTAATGCAACCAGGAAGCTAAAGCTTTGACGTCAACAGCTACACCCTCTTAATGTAGGGGAGTCTGTTACATGACATTATATGTAAATTTCAAGTTGGTCTTTGTGTGCCAGGCAGCTCCAGAGCATGCATTCATTATTTTGAAACAAAAGTTAATGCTGTATCTGTAGTTCCTGTGGGCCCCCCCCCCACCATTGTCATCAACATCCTGTGTGCTTAAAGCAGTGCAGTTTGTGTAGTTGAATTTGCAGCAGTGTGTATTTTACAGTGTTCGTTCCCCCATCTCCATCTTTTGTTTTAGTATGTTTTTTTCACCATTTACTGTATGATGCATTTTCACAGACACTATGTTTAGTCAAATAATCAAATGTAGTGATTGGTGTCTGTCAACACAGAACACATTCTCCTGCAAACAGATGTCCCCTTAGTTGCTGCAGTTTTAAGGGTGATCTTTAGCTTTGTGTGTGAGACAGCCTCCGATTATGGTATCCAGATTTTACCGTCTGTGTACTTGGGGAAGGAAACCTTTAATGTTGCAACAGTATGTGCAGTGCTTCCCTTTTTTGCTGTTGCAAGATTTAGAAAGAGCTCCATGTGCACAGTCTAAAAAGTGTAAATATTATGGATTTTCATATCCTCTCCATTTTTTGTACTAAATGACACAAATGTAAACTCATTCTATTAACATCCACATTAGCATTTTCTTAACATTGCAGTTGCTTCGTTACATGCAGACATATTGAAAAATGGGTCGTTGGCCTCAACATGCATGTTTTAATGACTACGTAGCCTATTTAAAGCTGTGTAGGTGACCTCAATTGTCTGTTTCCACAGTCGGCTTGGATGCTGCTGGTAAAACCACTATCTTGTACAAACTGAAGCTGGGAGAAATCGTTACCACTATTCCAACTATCGGTAAGTTGTGCTTATTCAGTGTGCACTTGAGCCACTGAGTCTGGTTTGGAAGATATAAAAATCCCAAATCTTTGCATGGCAGGTTCATTTAAGTGTAGCCATGACTAGATTCTGATAGCCTTGAAAGCTTATGTTAAGGAATAATATTTACCAACAAGTTTCATTACAATTTTGATTAGCAACAGTCAAGATGTAGCTTCTACTTTGATGTAGACACATGCACCTTCACTATTCCCATTGCTGTGAACAATAAGGGATTGAATTGTACCATCCTACCTTATTGAAACACATGTATGTGCTGTTAGATACAAAAAGGTGGGCTGTGGGAAGATCGTGCCTAGGAAACCTTGTACCATCAGTTATCACAACCTGAAACAGATATGCTGCTCTATAAAATTATTTTATTTGAAAAACAAATTAAACAGAAAATATGATGTCATGGTCCCACTACAAGTGACAACAAGCCAACAAATATTGCTATGATAACAGATCTCTAAACACCCCTTTGGCTGACTCCATTTGTTATTCACCACGTTGACTGCATGGGTAGCAAAGCCTTCAGAACCAACACTTTTTACTTTTTGCCAGATATGTACGTGGTTTAACGAGTGAATGTTGTTAATGATGGATGCAAATACATTATGGAAAAACAATGTTAAAGCCTTTTGTGTTTGTGTTCTAGGTTTTAATGTTGAAACAGTGGAATACAAGAATATCTGTTTCACAGTATGGGACGTTGGCGGCCAGGACAAAATCCGTCCCCTGTGGAGGCATTACTTCCAAAACACACAGGTAAAGAAACAGCAAACCACTCACACACTACTGCCTTTCTGTGCTGAAAGTGACCCTTGTCATTGAAAAACCAAAGTTGCAATCCAAGGTTTTAGGTTATGTTCCTTGTAGGTCAGTTTCCAGTTTTGTTTGACCTCAACCTTGTGTCATAGTGGATTGGTGGATTAAAAGTGTATGCACTGGTCTCGAATTTCTGCCTACAACTACCTAAAGATGTGATTTGACTTGAATGACTGAAGACATGACTAGATGTGATCCTTGGAGTTTGCTTTGTAAAAGAACTTTTAAAATACAAAATACTCTGTACTCATACTGTAGTAAAACGGTTTGTCCATAACCAACACCGAACTTCAAAAATGCACTAATTCTCTGTAAGCCAATTGATGTACATGATCTGATGTCTTGATCTCTAACTACAAGCTATAACTGTAGCCTTCAATTTGCCACAGATCAGTGGTGCATCTTCAGAGAAAGGACGGCTAAAAAACTTCAACTTACCCAAATCCAAGCACTTACATTGGGGGAAGCCTAAAGCAATAATACAAAACTAACTTCCATTCTTTTTTCCACTGGGAATGCAGGGATATAGTGACATGTTAATTTTACACATTTTGCATTGTAAAGTTTTTCCTTCACTAACTTCTGTGCTTCTGATCTTGCAGGGCCTGATCTTTGTAGTTGACAGCAATGACAGAGAAAGAGTACAAGAGTCTGCAGAAGAGTTGCAAAAGATGGTATGTAACCCCAAGAAGACACACTAAATGACATTGTATGCATTAAATATATTTGTATTGTACTGGTTGTGACCCACAATGAGAATCGCTTCAGACAAAAATTGATTTGCAATGGGTCTAGTAAGTTGAGCCAGTATTTCTGCCTTTAAAGTGCTAGGTCATTTACATTAAAAAAAAAAAAAAAAAATTTATTCAAAAAAAGTTGATTTTCATAATCTCCTTGACTGGCACATTTTTTTAATCGAAGAGTGCCCTAATCCATTTTTTTCTTTTTTGTCTTCGCTCCCCCAGTTGCAAGAGGACGAATTGCGAGATGCTGTACTGCTGGTATTCTCAAACAAACAGGACTTGCCAAACGCCATGGCAGTGAGTGAGCTTACAGACAAACTAGGACTGCAGACCCTCCGCCATAGAACTGTAAGTTTGCAGTCGGCTACTTTTCCTAGACCCACTTACTGGATTAGCAATCGCTTGCCAAGTCTTTAGGATTAGTATACAGTATGTGTTTTGATCATGTGAGACATACAGCCTGAAGCAATAACACTATGTGATAGAAAATAATGATGCTCTCTCATATTGCCTATATTCTAACATCTGTGACCCCTCCCCACTTTTTTTCTGCAGTGGTATGTCCAGGCAACCTGTGCCACCCAGGGTACTGGTTTGTATGAAGGATTGGACTGGTTATCCAGCGAACTGTCAAAGCGCTAAATCAAAGATGAAGAGAGCTGGAACCCAAGCAAGCAAAAAGAGAGAGTGCAAGATAGAAAATCTGAGAATTTTACAGAGAGAAAAAGCCTAAATTATCAGTGTCTGTCTGGTAGAACTTGAAGTTATGGACATTGCAATCCGTTCCTGATGTAAAATCTTTTTTTTTTTTTTTGGTCTTTCTTGTTGTCTGTGTCACTTAGTCTTTTCCTTTTTATTTTTATTTTTTGGCCCAAAGGAATACTATGTTCAAGTTGCATGTTTTTAAATAAAACAAACAAACAAACGAAGCAGTGTGAGGATGTCCAGTTGTGAAAGGTTGACTGGATCACAGGAGACTGGGTTCAATTCCATGGTGAAGCCAGGTCTTGCGCCTCCTGGAATATTCAGTAGGTCAAAAGAAACAAGTTTGGTCTCAACTGAAGCCACTTTTGGGATTTTGTTACACCCCACAATTATGAGATCAACGTGAGAATTGATACATTCATCCACTGACAGGGTTTCTGTTCAGGCAGTGTGAGAAAACCTGGCATTGTGGTAGCAGACCTATAAAAAGATACACAACCTTCTTTTGAAGTAAAGTAGTAATAATTGTATTTGTTTCAAATACAAATTCAAAACTGCTGCAATTTTAAATGTGAACTTGGGGTGGGGTAGGGGGTGGTGACAGTGGTTAGGAAAAGGCTAGAACCTCTATTCTGCATTAGTATCTAGTAGGAGAAAGGTAGTTAGCTGTCTAGTGGCAGTACCGAGCTCTTGTGTGCTGCTGGATGTTATGCAATGGAGCGAACGTTCCCATGGCAACTGGTATGCTGAACAGTTTTGTTCATAACTTTACTATTACAGCTTTTGCACTTTGGTACAAGCCGGTAACAGTTAACAGGGAGATAAATGAGCCAGGGCTGTAGTGCTCTTGACTCGTAAGTGCTTTTCTCAGTACAGTATCTGAAAAAAAAGTTTATTTTATCGAACATATGTACTTGTGTCATATGTGAACACCATTGTGTCACAGCACACTGTTATTAAAACCCAATCTGTAACCTGTTTGAATATACACAAGGCCTTGAAACAAAAAGCAGAACATATAGTTGCGTCTTTCTAAATTATGTAAACACAATTCAGCAAACCACATTTAAAAACCAGCATCCGTCCTTCATTTCCTTCTGTGTTCTACAGTGCAGTGGGTGGTGTATAACTTGAGATGATTTGTTCTTCTAGGGTGAGCTTTCATTTGTCCATGATTGCACGTCAGTGTGTAGATCTATTGTATAATATACACTCTACTAACGCTGTATGCTTAGAAATGGTTTCAGAAAGATGATGTGGGTTTGATTGTTGTATTTAACTTTATGCATTGTCTCGCAATAACTCATTGCAAAAAATGTATTTGCGTAACCTTAGTGGCTTTATTTGGGTGCTGCAAGCTCCAGAATATATCAACTTTATGTGAAAAATGACAAATGCTGAATGTTCAATCCAGTCAGTGTCCAATTTTTGCTGGTTGGTATTTCAAGACTGTAGTCTGTATTCTGACTATTCAAAAATAATATTTCTGTATTAGCTTTGTCAATGGAGTTACATTTTATTTAGGATGATGGACATCTGGAGGACCAAGATTACCAACAACAAAACAAACTTTGCTATATAGTATTACACAACAGCTGAGTTTATAACTACAGTGTTATCTGCACGGAATAAGACACATTTCTAGTATTTGAGGGAAAGCTTATCTCAACAACCTTCATACAAACACTTGTTTTCCTTATCTCCATGGCTTACAATCTATTGAAGAAAAGGCAACCGTAAAGGTAATCTACTAGGAAGGAAGATTAGCAGACAGAAAACCCTATTACAAAGATGCTGTAATGTAAAGCATATAAAATAACTTTTTTTTTTTTTTTTTTTAAATATGCGTTCCATGCATGCATGGTGCCTGTTTAGAGGGTAGGCAAAAGTTAATCTAGATCTTTAAGACTAAATCAGAAAACATTGCCAACCGTGGTGGATTGTGGGGGTTTCTATCAGGGTAACATGTTCCCATACATCTTGTTGCCAATGTAAACCATTAATCGATGGTTGCAATGTTTAAGGGAAGTTGCATTCTATTGTAGAAGACAAATGCAAATTCCACTTGTCTAGTTGCATATACAACTTGAAGATTGGAAGTACATTAAGTACGTCCCTGAGATCCAAGGCTAGTCGGGCCATTCTTCTTACTCTCAAGTTTCTTACTGGGACAAAAAACGGTTCTACTCTGCAGCCATGATGTCTAATCTGTCATGCCAAAATGTGCTCACACACCCCCTAAAGAAACATTACGTAGTTTTCTATCTAGGAACACCGACCCATATAATAACTCTCCGCCCATATACGAATACATTATTTAATAGCTGTGCATTAGAAGACAAAATTAAACCCACATTGCTGGATAACACTAACACGGATTTTTTTATGTTGCATTATTTAATAAGTGTATCTGTATTTACAGAGCTAATCAAAGATGTTCTCACTGTTTTGCTTCCCAAGGTGTTACTTGAATTATGTAAGATGTCCTCGATCCAGTTCTTCCAGTCGCCTCATCAATTTTAATGTTAACCCGCTGATTGTGTAGAACGTGGACCCCTCGTATAATAATAATAATAATAATAATAATATAATAATAATAATAATAATAATAATAATGGTGAATTGTTGGGCTTTGATTTCAAAATGTACGAGTAGTTGACTTTCTTTGTTTACTTTTAACATATTTAATGTTGTTTATGATTACGCTTTAAATCATAAATAAAGACATTATCAGGAATATTTGGTGTATTTATGTATCTGTATGTTTTAATATTTTTACAGGATCGTTTTCAAATATAGCTTATCTTAAAATATAGAAAAAGAACCATTAAGAGGGCGTGCAGAGTAATGCCACTCCTGTCAGTAAAAGAGACTCGCTGAGTTTACTCTCTGGAACAGAAGGTTATGAACCCAGCTCCACTTTTTATCCTAAACACATTTTTGCAAGGTTAATTAGTTAAAATCCACCGAAATTACGTGATAATCATAGTGCGAGATATATATGGGGGGGGGTTATATAATACTTATATATATATATATATATATATATATATATATATATATATTATATATATATGCATATATGCGTTTACGTATGCATCATACATACCAGTGTGTGTATATGTCTGATGTATACATGTATGCACATACGGACATTGTCATGAGTATGTATGTATGTGTGTGCATGCCAGCAATGCGCTAGAAAACAACGTACATTCTGAAGAGTAGATTATCGCATAACGATACACAAAGCGAGCGGTTTCTGCTTGTTTGGTCTAACGTACGTAACCTGCACACATCCGTGCTCTTCTAGTTGAGTCTGTTATTCCCGTCGGCCTTCATGACCGAGTACTGTGTGTGTGTTTCGTTGGAAGTACTGCTTTAATTTATTTTTTCAAATTAAAAAAACCCATCAGGTAAATATCAGTTGAAGACAGCACCATGTCTACCGCACTGGAGAGCTATATCAACCGTATCCTTTTGCAGTGTTTTAGTGTTTGAATGAATGAAAGACAGTGATGGTTGGTCGAGTGACGGCCGTGTCAGAACTGTGCCGCTGAAGCGCATTGTGAGATTTATTTATTCACTGTCCGAAGGAGATTGTTTTTGGATAAGTGTACATTTTATGCGAATACAAGAGACTGTGCAAGATTATATATATATATATATATATATATATATATATATATATATATATATATATATATATATATATATATATATATGATATAATTGCATATTGTACGCATTATTATATGTATCCATAGGCATCCAGGGTAGAATCCGTTTAATAAAACAAAAAAAGTATTTATGTTAACGCCAACAGGTATTTGAACCAAGGTCAGGCGTTTTCAGTATCACTACAAGAAAGACTAGGATTTTATGCACAAAGGGCGAAGCACACGCAAAAAAAGAAATACATTGCACACGTGGTGTGTCTTCTTCGATTACTGTACTTAAATGGGGTACGGTACACTTAACATAAATTCTGCCACATGTTTGCTCGTTAAGCATTAATAGGTCATTTTAAGAACAATAAAGTGAGGAAAATACAGAAATTACGAATATTTGTGCAATATAGGTGAAAACATTACTGCGTATTAGTATTACCTGTCAGTTCAGGGCCGCGAGCGTCGGATGTAGTGGCCACTAGAGGGTGGAAATTAATTTAACACACACTCAAAACACACAATCCTACCAAAGTTCTCATCCTTGACCTTTATTATATTAATTTAAAGAAAAAAAAAATTACAACAACATAGTAAAACAAAATCCAGCTGCAACTTCAGTCCACGCCACATCATATGCGACTTACACCTAACCCTAAAATGAAAGCTGTGACCGTCTACCCCAACCCCTAACTCGCTGTCAAACGTATACTATTATTTCAACACCGTTTCTGTTGCACCCTCTAGTGGCTACTACGCCAGAAGTAAACCTATCTGAACTAAGAGGTAGTACGCAGTAACGTTTTAACCAATATTTCATAAATAACTTAAGCATTTCACTTTATTTGTCGTTAAATGAACTATTAAAGCTTAACGAAAAAAACATTGGCATCATTTTCTCTTTTTGAGTGCGTGAGTTAAGTGTACGACTTTAACATTTTCATTGCATTCTTCCAGTTTCAAAGCACTTGAGACGATGTTTTATGAAATGGTAGGCTATAGGGCAATAAAACAAAAACCTTCCAAGTATGAGTATTGGGATTATGATTTATGTTTACTAGAACATTTATATTCATAAAAAATTCAGATTGTGCTGATTAGTATTCAATTATACGTCAAGTTGAAAACTGCAGAGTTCAATAGCAGAACTTTCCATACTTACGCAGAATTGCCAGATGCCTGCATCATCTAGCCATATGCGAGGTATAGAGTTTGTTTCCTGCTTGAGGTTGCTTTTCCATGGTTATAGTGATTAGTATTGCATGTATTTCGCCTGTTGCTACACAATAAAAACCAACCCATGACAGAGGCAGGACATTCATTATGCACGATCTTCGTACATCAGGCAAAAGGAGTCATTATGTGCTCCCTCCTCTGTAACTCCCTTCTCCCTCCTCTGAAACCCTCAGAATCTCCCTCCTCCCTCCTATGAAACCCCCTCGTCTGAAACTCCCTCCTGTGAATCTCCCTCCTCCTTCCTCTGAATCTCCCTCTGAAACTCCCTCCTGTGAATCTCCCTCCTCCCTCCTCTGAATCTCCCTCTGAAACTCCCTCCTGTGAATCTCCCTCCTCCCTCCTCTGAATCTCCCTCTGAAACTCCCTCCTGTGAATCTCCCTCCTCTGAAACTTCCACCTCTGAATCTCCTCCCTCCTGACACGCCCTCCTCTGAATCTCCGTCCTCTAAAACTCCCTCCTCCCTCTTCTAAATCTCCCTCATCCAAAACTTCCTCCCCCCCTCCTCTGAATCTCCCTCATCCAAAACTTCCTCCTCCCTCCTCTGAATCTCCTTCATCCATAACATCCTCCTCCCTCCACTGAATCTCCCTCCTCCAAAACTCCCTTCTCCCTCCTCTGAATCTCCCTCCTCCAAAACTTCCTTCTCCTTCCTCTGAATCTCCCTCCTCCAAAACTCCCTCCTCCCTCCTCGGAGTCTCCCTCATCCAAAACTTCCTCCCCCCTCCTCTGAATCTCCCTCCTCCAAAACTCCCTCCTCTGTCCTCTGAATCTCCCTCCTCCAAAACTTCCTCCTCCCTCCTCTGAGTCTCCCTCCTCCAAAACTCCCTCCTCCCTCCTCGGAATCTCCCTCATCCAAAACTTCCTCCCCCCTCCTCTGAATCTCCCTCCTCCAAAACTCCCTCCTCCCTCCTCTGAATCTCCCTCCTCCAAAACTCCCTCCTCCCTCCTCTGAATCTCCCTCCTCCAAAACTCCCTCCTCCCTCCTCTGAATCTCCCTCATCCAAAACTCCGTCCTCCCTCTTCTGAATCTCCCTCCTCCAAAACTCCCTCCTCCCTCCTCGGAGTCTCCCTCATCCAAAACTTCCTCCTCCCTCCTCTGAATCTCCCTCCTCCAAAACTCCCTCCTCCCTCCTCTGAATCTCCCTCCTCCAAAACTTCCTCCTCCCTCCTCTGAATCTCCCTCATCCAAAACTTCCTCCTCCCTCCTCTGAATCTCCCTCCTCCAAAACTCCCTCCTCCCTCCTCTGAATCTCCCTCCTCCAAAACTCCCTCCTCCCTCCTCTGAATCTCCCTCCTCCAAAACTCCCTCCTCCCTCCTCTGAATCTCCCTCATCCAAAACTCCCTCCTCCCTCCTCTGAATCTCCCTCCTCCAAAACTCCCTCCTCCCTCCTCTGAATCTCCCTCCTCCAAAACTCCCTCCTCCCTCCTCTGAATCTCCCTCCTCCAAAACTCCCTCCTCCCTCCTCTGAATCTCCCTCATCCAAAACTTCCTCCTCCCTCCTCTGAATCTCCCTCCTCCAAAACTCCCTCCTCCCTCCTCTGAATCTCCCTCATCCAAAACTTCCTCCTCCCTCCTCTGAATCTCCCTCCTCCAAAACTCCCTCCTCCCTCCTCTGAATCTCCCTCCTCCAAAACTCCCTCCTCCCTCCTCTGAATCTCCCTCCTCCAAAACTCCCTCCTCCCTCCTCTGAATCTCCCTCCTCCAAAACTTCCTCCTCCCTCCTCTGAATCTCCCTCATCCAAAACTCCCTCCTCCCTCCTCTGAATCTCCCTCCTCCAAAACTCCCTCCTCCCTCCTCTGAATCTCCCTCCTCCAAAACTCCCTCCTCCCTCCTCTGAATCTCCCTCCTCCAAAACTCCCTCCTCCCTCCTCTGAATCTCCCTCATCCAAAACTTCCTCCTCCCTCCTCTGAATCTCCCTCCTCCAAAACTTCCTCCTCCCTCCTCTGAATCTCCCTCCTCCAAAACTTCCTCCTCCCTCCTCTGAATCTCCCTCATCCAAAACTTCCTCCTCCCTCCTCTGAATCTCCCTCCTCCAAAACTCCCTCCTCCCTCCTCTGAATCTCCCTCCTCCAAAACTCCCTCCTCCCTCCTCTGAATCTCCCTCCTCCAAAACTTCCTCCTCCCTCCTCTGAATCTCCCTCCTCCAAAACTCCCTCCTCCCTCCTCGGAGTCTCCCTCATCCAAAACTTCCTCCCCCCTCCTCTGAATCTCCCTCCTCCAAAACTCCCTCCTCTGTCCTCTGAATCTCCCTCCTCCAAAACTCCCTCCTCCCTCTTCTGAATCTCCCTCCTCCAAAACTTCCTCCTCCCTCCTCTGAATCTCCCTCCTCGGTATCTCCCTCCTCCAAAACTTCCTCCTCCCTCCTCTGAATCTCCCTCCTCCAAAACTTCCTCCCCCCTCCTCTGAATCTCCCTCATCCAAAACTCCCTCCTTCGTCCTCTGAATCTCCCTCATCCAAAACTCCCTCCTTCGTCCTCTGAATCTCCTTCCTCTGAATCTCCCTCATCCAAAACTCCCTCCTTCGTCCTCTGAATCTCCTTCCTCTGAATCTCCCTCCTCCAAAACTTCCTCCTCCCTCTTCTGAATCTCCCTCCTCCAAAACTTCCTCCCCCCTCCTCTGAATCTCCCTCATCCAAAACTCCCTCCTCCCTCCTCTGAATCTCCCTCCTCCAAAACTTCCTCCTCCTGAATATCCCTCATCCAAAACTCCCCCCCTCCTGAATCTCCCTCCTCCAAAACTCCCTCCTCCCTCCTCTGAATCTCCCTCCTCTAAAACTCCCCCCCTCCTGAATCTCCCTCTCCTCCTTCCTCCTCTAAAACTCCCTCCTGAGAGATGAAGTGGTAAGGACTGTTTTTTTTTTTTAAGTTAAACACAATAAATAAATAAATAAAATTGTGTTTAAGTAAAAAAAAAAAAAAAAAAAAAACATTTTTTAAACAAGTGTGTATTTTACCTCACGAGATTTATTATTATTATTATTATTATTATTATTACTTTTTTTCAGTTCTTAAATGCTCTCAGGTGAATGTGTATAGTTAGCTACGACCCATTCAGTTATCTAACTGGTCTCCCCGGCAACATGACTGGCATTTAATCTAACCAATGAAAAAAATGCGTAAAAGTTGGAAATGGTTCTTTATCGGCTGATCTCTTCAGACCAGCAAAAATTATGTGGGAGGGAGCATGGAGCATGATGGAGGGAGGAGGGAGATTCAGAGGAGGGAAATTCAGGTGAGGTAGGAGGGAGCACATAATGACTCCTTTCTGCCTGATGTATGAATATGTCCTAATATGAACACCATACATGCTACTAGTTGTCATTTTGTTGTCAAGCACATTTGCATTTGAAAAAAAAGCTTAACATTTCTTAACTGTTGGACACCAGGCACTGTTGCTATTGTTACATCTGATGGGAGAATGATTGTGGTAAGTATGTTAATGCATTCTATTTTTTTTTTTTTAATTTATTTTACATGTGTACTGGTAATCTAATTCAAAGTGTTTTATTAGCGTGATCCTTCTATTGCCAAAGCATTGATGACAATTGTCATTTTACATATTGGTAATCACCGGTGCTTCGTTGTTTTAGTAAAAATGTAAATATTTCAAACTTGGTATACAAATAATGTCAGCATAATTTCTCCCAGGTAGTTTCGATAATATATGACTAGGGCTTCTGATTTTTGGTTTTAACCGATAAAACCTGGTAAAACACCCAGATACAAAAAAATAATAAAATTGGTGGATAGCCAATAAACACGAAATAACTGTGGAAATGGTTAATCAATTCACGCTGACTTTACCCTTTTCCCATTGAAAAATAAAACCTACTACAAAAATAAAAATAAATACATTTCCCAGTGCTGCTGGGCAATGTACCACCTTCCCGACTTGCATCTATCATTGATTCGTTCTGAATACTTTAAACCCGCCCCAAGTACTGAGTGACAGCACATTTCTATTGGAGACTCTTCTTGTGAGATTTAAAACGAAATTAGAATCAGGAATGGAGGCTTGTTAGCGGGATTTAAAGCTGTATTACAGTTAAGGTACAGAGGATTTAAAACACAATTGTGGCAAAATGTAAAAAAAATGCCAACCCCCAGAAGAATGTGCCTGTGACCATAGGGATTTCATTGTGGAAGACGGCAAAGGAAAGAAGGTACGAGTTAAGTGTGCAAGTACTGTCGAGTTACTGCTATACACATTTTGACAGAAAAAAACGCTCAAGCATTTTGGAAAGTAACCAGAAAACACTAATTTCATACAGTATATCAAAAACGAAAGCCCCGAACAAAAAAAAAAAAAACAATTTACATAAAACTCGAAAATAGCTAAAAAAATAAGCACTGAAAAATACAATCAAAAACCCAAAAAACAGAAGCCCTATGTATGACATAGTGTTTATTAATTGGCACTAAATATTTCTGTATGTGTTGCTTTCGTCCAATTAAAAAAGCTGACAATAAATTATGTTAATTTGTAACTGCACATCTGTGTATTTACTTAATACATAAATACATGTATTAACGTTACGTGAAACGCCCGTCTTTTTTTGTGTGATTCACTGTGCTGAGCTATTCCAGTTGTGTGTGAGGGGCCAATTTTCATGCTACAGACAGTTGTGTTACAGTGTGAGAATATGCAGTTTGTGGTTGCATTGCTTTTCTAGTGTCCACATCAAAATAAAGAAATATGGAGCAATAAAAGACTTGCTATATAACTTTTTTTTTTCATTTCTCAACAGGGGACATTAAAAGGATTTGATCAGACTATTAATCTAATCCTGGATGAGAGTCACGAACGAGTATTCAGTTCTACTCAAGGAGTTGAACAAGTGGTGTTGGGATTGTATATTGTTAGAGGAGATAACGTGTAAGTATGGGGTGAAAGTGCCGTACAACTTTTTTTTTTTTTTTTTTTTTTTGAGTTAGTACCATTTTTTTATTAACAAAAATGTCGTGCTTTTTACTGGGATAGGTACAGTACAAATGTAATGCAACAGCCTTATGTACCTGACGATTATTCATGCTGCATTAATACTGTGCCTATATGTTTAATATTGCAGGGCAGTAATTGGAGAAATTGATGAAGAAACAGATTCTGCTCTGGATTTAGGAAACATCCGTGCTGAACCGCTGAATTCAGTTGTACATTGACATTGGGTCAGAATTAAGGACTTTTCACATGTATTTTGTTCTGTTGATCTTGTGGTTTGAGAATCCATTTTAAAAGGACTCGCTACTTTTTTGGGACTGTATAGTGAGGTTATTATTTTTTTTTTTTTACATACAGACACATTTAATGGGGATTGAGTTTGTTGTTATTCATTTTATGCCAGCGTGGTCTGAAGGTTGAAATCTTATCCACTATACAATTATCAACCGTTATCTGGTTAAAAAAAATTCAAACAATCTATTAAGGAGTAATGATTAACAGCTCTTAAATTAGCTAAAACTTCATTAAATATAAATAAAAATCACTTAGCCATGCAATCTGCATTGTTGATGTTCTGTGTCAGTTGTAACACTGCAATATATGATTATTTGGGCTACTTGGCTATTTATTTCACCAACATTTATAATTAAATTACCTGTTTTTTTTTTTTTTTTTTTGTTTTTTTACAGTAATACGTATCTTGTTTATCACCGATTTAAAGATATTAAAAAAATAAATACAAAAAAAACTGTTCAGATAAACATTGCAGTCTATAGGAGCTGATTTGAACGAAGGTTGTCAAAAGCCACACTACATTTCATGGAAGTGACTTATATTACATACATCCCAAGGAAATTAATATGTCCATCTTCTTGTAAAATATGGTTAAATTACTGCAACAGTTACTGTTTTAAGCAATGAAAAAGAAAAGTCTTGCTTGCAATTTCCTGTTATTAATAAATTGATAACTTATCGCAGTCACACCTAATACCACATATCATTACACCAAATGTCATCTTAAAACTTTTCAAATAAAACTCACATAAAAACAAATGATCATTGCACCATTTAATGGCATGTACACAATGTAGTGAGTCTGCAAATACCTTGGCAAGTATGCATCTAATACTGCTTGGAAAATGGAAGAAACTGTAAAATACAAAACAACTACCTCAAACAGACTGCAACTGACAATATAGGCAGAATGTACTGTACAAATGATATAAATAGCATAACAATAAAATAGGGTATACATAAAAAAACAATACCAGATATTGAACAATGTGTTATTTACTACATAAAAAGTAGCCTGGAACAGTTGGATTACAGGTTTAAACATAAATAATGCTGATTTAATGAAAATACGGCTCTAAATATGAAGATACTTAAAAACAACATTGTGTCCCTCCTGAGCATACAAGTGCAATGTGCATCATTTAATATTCTAGCAATAAATAAATAATGGAAAATTGAATGATTTTGTTTTCTAGTTTTTACATTCAATGTTTAACATTTAATGTAAACATGGAACATGTGTAATCTTCTGTTTAAATCATGTAGTTTTTCTTTAAGACTTCTAAGTATTGCTGAGTCGCTCTGGCGACAGGATCCTGGTCAAGGGTTAGGCCTTTTAGAGAGCTGGCAGCTGATCCAACAGGAGGCATTCTCGTAGATCCACCGTCCAGCTCGGCTGTGGCTGTAAATAGATGCCAAAAAAATGGGATCAAGTGAATAAAAGATTTCTTCTGACAATGTTATGTTAACAATTTGTGTTTACAAAAAAAGGTTATTTAAATAACATACCATGGTCTAGTTCTTTTGTTATGTTTTTCTCCAATTCATTTTGCATCTGAAAAGCAGAATTTGAAATAAAATAAAGAAATAAAAACAGTACAGGGGAGTTGAGGGAAAAAGGGGATGTGACTGACCAGACAGGTATTGGAGCAGAATAAGCTGAGTGTTTTTTTTGGTTTTTTATTCAAATTGGTTGTACTGCAAATGAATAATGTACTTATTAATTTTTTTCAGTCTTTTGCATTACATAAGTTATTCTAAATGGTCTTCAATGTTGTTGTTTTTTTCCCTGAAAATCTGGCTACATTAGAGAAGCGGTGAAGGTTAAGGTTAGTAGTGCACACAGCTACACACCTTGTCATGTGTCGGGCTGAAGAGAAGATAGGTGAGAAACAGACTTTTGAGCTAGGAGCTGAAGAGTGAGAAACAAAAGTAGTTATGTACAAAGTTTTGCTACTAGAGTCCCACACTAAAGGAAAATGGAAAAACAGAGGGAAGAGGAAATAGTCTTGACAGTTTTTTTTTTTTTTTCAAACAAGTGAAAAACAGGTTTGACAGTTCAAGAAGTGCCCATTTCAAGCAGACAACCTGATCTCTTGTTGGACATCACAAACACTGAAGACCAGTATTTAAAATGCTATATAGTATTTTTTTTATATATTTGAAAATGACAGTTTAGAAATGAAATATATTGCACAATAATTGCAAAAATGATCAGTATAATTTCTTTTCAAATCTTAGAATACAACACATAAATAAAACTTTCAGAAAACTCAGAAATCTACCTAGAGAATTTTTTTAAAAATCTTTTTTAAAATCACTAGTTGGAAAGGTAGTGAGTAAGTTGAATCATACGAGGCAAGATTAATAAACCGTAATGTGCCTTTTAATGTGGTGCTAGTCTACTGAAAAACGAGTTTCTGGTGTTTTTAAAAACAAATACAAAGTTATATAACAACAACAACAATGCTGTTGATTTATCTGCATCTTCCAACATAGAGTTTGGTTTTTATCTGCCCTGTTCGCTGCCATTAAAAAATTGTTAAAACAATAATGTATATATATATCTTAATATTGCTGTGACTTAATTTATTTGTGAGGTGTAAAAAAAAAAAAAAAAAAACGAAGTGCGCTGCCTTCTCCCCCCCCCCCCCCCCCCCCCCCCCCCCCATACCAGTAGTTCAACTAAGCTTTTATTTTTTTATTATTATTTATTATTATTATTATTATTATTATTATTACTAACCTTTGCAATGTAAGCATCCACTCTGCTGTTTGGAGACGAGCCTTCTCCCACTGGGTTAAGGAAACTTCCTCCAAGCCCTAGATTTCTATGAAGAGGGCCCAGAGTGCCACCAAAGTTTCCGATGCTGCCCTGAAGCTGATTCACATCAAGGACAGGACTTGCAGTCAGGCTCCCAATGCTGCTAGCTATGAACGACTTGTTGCGCTGATGCTCATTCAGCAGCTTAGTGTTGGCTTCAGCCAGCCTCTCATTCGATCTGAAACACAAGAAGACCTTTTATTTTAGGATGTGCTTGAAGCCACAATTGATTATTATTATTTTTTTTTTGCAATTACTTAGTAATGTACAGTTAGAATACAGTATCTTTTTGGGTATTCCAATTAACATACCAGTAATTAGCAGGAATCCTAGGCACCCCTTTGCTGTAGAAAACACAGATCTTCTATGCTGTCAATTTAAATTTTTGTTTTACACTTAGGGTGGGGCAAAAACACGATAAGCTTTTTAGTTTTTCTGATAACCAATACAGTTATCATTTATAATCATCACAAGCAATTTTGCTTTAAATGTAAGTAAATATGCTTGTTCAATAAAGCTGCTTCTGGTGTACAGAGGTCAAGGTTGAACGAGACGCACTGTCACCTTCATGTTGAAACGTAGCTGCTGTTTACTTCAGAATCCAGTGCATTGTTACTGCTGAACAAGCTGTACAGATGTTGAAAACACTATTATATATACTATACCATTTTTTGATTTTTATTATTACTACTACACAGCAATATTTGTAATGTTTAAAGTAATATGGCAAATTTGTTTATATTATTGATTGATGGCACTGGTGAGCTTGTAACTTCCTTAGAATTTTAAAAGTGTACCAATAAATACTTCCAGTGTTAACTGTTATTCAGTAGTACTGTTTGTGTATCTTATAATGTGATGGGGAGGACTCAATTTTAACCTTTTATTTTAATTGCGGAATAACGCAGATTTGAATTTTTTTTTTATCTGAGATTTTTTATTTTTTATTTTTTTTTATTTAAAACTAGGATTCCTGCTAATCAGTAACGTTTACATTAACCTTGCAATATTATTAATGCCCATATAATTTCAGGGAGTGATTGCACAGCAATTTCAGTATAATTCATTTTAAGGCACATGAACACATTTGACATGCAGTCTTACCTGTCCAGTTTGGCTGCCAAGGACTTGCGTAATTTTAGTTCTTGTGAATAAAGCTCCTTGTATCTCTCCAGCTCGGTCTGTGTCGAGTCCCGCTGGCTCATGCTGTTCTGCTGTGTACTCCATGCTCTGCTCAGCTCTCCCTCAAGGTCTCGTATTCTTTGTTCCAGCTGGTTTCTTAAAGTTGCTTCATTGGTGGCTTTTATTTGTTCTAAGGCTTCTTGAGAGGCTGCCTGGGTCTTAAAAAACAGAGATAAACAATTACAACAAAACATTGGTACAGAATGATTTCATTACCCCTGTTTTTTAAATAATGGCACATTTTACTTAATTGACACAAAAAATAAACAATAACATGCTCTTCTAAACTAACTGGCACCTTAAACTCGACATCTGTAACAAGAAAAAGCAGTAACTGACCATATGGATATAATGTATCCTGTATGCACATTTACTTGCATGGAAGATAAATGGTTACACTCATTTTCTTGTATTACTTAACATTTCATTTGTGATTCAGGGTCTAAATAACCATAAAGCCTTAACATAAAAATTGTTTTCTATATGTTAATTAAATGAACCAAAAAGTTAAATATGAACAGGGTAAGATGTAGAATGGGGGTAAATATGAGAAAACGTGTTCTGTGACTCAACTCACTTGGAGAAAACGATACATCTTTTCAAGATCCTAAGAGCTCAGAATCTCTCAATTTATCTTGTGATCATAACAATCATTATTATTATTATTTTTTGTCCTGAGCGGTCCACTGTATATAGGAGGACACACCCCTGCCTAATGTATCCTTACTGACGGGATTTCAGGAAAAGCATTTTCAGGTGTATCATTTCAACTTTGTCAAATGAATATTCCCAGTTTTTCTCCACAGAAGTTCTAGTTTTTTTCAATTTTTCTATGTTGAATGATGCATTCAGGTTAAAAAACATTTACCTGCAAAAACAAATTGACTTCTTCAAGTTTTTGCCTTATCTCCTGTCTAGCTCTTTCCTCGGCCTCTCGTCTGCATTGCTCTATCTGGCTGTGGTCCATCATATTTGTTTCTATATGGCGACGAACACTTGACACTTCCTCTTCAAGTTTCCTCTTGCTCCTCTCCAGCTTCTCATGGCTTTTGCGCAGTGCTTTCATTGAAGACAGTTGTTCCCTCAAATCACTGTTGGTGGATTCTAGCCTTGACGATTGCAAGGACTCTTTTTCTAATTGCTGGGAGAGTTCATCAATCTGTAAAGTCACAACAGAGATTTTGAAGGAAAAAATAATCTATTTGGCCTACAAAAAAAGGTTTGGAAGCAAAATCAACAGCATTCTTTTAAAATACCCCATTTTAATACCTAGTGATCATCGATTTTCTATAAAATGAAGTGTAAATTAAAAGGCAGTTTTCATTTACTTTAGCCATAACTACAGGGTGAATAGAGTGAGAAGATTCTAAGTGGGTAAAATCCAGGGAGAGTATTGCCTCCAAGTACCCTTGATGTACAATATCCTCCAGTGTTAGCTATTATAAGACAAGTGCTCTGGTTTACTTATTTATTTATTTTATTTAAAAGGTCAGTTGTGTACTGTTTCTGGTCTTGTCTGACTTCTGATGCATCTGCCACTCAACAACAGGTTTGCTTTCAATGTGGATCCTGTTATCTAAAAAGTTGACAGAATTTGAAATACCAATCAATCAAAGTGAATGAGAGAGTTTCCACTCATATACTAAGCAACAATACAACAACAAATTCTTACCTTGGACTTTAATCTAGCAACAGTGGTCCCTGTCTCCAGGTGTCTGTTATCCAGATCCCCCTGAATGCTGCTGAGCTGGGATGCAAACTCCCCAGTCTCCTGCTGCTTCAGCTTTTTCTTGGCGGTTTTAACAAGTGTTCTCATCCTTCAAAATACAGAAGAAAAGTTAAGTTAACTGTATCACAGAACAGGCTTTGTGTGCATTGAAAAGATATCTGCCTACAGTTATATTCCACACATTAATATTAAAAATGAACTTCAGTTCATACAACACAATACGCATGAGACACCTGTTCATTTCCTTTTGAAGTTCACTGTTTCTCTTCATCTCCTGGTCAAGCCTTGCCTCTGTAGATCGCTTTAGCTCTGCTATCTTTTTACCCTTTTTCTTTTCTGTTTCCATCTGCAAGAAAAGTCGTAACTATAAAACAGGACAAGTCCACTATAAAATCATCGATATCCGTGTTTTTAAATGAAAACCTGTGCTTTTAGTTTTGTATTCCCGTTATACAGTAGAATGCAAAATGCATAGTCTGTAGTGTGGTCAATGTGCATGAAAAGATTGACTGGGCTAAGCTAATCTACTGTGTATGCAGTAAGCCTTGCCACACTCATTCATGTGTATGTTACAGAACATTTTGAATGTATTCCCTTGCTTTTGAGGCAACCTATTGCACTTCTCTCAGTTTCATCTCTGACACCTAAATTGTAAAGAACATCTACTGTAAGAGTTGATTTGATCAACTTTTTAATAACAGTTTACAGCATTCATCACTTCCCAGAATAACCACACATTGGTGTGTAATACAGGGTAATTCACAATGCAAGACAAAAATTACAGCTGTGGCTTAAGAAAAAAACAGTTCAAAAAGTACTTTTTGACTTTACCTGGCTTGTCATTACAACTTTTTCTCTTTCTAGCTGAGCCAGTCTAAGCCCTAGTTTGGATCTTGACTTCAGTTCTTCTTCCCAGAGGAGATGCGAGTCTTGTGCATTATGCGACAGCATACTTTGTTTTAGAACCTTCAAGACAAATCACATTTAAAAAAAAATTCTGTTATGTTTTGAACCTACACCCAGGTTAAATAAAAGAAACGTTACAAAAGCAAAAATGTGTATGAAATGCATTCACAACACATGTAATGGGACTTAACTGGGGGGGGGACGGGGGACGGACACATAGACAGAGTGTGCCAAGGTAACAACAGAACTATTTTGTAACCTTTTTTTTTTTTTTTTTTTTTTTTTTTTTTTTTTTTTTTTTTTTAATGAGTGTCTCATTTTTTGGACTTTTCCTCTTTTTATAAATGTGTAAGTACAATGAAAAAATCATTTTGTTTATTTTTAAACAACAACAACAAAAAAAGATTAGACCAACCTCTTGATTAAGCTGCTCTTCTAAATTGATCTTGGTTCCTTGTAAATTTGTAACCAAATCCTCTAAACGATTCCGCACCTACAGAAATAATAAAAGCAGCAGTTAGGAAGTTCTGTCACCTGTACTTAACTCTGAATTTAACCCACTCATCTAAGTAAACAATAATACAACTACATTTAAAATGGCTAAACTCTACAAAAAGAGAAGTCCAGTAAATAACTGAAAAGATAAAACATGCTTCATGCAGGTTTAATAATATTCATTTTGTTCTCAAAAGTATAACATATATGCAGTAATAAATCAGCTACATATAATGTTTTTTGGTGTCTTACAACAAAACGAGTAACATGTCCAACTCATTGATTAACTATGAGAACAGAATGTCAGGTTGAAAAAAAAAAGTTACCCAATGAAGAAGGAAAAACTAAAAAACGCAGCACCACTAGAAAAAGAATATTAAAAATATTATTTGCAATTGTTAGCATCAAAATCACATCTGAAATACCAACCCCCATCTGAGCTGGTTGATCTGATGTCTGAAAAAAGATTGAATTACTTTGTAGTGTAACTCCAGGTAGATAAGTTGTCATTATTTTTTAATAGTAATCTATACACAGAGATCACATCATTTTGATAAATCTAACACTACAACTCTACCAAAGCCTACAGTGTACTGCTACCGATTAAACAGAAGAAACAGAAGGCTTCTTATTTAGGAACCCTGTCTGTCTACTCCAACCCAGATCCACAGATAAACTGTTTAAAAACTGAACAGTATTTTTACTATTGTAAGAACGCAATTATTTTTAGGATAAATTATTTCTTTTGAGCATTTAAATGAATTACAGGACTTGAAATGCTGTTTTCCTGCAACTTCCCAAATAAAAACATTCAGTAAAATGGATAAATAAACGTACAATGAATAAATAAGGCACTCCAGTTGATAAAATTATGAATTGATAAATGCAGTGAATAAAACAATGATTATTATTTTTATGGAATGAAACAGCCTATATAACAAATATTTCCGATTTGTAAAAGAACATGCAAGTGGGAACTTACCGAAGCAGACTCCTGCACTTCTTTTTGCAGAACCTCTATTCTATTTGTCTGCTGTTTGGCAGTAGCCTCCAATCTGGCATTTTCAATCTCAAGTCTAAAACAATGTCACAAATCACAGTTCAGAAAAGACTTGAATTACAAAATACAAAAGTACTATTTCAAAAGGTATGGGAGCTTGAACCTCTATTCTAGTGATTTGCTACAAAGCAAACAATAGCCTACAGATTTCAGTCAGCTTAGTAATTAGTTACCACAGAAGTTGAGATATACTTGAAATTCCATTTAAATTTGAAGGACTTATTACAGTTGGGTGTACACTATTCCTTATATGATTTATTTGTATTAATGATTTCTAGACAGTACACACCTTTGAATATGTTCATCCAGCTGCTTGACTGTCTTCTCCGTTCCAGAGGATGCAGACAGAATCTCCTGCAGCTTCTGTGAGGAGGCAACAACCTCTCGCTCTTTGTCATGCAGTGCATTCTTTAATTCGTGAATCCGACGCTCTGACTGAATGAACTGGTCTTCCATTTCCTGCAGCTGAAATTCACATACCTTGTAATTACTGCACTGATCTGCTGCTATGACATACGTAATCATTGTGACATTACAGTGGAATTTGTTTGTTTTATAACTGGAATGACACTTTTATTAAAAGTTTGGTCTTCTGTTAAAATTAAGACTGCCGTTTTAAAATTACAATACCTTTCCTTTCAGCCTGTCGATATCTTTCTGAAAGCAAACTTTTTCTGCCTCAAGATCATTGCGATAGCGAGTGTTGACCTCCAGTGATGCCTCAGACATGGACAATTTCTTTAGAGCATCAGCAAGTTCCTGCTGTAGTTGCCTTAAAGCAGCCTGACAAACACAAATGAAAGACGTTTTTCAAGCTATAGTGCATTTACAGCTGTAAAATAATGAATTATCAACCAATTAACAATTATCAATTAAGTAAACGCTCCACCAAGTCTATTGTACAGGGTGGTCCACAAACTTAATTCTAATACTATCCGAGTACAATAATGGACTAAGAATGTGAATTTCAAAAGAAGCGAAATCAGAAATGGGTTTTAAAACAGTTTTTAGAACTCAGTCTTGGTCACTGAATTAAGGGTCAAGTTGTACCAACAAACCAACAACATTCTATATACTGTATGTATGTCCCTTTTAAATACAGCACTCTGTTTAGGTTTTTAAACACTTACTGATCTAGTTCTTGCAAAATCATACCTCACTGTATAGTTCAATTATTGTCTCCTTTATGCCCTTTTAGTCATACATTAAATAAAGGGATACTAATTTTGAAATGACACTGCCTAGGTTTACAAGAAAAATAGAGGAAGTGCGCTATGATTGTACTGCTATTATTCCTGAAAATATCTAGTTGACTCTGTTTTTTTTTTTTTATTATCACATGAGTTTACAAAAAACTTCCAAGTGTCGCACTAGTGGGTGTAGATTTATGGTAATTTAAAAGGGGCTCAGCTAACATTTCTTATGTCACGCATCATGAGAACCATACCATTAATAAACACGCATTACATTAAAAAGGGTGTTTTTAACATCTTTATAACATTAGGTTTAAGCAGAGGTAACTAGAATGTTCTACTTGCCATTTTTTTATGGTTAAATGTTTCCATTAATATTCCCTCATAGGACACAAAAAAAGATTTGTTAATGTGCTTTGCAAATGGTGTGCCATAGACTACCGCTACTACTAATACAGTAAAATTAATATACATATATATTATTAACTACATGCTAATATGGGCTTTTCTTTATGGTTGCCCTTCCTAACTCAGCAATGCAACCATCAGCAAAGCTACATTGTAATATGAATTTCAAATGTGTCTGGTAAAAGATGTTCAGTTCTTTCCAACTGGAGGATTCTATACTACGATCGTAGAGCATGCAAGCGAAGACTTTATTGATTGAGTTTCGCTTGCTTACACTTCAGGCGCATTCCACACTTGGAACATGCATTTAAAAAATCTAGACAAGTGTAGTAGGATGGCGGTGTGATGACATCAGAATCCTGGAAAAATAATGTCTCATTCTAGGTGCAAAAAGCTGTTGTAAAACATGGCCATTGTTACTCAACATGTAATACAGGTTTATAGCTCCAGATGTAATGTCCAAAGTAAGTTATTTTTAATGTTTCAATATACATAATTCCCAATAATTTTCTTTACCACTGGCAGAAAACACAAATCTCTTAAAAAACAGAGGACAAAGAGGAAGCGCTCATGTAATGTTAGTATTACTGAAAGTAAACAGCCAACCTGGTGGTGAAGTGGTACACTTTGTATTATATTCTTGTGATCGAAGGATGACTCGTGCTCTGTGATGAACTGCATTTAAGATATATTAATACTAAAAAAAAAGGATAGAACACTTCAGACTAAGCTGTAGAATATATTTCTTATTTTAAACTTCCACTGAACACCCATTTAGCACCTAATTACAAAGAATTCAGTCTTTGGTGCGTAAACAGTTTTATTCCACATAAATTCAAAAGGGACACAAAGTAACAAAGTCCATTTATTGTATAAGAAATCTTAAAGGGGTGTTAACCGAGGATGTTGTGCACTTTAAATTCAGGATATGCTGGTATTTTAAATACCGTGATAACTCTGACAATTTGTTGCGGTTTATTGGTTCCTAATTACTTATTTTGGTGCGGTTCAAACTCCACTAACTCCCATCAGACTAAGTGACCTAATGCACAGGTACCAGGAGTTAGCAGTTTATCTATTGCTAACTACAGTACCCCATGAACAAGTAATCTCTATTCATTTTCTATTTTTTCACTACCTATGCTCTTGTTATTACCAGGATTTATGCAATGCAAAAATAACTTTGACATCTACCTCTTTCTCTGCTTTTTCATTCTGGTGCCCGTAGACCTGCTCCCTGAGTTCAACGTTTTTGGCCATAAGTTCCTTGTTCCTCTCTTCCACAATCTGCACCCTCCCTTCGCTGTCTGCCCGCAGATTTGTTAAGATGTCACTGAAGCGTTCCTGTACATCGCTCACTGTCCTCTCCTTGATGATTCCCTTGTTCTGCACCTCTTCTAGTTGCTGACGCAGTAGTATGTTTTCACTCTGCGCCTGGGCCATCCTTTCTTGCATGGATTCCTGTCGAACTGAGGACTTGCTCGCCTGTTCCTTCTCAGCCTGTAGTAAGCCCTCCAGCTCCTTCATGCGGGACTGGGCTTGCTCTCGCTCGCGCTGCATGCTTTCTAACAGGAGCGATTTCTCTGTGTGGGACAAGGTGGCACGGTGACAGTCATTCTCCAGAGAGTTAACCTTCGCTTCCGCTTTGCTGAGCTGTTGTGACAAGCTGTTAAGGGAATCCCGCAGGCTTGTGGTCTCATGAGTGCGCTTTTCTTGCAGGCGGAGCCACTCATCTCGCTCTCGCTGGAAGGTTCGCTCAGCCTCCACTTTGCCAGACTGACTGCGCTCAAGCTCCTGGAGCGCCGAGGCCAGTCGTGTACGCAAAGACTCCACATCTGTCTCTAGCTTGTCTTTATTTTGCTTCTCCTGCTCCAGTTTGGAGGTCGTCATGGTGCTTTCTGTCTTCAGAGCATTCAGCTGGCCACTGTACTGCAAGACAGTCTGTGCCAGGGCTTCTTCATTTAGTTTTAGATCTCGTTTCAAATCTTCAATTTTTTCTTTCAGAGCCTCATTCTCCTCAAGGTACCGCCCCTCCTCTTCCTGGCTACGGGCTCGAACCCGATCCAGCTCCAGTTTCAACACGGATATCTCATCTTGAAGACTGTGGTTCTGCTGAAGCAGATCCTTTTCTCTGTCACTCACTTCAGAGAGCTGGGAAAATACCTTTGCAGTTAAAGAAGAGAGAAGTCAGTCTAGGTTTCCCTCATTACCACTCTAAACAGATCCTCGTTTCAAATAAACAATACCTCTGAGCTTTTTGTGACAGTCTTTTTGTTTTCCTCTTCAATTTCCTTTTGTCTATGAAGGTGGTTGTTTAGTATTCCTTCCTGCAAAGCCCTGGCACTGCGTTCCTGAGACAACAAGCGTTGCACTTCGTTCCGCTCATCTTCAAGCTAGCCACATAAAAAGTACATCGTAAGACACTAGAATTATTCGGAAAATTTTTAAGATATCTGATGGGCAACGTTAACAATGGATTGAAAACAAAAGTTGGATTAAAAAATGGTTACGGATGTTTATATATATATATATATATATATATATATATATATATATATATATATATATATATAATATATATATATATATATATATATATATATATATATATATAACACGTTTTTTTTTTTTTTTTTTTTATCCCGGATAGTCATTTGTTTAGATATAGTTCAGCAAAGATCATGAGTCCTGTCCCCCCCCCAAATGCCTGCTCCTTCCCCCAGCCCTCACTGAAAAGTTTCCAAATGTTGGCAAGTATGAATGAGTAGCTTTCAAACCTGCTTCATGTTACTAATCAAGGCTCTCGTCTCCATCTCCAGGTTCCTCAAGGTGAGCTCCAGCTGCTGTTTTGCCTCCACCTCCTTGCAGAACTGCTCCTCTTTCTTTCGCAGTTGCTCTCTGCTCTTCTCATACAGCATTTCAGCATTCTTATGCTTCTCCTGCTCCTGTTTCAGAATAAACCTAGGATTTAAAAAAACAACCATTCATGATTAAGCCCTTGGCTTATTTGAAGTGCTGTACATGATTATTGAACATGGTAGGCTACAGATGCGCATCATCCAACTGGGTCTTGAAGTCTTCACCAACCATACAGCATCCCAGTGCTATTACAACAAGCTGCTAATGGGTGAAAAACATGGAATTGGACAGACTGATCCTCTGTTTACTGAGGCTTGGAAAAGAATAGCTCTAATTTCCATGTCTATTTCAAGTTAATTGTTTTTATAGTATTGTACTTGCATCAAGAGAGAAAATTCAGATAGGAAAGTGTTATACATAGGAAGGCGTATTTTACAAGAATATATTTTTTCACCTACCTAAAATGTACATAACATATAACACAAGGATTTATTTTATACAATAAAGCATTCTATTACCCTGGTTAACATAGAATATATTTTTCTATTAGTTATATATGTACAATTTAGAGACAAGCAGAAGGAAACAAACCATTTAAAAAAAATCATCAGTATGAGCATAAACAGCAGTGGTGAATTTTATATTTTCAAATAAAAAGACAAAACAATAAGAAATCCTACTTCTGGGTGTTAAGATCAGTCTCCCATTCCACCTGCTGGTGTTCCAGGGTGGATTTCTCTTCCTGGATGTCCTCCAGTGCCTTTTGTAGTTCTTTCCTCTCTTTTACTTGCTGGACGATGTTATCTGACAGCAGACTATAGCGCTGTTTCTCCCTCTCAATGGTGCGCTCATATTCATGGAACATGTTCTGAATTTTGACCAAAGTTACAGAATCTAGAATTTGAGAAAATATATGAAAATCTGTCTTCAGAAAAATCTGTGGCATCGATAGAGGTCTCAGAATTAACTTAAAATTCCCCCAGGTAAACCTGGTACACCACAGTGTAACCATTAAAATATCCCAGGGGCAGAATGTTTCAGGTTTCAGTGTTATTATTTCTGCTAGTAACCCTAGGTTATGTTTACCTATTGTACCAGTTTCAAGCTGTTTAATCAACAAAGATGCATTTCTGTATCCTAAGGTAGGTGATTCCATGCTGTCTGTAGCAATGTCAGAGGACTGGGTGAAGTCATCAAAGTCATCTGCAATTTCCACTTGTTTATTGCTCTGCATGGAGTTAGAAGATAAAACAGGATTATCCCAATGCAATTTTTTTTTACTGGGAAGCTTATAACCTTATACAATGATCTACTGACTTTTATATTACCTTGCCATTCCAATTGTGGGGTATTGTTGGCCTAAAGTCAAGCAAAAATATAAAAAAAAAACAAAAAAAAAACAGGCAGGTAAATAAATGGTAGCAATGTTCAAATGCTGTCAGCAGTGTTACATCAGACCCCATTAACTTATTCAGGATTTTCTACTCAAATTTGACAGTTATACAAACAGCTTAAAGGTTAATATAATTGATGTCTGCACATACAGTATACCCATTTCACATATCTGACGTTAGATCTCATAACAAGATATATCCTTGTGTTAAAGTTGACAATGATATTTCACAAACCATATTTTTATAACATCCTCACACACACACACACACATACTGAGCATCAAAAGAAACATATCACTTGTATTTGGATACAATTCACTAGATGTGATTGAAAAATGACAAACTCCATTTTAGAGCAGGCGCAGTGACTTTTTACAATTGACATTTGTGACTCTTGGTCTCCCAGTTCGTGGCCTGTCATGGACAGAGTGCGTCTGGTTATACCATCTCACCAGGTTTGAAATTGCTGGCTGTGAGCACCCAAGACAGCGAGTCACAGTACGCAGCCCTAGTCCAGCCTCCAACAGGCCAATTGCACAAAGGTGCTGCTCTCTTGACAGACGTGGCATATGTTTTTTTTTTTTTCTGTGATCTTCTTTATTGCTTTTATTCATGCTTGCAATTCAACAGCTGAAAATCACTCCATATCCAGTGTCCAATCAACTGTCTCACTAATTAGGTCATTAAGTGCACATGTTTCAATCATAGTCACTGAAGCGTGTCATGGTCAAGCATGAATGATCCAGTGATTAAAAAGAAACCATTTCGTCAATGTCCATCATTTATACACCTTATTTTTATTTTGATGCTCGGTATATATCGTGTTGTTTCAGCATACAAGTGTACCAGATCTGCATAGACTGAATATAACTGGAACTACCAGGACAAAGTTTTTGTTTTTTGTAACATTACAAAAAAAAAAAAAAGTGCATCTGCTTATACCTTCCTCCATCTTCTGACATCTCACTTAAAGTACTATCATCAAATACAGAAAGCTGATCTCCATTAACAAAGGTAGCTTGCTGTGGCTGCCTGCCAGCTGTGTTCGGTTTTGAAATCCGTTTATTATCTACATCTTCCTCATCCGAGAAAAGGTCAGCTCTAAAAGATCCAAGATTTCACATTAACTCTTTGGGTACTACAAAATTTTATAATTTTTATTTTTATTTTTTTTATGTCAGAGATGTGTGCATTATGATGTAAACCTTGCATCACTTTTTTTCTGCATAATGACTTTTTTGTTGGTATACCTGTATCTATATACTGTACATTCAAATGCAACTCCAAATTCTAAAACATTTCAATATTTCTTACAATACAATATTTAAATGGAAACATATCTGATCGTATTTAAATGTACACATATGAAAAGCATTCATCAGAATGCATAAGTTACCTGAAAAATTACCTTTTCGCTTGTGTTACATTTCCTCTATGTTTAATATTACTCCTTGAGTTGTTGAGCTGCTTTTGGTCCTTTTGATTACAAGTGTCCAGTTTTTCAGAACCTTGCATTCCTTCATGCTCTATAATCTTCTCTGTTTCATCACCAGTTTGTCTGTTTACATTTCTTGGTCCCTCTAAACCTTTAATTTCATTTGGTCTTTGCATTCCCAGGAGTTTCTTTTTCTTTTCTCCTTCAACCTACAAATATAAATAACATGTGTCTAATGACAACCAAGCACAATGTGACTGAATAAGTTAATTTGCAGTACAACAATTTATCCAACACATTTAGTTAATTATTATGCATTTTTAGCCGTAAAAGATTTTCACCTTAGGCACAGGCATCAATGTGATGCATAAGTCTCTTTTTTTTTTCTATCTCCAAATAAACTATATTCCCTCTAAAGTTATTACATACAGACTGTAGTAGGCAATATAAAAAACATATATGTAGTAGGTGCTAATATAAAAAAATACACAAAGTCAAAACAGAAAATCATTGCCGTTACTCTTCAAACACACAATCTTCAGAGCCCCACTTAAAATAAATTAAAATATTGAAAAAAACTCTGGTTTTACAGATTTAAATAAGAAAATGGCTCCCCAAAAAGAGACGATAGCTTCAAATTTACAAATACATGCATGCGTGCGTGCATGCACACAAACCATGACCAGTAAAAGCATCCAGACTGTACTCGATACTTTCCAAAGATATATGATCAAACTATCAACAAAAGACAAAATCAAGTCGTTCTCAGAACATAACTCAACTTGAGTGTCAAGGAAAGGCATAATTGATAATAAAAGCAGCTGCTTTATAAAATATATGCTTTTTTAAATTTACAGTGGCTTGCGAAATTATTGACCCCCCTTGGCATTTTTCCTATTTTGTTGCCTTACAATCTGGAATTAAAATTGATTTTTATTTGGATTTCATGTAATGGACATACACAAAATAGCCCAAATTGATGAAGTGAAATGAAAAAAAATAACTTGTTTAAAAAAATTCTAAAAAATAAATAACGGAAAAGTGGTGCATGCACATGTATTCACCCCCTTTGCTATTAAGCCTCTAAATAAGATCTGGTGCAACCAATTACCTTCAGAAGTCACATAATCAGTTAAATAAAGTCCACCTGTGTGCAATCTAAGTGTCACATGATCTGTCACATGATCTCAGTATATATACACCTGTTCTGAAAGGCCCCAGAGTCTGCAACACCACTAAGCAAGGGGCACCACCAAGCAAGCGGCACCATGAAGACCAAGGAGCTCTCCAAACAGGTCAGGGACAAAGTTGTGGAGAAGTACAGATCAGGGTTGGGTTATAAAAAAATATCCGAAACTTTGAACATCCCACGGAGCACCATTAAAGCCATTATTAAAAAATGGAAAGAATATGGCACCACAACAAACCTGGCAAGAGAGGGCCGCCCACCAAAACTCACAGACCAGGCAAGGAGGACATTAATCAGAGAGGCAACAAAGGGACCAAAGATAACCCTGAAGGAGCTGCAAAACTCCACAGAGGAGATTGGAGTATCTGTCCATAGGACCACTTTAAGCCGTACAATCCACAGAGCTGGGCTTTACGGAAGAGTGGCCAGAAAAAAGCCATTGCTTAAAGAAAAAAAATAAGCAAACACGTTTGGTGTTTGCCAAAAGGCATGTGGGAGACTCCCCAAACATATGGAAGAAGGTACTCTGGTCAGATGAGACTAAAATTGAGCTTTTTGGCCATCAAGGAAAACGCTATGTCTGGCGCAAACCCAACACCTCTCATCACCCCGAGAACACCATCCCCACAGTGAAGCATGGTGGTGACAGTGTCATGCTGTGGGGATGTTTTTCATTGGCAGGGACTGGGAAACTGGTCAGAATTGACGGAATGATGGATGGCCCTAATATAGGGAAATCCTTGAGGGAAACCTGTTTCAGTCTTCCAGAGATTTGAGACTGGGATGGAGGTTCACCTTCCAGCAGGACAATGACCCTAAGCATACTGCTAAAGCAACACTCGAGTAGTTTATGGGGAAACATTTTAAATGTCTTGGAATGGGCTAGTCAAAGCCCAGACCTCAATCCAATTGAGAATCTGTGGTATGACTTAAAGACTGCTGTACACCAGCGGAACCCATCCAACTTGAAGGAGCTGGAGCAGTTTTGCCTTGAAGAATGGGCAAAAATCCCAGTGGCTGGATGTGCCAAGCTTATAGATACATACCCCAAGAGACTTGCAGCTGTAATTGCTGCAAAAGGTGGCTCTACAAAGTATTGACTTTGGGGGGGTGAATACTTATGCACGCTCAAGTTTTCTGTTTTTTTGTCTTATTTCTTGTTTGCTTCACAATCAAAAATATTTTGCATCTTCAAAGTGCTAGGCATGTTGTGTAAATCAAATGATACAAACCCCCAAAAAATCAATTTTAATTCCAGGTTGTAAGCAACAACATAGGAAAAATGCCAAGAGGGGTCAATACTTTTGCAAGCCACTGTATTTATACAAGCTACTGCTTGAATGCTCATCAGACACGTGGATGGACAGCTCATTTGGCTACAGAAAGAAAGACAAGGAGAAATTGTACAGTATAAACAACAATTAACACACACAAATGAGAGGGTCCACAGGTGACAAAATACTTATGGACTGTAGTATGGATGATATGTGGTATGAACTGTTAAGTATGTGGACACAGAAACCCCCCTGTACTGAAGTTCAATTCAAAGCAACATGAGGAGAGAGGCAAAGTAAATGCAATTGGACAAACAATTGGCAATACTGTTGCCTTTAAAGTGAAAGATACAGAATGACAACATGAATTAATTGCAGCAACCAAGAAGAAAACTTTGTGGAAGAACATGCAGAAAACACAATAGTGAGTTCAGAAGACTAGGCAGGTAAATACAAATGTAATAACACAATTATTAATTTGCAAGTATCCCTTTGCTCCCCAAATAGGTACACAATTTGGAATTGGCCCTTCCTTGCACAAAGTAGCTGAAGTATGCCAGGTGAAGACAAACTATGGAAATGGACTGGAGAATCCTCTACCTCTTCCTGTAGCTGTGCTTTTTCTTTCTCCAAAGCCAGGAATACAACCTTCAGCATCCCTACCTCATTCTTAAACCTCTGTATATCTT
Source organism: Polyodon spathula (assembly GCF_017654505.1). Lineage (NCBI taxonomy): Eukaryota > Metazoa > Chordata > Actinopteri > Acipenseriformes > Polyodontidae > Polyodon > Polyodon spathula. The sequence goes on from NC_054540.1 coordinate 12,255,365, forward strand.
CCTGAAGCTCTTCATCTGATGGGTATTTAGAAGCTGGTGCACAAACGGGTTGAGAGGTGGGGATCAATTCAAACTCATCTTCAGATAATGGAGTGTTCTGACCAGCATTCACATGGTATTTTTTGTCATCATCTTTTTCCTTGTAGTTTTTATTATGGCCAGGGTTTGTATTGTTTTCAACAGAACCACTTCCATCAAGGCTGCATTTTGGTTTCTCTTCAGTGCATTGCTCAGAATCAGAGTCCAGGTCTGTGTCGTAGCCAGCAATATCGTTTTCTCTTTTCTGTACTAGTGGTTGTATTTCATTCTCATCTTCTTTAGAGAGATATTCAGCTTGTTTGTTTGAGTTTACTGCTTTATCTGGTATTTTACTACATTTCAGTTCTGACTTAGAGCGTTCTGTAATAGAGTCTTCTAAACTGGACTCCTTCTGTTCTGGAATCGGTTGCAGCATTCCACTTTGGGTCTTTGCCATCTGGTGTACAATCTCATCTTCATCACTAAAATCATCTTCATTATTAAGATCTATTTTTAAATGTGTCGATATGGAACTTGGCTCGCTGGATTGTTTTAAACATATCTCTCCAAACTTGTTCTTCAACTCAGCTGCCACATCCTTGTAATGAGATTTGACTTCTCGTTTTTCATTTTCTACCCAGATTCTTTCATATCTCTCCTCCCATGGCACAGCAGAGCTGGTTGCAGATAGACAAACTGTATCTGTGGTTTGATTTTCACTTCCTTCTTGGCTCTGCTCTCTGAGTATGATATCTGCCTGGTCTGCCCCTTCAGGAGTGTTAATAAGCTCTGCCAAGGGGGGTTCTAACCGTTCTTTGTCCTTCAGCAGCATTTGTAGACACACAGAGAAAGACTATTGAAAAAAGGCAGTATCAGAAGGTTCAAAAGCACAAAGCAATTATTTTAAGCAAATAAAGTAATATCTGAGAAATTAAGGTCAAATTCAGTAAGCTTATGCACCAAATTTTCCAAAAAAATGAAATTAAAAACTAGCATTAAAACTAGCATCCATAACTAATACTCAATGTTAAAATATAATTTATGTTCTCCTTTGATCTTTTAATTTATTCCTCTGCAATTCAACTGAAAGTTGTGGTTATGAGTTTTAAAATGTTTTTGAAAAAGTGGTACAAAGTTTGTAGTGGAGTTAAAGCATCTGGCCTCGAATAAATTTATATATATAAATATATATAATATATATCATATATATATAATTATATATATATATATATATACAGTGCCTTGCAAAAGTATTCAGATCCCTGACCAATTCTCTCATATTACTGAATTTCAAATGGTACATAGAAATTTCGTTCTGTTCGATATTTTATTTTAAAACACTTAAACTCAAAATCAATTATTGTAAGGTGACATTGGTTTTATGTTGGGAAATATTTTTAAGAAAAATAAAAAACTGAAATATCTTGCTTGCATAAGTATTCAACCCCCACACATTAATATTTGGTAGAGCCACCTTTTGCTGCAATAACAGCTTTAAGTCTTTTGGGGTAAGTATGTATCAGCTTTGCACATAGTGTCGGAGTGATTTTGGCCCATTCTTCCTGGCAGATTTGCTCCAGGTTGTTCAGGTTGGTTGGACAATGCTTGTGGACCGCAATTTTCAAATAGTGCCACAGATTCCACTATGTAACACAATTTTTGTTCCTGGGTAGTAAGTGTTATTTCCTAATTGCTTATGGCTCAAAAGTATAGAAAATGGCTATTATTCCCCACAAACTTTGCTTTTGTGACCAGGACAGTGATATTTTGAAATATCACTATTTCCAATGGGAAAACGGGCAAATGTGTGTCTTTTCGTTCACATAAAGTCAGAAAAAAACAACATATGAATCCAAATTAACATGTATTTATACTAATAATACAAAAATGACTACAAAAGATTTAGAAGTGAGTAGTTTTTCGAGATTTACGATTATACTGTATTTACACTTACTACCCAGGAACAAAAAAATAAATAAATTGTTACACGGTGTTCTCAATGGGATTGAGATCAGGACTTTGACTTGGCCACTGTAGGACATTCACCTTTTTGTTCTTGAGCCACTCCAATGTTGCTTTGGCCTTGTGCTTGGGATCACTGTCCTGCTGAAAGGTGAATTTCCTCCCAAGCTTCAGTTTTTTAGTGGACTGAAGCAGATTCTCTTGCAGTATTTTCCTGTATTTTGCTCCATTCATTCTTCCTTCAATTGTAACAAAATGCCCAGTCCCTGCTAATGAGAGGCATCCCCACAGCATGATGCTGCCACCACCATACTTCACTGTTGGGATGGTGTGTCTTGAGGCATGGGTAGTGTTAGGTTTGCACCACACATTGAGCTTTTTGGCCAAAACTCAAAGCGCTATCTTGGTCTCATCTGACCACAAAACTTTTTCCCACATCGCAGCTGGGTCACTCTCATGCTTTCTGGTAAACTTCAGATGTGCTTTCAGGATGTACTTTTTGAGTAGCGGCTTCTTTCTTGCCACCTTCCCATACAGGCCAATGTTATGCAGAGCTCTTGATATGGTTGACTGGTGCACCATTACTCCACTCCCAGCCATTGAACTCTGTAGCTCCTTCAAAGTGATTGTTGGCCTCTCTGTGGCTTCTCTCACAAGTCTACTTCTTGTTTGAACACTGAGTTTTGAGGGATGGCTTTTTTTTGGCAGTGCCTGGGTGGTTTGATGCAACTTCCACTCTTGATTATTGATCCAACTGTGTTCACTGGGATATCCAAACACTTGGATATTATTTTGTACCCTTTCCCTAATCTATGCATTTGTATTACTTTATCTCTAACTTCTGTAGAATGCTCTTTGGTCTTCATTTTCCTTCAGATTCACAGTCTTACCAATGATCCTTCAACAGTGGGGTTTTTATCCAGAAAATGTGACAGCAACTTTAATGGTTCACAGGTGAAGGCCAATGGTAAGGTAATTGTGTCCTCATTAGGGCAATTTCTTTCATCAGTGCAAACTGGGAGCTTCCACAGCACAGGGGTTGAATACTTATGCAAGCAAGATATTTCAGTTTTTTATTTTTCTTAAAAATATTTCCCAACATAAAACCAATGTCACCTTACGATAACTGATTCTGAGTTTCAGTGTTTAAAAATAAAATATCAAACAGAACGAAATTTCAATGTGTATATATAAAATAAACAAAAGAGTTTTATGTGGTTTGAAATTACACACTTACTAGAATATGTGTGGGCTTTACAAGTGAAATGCCCAGAGGTCTATGCTGTTGCATTTAATGTTTAGTTAAAGTTTAGTTCACAACTGCAATGGCATGGTCCTCAGTGGACAGCTGCAAACATCTCAAAACCACCACACAATTTAGCAGGATTGGCACAGAGCACAAAAAGGCACATCCCTCCAGGGCAGGCTTAAGGTATGTGGACAATACTTGACATTTTAATTGGTAGCCTACCTGTTTAACTTTTTTTTTTAGGTGAGCACTGTTTTCATGGTCTTCTTCTTCTGAGGACACTTCATCAGTAGGTTCTATTACAGGGTTGTTGAAAATTTAAATGACCAAAAATTAGTATATTACATACATTGCATCAAGCTAGCTAAATGATTATGCATACATCTGGAACTACGACTCCCCAGAAAAAAACAACATATGAATCCAAAGTAACATGTATTTATACTAAAGTAATACAAAGATGACTACAAAAGATTTAGAAGTGAATAGTTTTTCGAGATTTACAATTATACTGTATTTACAATATAATTGTAAATCTCGAAAAACTACTAACTTCTAAATCTTTTGTAGTCATCTTTGTATTACTTTAGTATAAATACATGTTAATTTGGATTCATATGTTGTTTTTTTCTGACTTTATGTGAACGAAAAGACACACATTTGCCCATTTCCCATTGGAAATAGTGATATTTTGAAATATCACTGTCCTGGTCACAAAAGCAAAGTTTGTGGGGAATAATAGCCATTTTCTATACTTTTGAGGCATAAGCAATTAAGAAATAACACTTACTACCCAGGAACAAAAAAAAAAAAATTTGTTGTACAGTGATTAGTTTTGCTCAAATTCTTACATAAAGTAAGAAAACTTGGTTCAAGTAGCAGTTCCCTGTTATGAAACAAGTAGGAGAGATAACATAATAGTGAACAAAACACAACCTTGAGAAGTGTATCGATTTGTTTTCATTTATTTTTGTGCAATACATTCTCACTACCTTACGTAGCTCTGCATTTTAACTAGTAAAACATGTCCTTTCACAAAAGGTTAGAATTTATAGTATGCTTAAAAACAGCTCTCCATTTTCTTTTTCTTGAATCGAGTGTCCAGCAATGCACCACAACAAAACTGAAAATACTTTGCAATTGTGAATTTCCAGAACTGTGAAACTATATAAAGTCTTTCAAATGTAAACATCTAACATTATGTACATCCAGCTGCTCATCATTGTGATGCAGAGCACTCTCCATTGCCTGACAAAATTTCTATTTCGATTTTTTTTTTCAAAGCTGCATTGTTTGTACAGGTTTTGTAACAGCAGTTAGCTAATTACAGTTCTGCAGACCATACAACACATTTGACCACTATCGTTATTAAACTCCAGCCAAGGATAAATCTTCAACCAGTTTGCCTGAAACTGTATCTTTAACTTTCTCTTCACCGACATCGCTTACAGTGCTGTTGTATCACTAAGGTTAAATCTATTATTATTTATTACAGTGTTTATTTTTTACCGAAGTACTCATATTTTTTCATTATGAAAGTTTATGTTGTTTTTTAAATTGGATTTTTAAACCACTTAATTTTTACATGGAAAAGTGACCTGTATTTTATTTTTGTAACAATTAGGGTTTGAATCACTCAAAAAAAAAAAAAAAAAAATTCTGCTTGTTTAAATTACAATTTCACCAACATAATAGACTCTGTATTTCTTTTTTGTTGTTTTATGAAATCGCCTTGGTGCCCTTGGGTTGGATTTTTTTTACCTCCTAGAACTACCTTGGTGCCCGAGTCTTCACGCCCAACGAAGGCAAAATTGCCTAGCCCCTCATGACCTTAACTTCATGTCCTGTACTACTGATTATCAATGTAAACAAGAGAAATTATTATTATTATTATTTTTTTTTTTAACCTGGCTTACTGGTAGAAAAGTTCTGTACTGGAAGTTCCGTAAGTCTCCCAGACTTTTCTGGACCAGATGTAACATCGTCATCTTCTGAATCCCAATCTGAATCTAAAAAACAGCAAATATATCAACATTTAGTTGTGTAGCAGCAAAAACAAAATGAGACATTGAGACATTGTTTAATCTTTTTATCAGTCATCCAAGAGAAAAAAACTGGCAATAACTTAAAATGCGAATAGAATTGGCACTACTTCCCTTTAAAATGCATCACCCCAGCCACACATAGTAGCTTCTGTTTTACAAGTAGGGAAAACAGATCAGGAGTATGCAACCTTAATTTCTCGAAGTCCAACCTGATCCAGCAGTTTGGTAATTCAATTCGATGAAAGGGTTTGTTTTAAATGGCTATATTTTTGGAGTACTTTACTGGAACACATTTCAATATTCAATGTAGGTTTACCTTCTCCGCTATCTGCTTTTACAGCTAATAACTTAGAACGTGGTTGTGGTTGTGGTGGTGTCAGAGAATGCAAGGATCTTGCTTTTGGCAGTGGAGGAGAGTTTGTGGGAGACAGACTCTTTTCAGCACTGGTTTTCTGATCTGCTTTGGCACACTGTATTACATTTGTCTTCCTTTGTGGTGTGGATAACTCTGGCTCTGACAGTTTTGCACTTATTTCATCATGAACTGGCAACGGGATTTTACAGCCAGGCAGACTTCTACTTGCAACGCTAGTAGAGTCCCAATCTGAAGCATCTGCAATTGCAAACATAAAAATAAAGAAATTGAAGAAAACAATCTAAAACTACACAATCTCAGAATAATTAAAAAGTTCAAGTATTAAAAAAAAAAACCTGAAAAACTACAGGGATCAAAGCTAGTTTGTATCTACTTTGTAATATGACTAAAAAGGTAGAAGACATGTATTCTATTGTTGCCATCTAAGCAAAGAATTCCAAGAACCAAACAGAAAGTCTAAACAAATCAAAGCAAAAGCACACGTGCTGGGATATCACTGACCTTTAGACAATTTCTCATGTTCTTCAGGGGTAAAAAGAAACAAAAATAAAAATACACATAAGCCTATTAAAAAGTCACACTTAGATCTTTCATTCAGATCTTGAGATTGTATCTTTTGTGGGTGGAAAAAATAAGCATTTATGCAAAAAGGATCATGATCTGTGCACTGGCAAACATGGCTTGAACCCATGATGTGTGAATAAAAATATAAAAATTGAGTTATGATATTAATTATATTGCAGTAATGCGGACAACACAAGATACAGCAAAGAAAAGGTAACACATTGCTTGTTCTGTGACCCTTTAAAATCAACAAACAATGAAAATACCATAGTGATATTTTTCTTTTTCTAAAAATATCTACCTTCAATATCATCTGCATCATCCAAACCAAGTTCCTCCATGAAGTCTGTAAAACAAATATACAAAAATAACTGTCGTGGGAGAAATTAAGTCTGCCATATGTGTGGGCACCAAAATAATTCAGTGGTAATGACAATCAAGAAAAATAAACAGATAATACAATATTGTTGTGTTAACTGTAACTGTATACCTGTTTTCTGCTTTTCCCTTGTCTCCTTGGATAAATCTAGATTGGAAAAAACAGTCTCTTTGATTTTTAAAGGTGTCTTCAATACATCTTTCTGCTTTTCTGTATCATTTCCTCCTAAATCTGTAATAGACATTATTGTGACAAATTTAAATTCAGCAAATAAAAAGTGCTGAAGAATTATATTTTTTTACATGCAGAATAATAATTCTGTAGTTTACAAAAACCATGCACCACTTATGGCATATGCAGCACAGTACAATGATCCAAACTAAATGGTGAGGTTATTTTTAACATGAGAAAGTGTGTTGGACTGAGAGGTTAGTAGTGGGGATGATTTTTTGTGATGAGCTCCTTCAGGCACCAAGACAGAAAAATCTGGATTAAGGACAAAACTTTCTGGTTGACAATCATGCTTTTTTTGAAGTTCTAAAGCATTTGCGCAATACTATTTGCTAAGAGTGAGATCCATACCCAATAGGCTCACTGGCCTGCCTACACTCCTTGAGTCCTCTAGCTCAGCCATCCTATAGTCTCTTGATCCTCTTAAGAAAGAAGGAATGTAAAATATGTCTAGGGAAGGAATTTAATATAGATTTAGTTTTTAACTTTTAATTTTAACAGAAATATTAGCTAAGAACGTTGAATAGATATGGTTACAACATTAACACAGCAACTTCTCAATCCACAAAAAAATAAATAAATAAATAAATCAGCAAAAACCCCACTACATTCCCATCCTCTAGGGAATTACCTTCATTCTTCTCTTCGGAAATACTGTGCATCACTGTTTGTGCCTTAACTGCAGCGTTTAAGGCACCACTCTGTTCTTTCCTTGGACTACCAGAAGTAGACTATTAAAAAATGTGTATATTTAGAGAGGGATAATACAACAATTATTATTATTATTTATTATTATTATTATTATTATTATTATTATTATTATTATTATTAATACAGCTGATAAAACAGTCAAACACATCCATCTATTTACAAACAGTTAATGTAACTCATAGAAGCAATCTAGTAAATTACCTCGGAGTCCCAGGGAGAGTCTTCATCCTCCTCAGCTGCTTCCAGTCCCAATTCAGACAAAAAATCTGTGTTACAAAGTTTAGTTTACATAAGAAAATATGACATATCAATGTATTCTGAATTAGCGGTGTACTGTATAATATCTGTTGCACCTTCTTTTTTCTTGATTGTGGCTGTCTATTTAAACTCTGGAAAGAGTCATGACTACTAATTATTCATGTCTGACCCCAAAAAGTGAACTTAAAATTCTCCTGTTACCCTGTAATGAACTAAGTTATTTTATTATATTGGATGTTATTAATCCTGTTTTTTGTTTTTTTTGTTTTTTCCAAGTCAGTGTGCTTGAATAATTTAACCTTTTCCAGTCAAAAGGGCATCAAGCACAGGACTCTAATCGTTTTTTCTCCGGAAAAAGCTGAGAAAACCTTTCAATGGCAGAATGAGACCGATAGGAGCCGAGAGAACCCCCCCCCCCCCCCCCTCCCTCCACCAAAAGGGCCATATCTGAGCAATACACATAGGCCCTGCACCACAGAGATAACACGGACACAAACAAAGAAGATAGCTGCTTCCGGATTCTGCACTCAAAGAATATCATGGACGTCTACAGAGCTTTAATGACTTGGATCGCATTATTGAGGAGTTTGGTGATAAAACGAGTGATCAGGAGAGAATTTATCAGTATGCACGACTATGAAAAGGTATGCAAAAAATACAGCGAACAAGGGGAGTGGCTGGGTTGGAGAGGCAGTACTAAACTCCTTTGCTATGCAGTGCCTTTTAAACCCATTTTACTCTGGAAAAAAAAAAATTAAAAACAGTGCGTAAAATAGACAGCGCGTGTGAAAATAAATTAGACCGGACGTGCCTGACAAGCGCTGAATAAATGGACCGCTAAGGGTTAAGGAAACATGAATGGGACAACAGATCAAATGCCTATAATGCATTTTTTTTTATAATGCACTGGGAGATTTTAGATCTATTTCACATTACATGACCAGAAGCACAGTAATAACTCAAAGTAACTATATTGGAAACAGCCACCAATTAGGTTGTTACAGCTATGAAAGATTGAAAAATAAATAAATAAATAAATCTACATCTTTACTTAATCACACGCTATACAGCAGTTCAAATGGTTACACTTTACCTCTTTTTAGATTTTTTGCATGGCTTCCATTTTCATCTAAATCATTCTGTGGAACAGCACTGCCGACTGTGCCAGATTCTTTTAGAATGTTTCTAGAAATATGAAGATCTTTATATTCCTGCTCTTCCTGTTCATCGTCTTCCTCCTCTTCTGAACACTCCTCCTAAATGTACAACAAAAAATTACAACATGTTGTACAGGTGCTAAATAGAACAACAAACATATTTTAAACTATCTATAATTAGGGCTTCTGATTTTCGGTTTTAACTGATAAACATCCCCAGATACAAAAAAATGAAATCAGTTGATAGCCAATAAACACTGGAAAAACTGTGGAAATGGTTAATCAATTCACATTGCCTTTTCCTTTTACCATTAAAAAATAAAACCTATACAAAAATAATAATGAAGACATTTTCCAGTGCTGCTGGACAATGTCCCGCCTTACAGACATGTATCTATCATTGATTTGTTCTGAATACTTTAAACCCGCCCCAACTACTGAGTGACAGCACATTCCTACATTTCTATTGGAGACTCCACTTGCAAGATTTAAAACAAGATTACAATCAGGAATGGAGGCTTGTTAGCGGGACTTAAAGCTGTATTACAGTTAAGATACTGAGGATTTCAAACAGAATTATGGCGCAATGTACAAAAATGCCAACACACAAAAACCCCAGAACAATGTGGCCGTGACCAAAGGGATTTGTTTGTGGAAGACAGCAAAGGAAAGAAGGTACAAGTTAAGTGTGCAACTACTGTGGAGTTACTACTATACATATACACAAAAAAAATGCTCAAGCATTTTGGAAAGTAACCGAAAACACAAATTTAATACAGTATATCAAAAACGAAAGCCCTGAAAAAAACGTTTACATAAAACTCAAACAGCTAAAAATAAGCACCGAAAAATACAATTAATAAAAAACAAAAAACAGAAGCCCTATATATAATCTGAAAGTTTTGTACTCCCATCTTTAACTATTTGATGCAATTGTTATTTTCACCCACCATTTCAGAGCCTGGTTTTAATAGTTCAAAATCTTTACTTTGATTTTTTTCTGTAGGTCTGACCACCCTGTTTTCCTGGTCCATCTGCAGTGGCTCAGGGTGAGAAGACATGTTTACATCAAAAACCTCTGGTTCTTGGGGTAGACCTGAACGTTCACCCCAGCTAATATCTGATTCTGAGCCCTTTTCAATGTCTTGAACTGACTGATTTTGTTGTAAGTTTTTAATTGCATTCCCTTTCTCTTCACAGCTATAATCTAGGAGTTCGTCATCAGCATCTTTTCTGTCTTGGTTATTTCCCTGCTTCTTTACACTCTGGTGTTGTTTGTCTTCATCCCAACTTATTATTTCAGAGTCTTCATTTTCATTAGCACCCTTTTCTAAACTTGTATTCACAACCACATCATTTGTGTTTGAATAGGCACCCTCATCCCATTTTCTACTGCCATGTGACAAGTCACTTTTCTCTTGACACGATTTAAAATCACCCCCTCCCCTATCCTTACACTGAACTAGCTTTTCACTACAGTTCTGGATTTCTTGGTCAGTGTCCCAGGAATCCTCTTCATTTTCTGATGGACTTGGTTTTAATGCCACTTTTTCCTTGTCACTGCTATCCTTTCTACTGTTCATAATATTTGCCCCTGAATCTTCAATTATGTCTGTAACCTCCATTTTCATCTCCTGTACACCTGCTTCAGATTCTTCCCCACTTTCCTTATTGTCTTCCTCGTGTTTATGATGGCCCATAACAGAGCTGCTGCAAACTCCACTTTGAATATCTTGGATTTCCAGATCAGAACTTTGACTCACTTCTTCCTCATTTCTACTGTTCTCTTCATAACCAATGTTTTTAATTTGATCGTCTATTTGGGACTCTTGTGCTTTACAGTTTTTTCCTTCTGTCTCATTCCTAAAATTTGCAGTTGTTATATCAAATGTGCCCTCATAGTGCCCAATAATTAATGAAACAGGGACATCATTAGTCTCCTCCATTTTCTGCCAATCAGTTTTAGGCTCCAGGTGATCATCTATAAAGTCATCGTCTTCAGAGTCACATGAATCAGCTAAAGCACTCACTTGGTCAGGGCTCTTAGCATTTCCATCATCATGATGACAAGACAAGCTTTCATGACCCACAACAGCACAGTGAACTATTTCATTTACTTCAACATCTTGATCTTCTGAAGATTCTTCATCTGCAACAAGTTGGTCTCCAGCAGTTACTTCATCTGCTGCACCACCTTCATTTACTAAAACACCGTAATCTCCAACAATATCTGCTACACCTTCATTTATTGCCACATTTTCATTTCTACCTGCTACTTCTTCTCCTGCAGACACGTCACCTTTTGCAACAGATGTGCCTCTAGCAACAGTTTCATCCAAGTCTCTTGAAATTGTCTCTTGTCCTTCAATAGTTTCACTTACTACACTGCAGGGATTAGCCACGGTTATTTCGGGCCTTTCATGATTTTTATGCTCAAGGCTTGCGGCACCTCTGTCATCTTCTTCCCTTGCTTCCTCCTCTTCATCTTCCACTTCATCTTCTAAATCCTCCTCATCTTCATCCTCCTCATCTTCTTCCTCATCCTCTTCCTCATCCTCATCCTCCTCTTCATTCTCACTTTCATTTTCTTCCTGCTCAGCACTACTTTGCCTGCTTGTTGTGGCCTTTTCTAAAACTCCAGGCTCATCACACAATGTCCCTGTCCGTGGAAAGTGATGGATGAAAAAAAAAAGAAATAAAAGGAAAAGATATTAGTTGAGTAGTTGAGTTATTAGCAAACACTTTACCTGTTTGGAGTTTCGGAGAGGGGTGGAAGTCATCCGAGGAAGTTTGAAAAAGGAAGCAGGTGAAGGGTTTGCTGGGTGAAGGGAGGTAGGAAAGGCCTTGGGAGGGGAATGGTCTTTCTCATCTTCATTCTCACTCTCTTTCTCTGAGTCTCCTTCACTCCCTGATATAATAGGTTCTGATTGCTCTACAGGTTGGGGTCTGGCATTACCATTCTCATTAACTACATCAAAGCAGAAAAAAATGCATTAACTTAAAAAAAATTAAAATACAGCAAAGCACATCACAACTAATACTTTACAGGGGGGAAAAAAATCAATAAAATCACCATTATTATTGCTCTTCTGGGAGTCATTCATTAGTTTTGTCAAGCTTGGCTTTTGTAGTTTCTGTAAAAATAAAAGCATATTATAAAATCAGACAATTGATTAATCTTTAAAAATCCTGATGTTGGTTAAATGATTTTACAGTTTCGGATATACCAGTATTTTAACTTTGTACCTTTGGGCTAAAATCCAATTCTTCACCTTCATCTGATGAAGGCCAGGAGTCTCCTGCCCCATCCTTCTCCGATACCCTGGAAATGAAAAGCGATATACTGAATCAGTTTGGTGCAAAGTTTGTTAACTAAAACAAGACAAAAATTACGGCCCAATTTTCTTTTCTTACCTACTAATGGATTCTTCTTGTGAAATATTGTCTCCAACTACATGTAACAGAGAAAAATGAAAAACCAAATGCAAATAAGTGAGAATCTATTGTGTCGATTATTTTGTCCTTCTGAAAAATATGTGCCAAATATTAGACAACTGAGCAGAACACTGTACGGTCAACTGCAGATGAAAACAACACAAATCACTAATCCACAACTGAATCTAACAGCATTGCATCTTGTTAGTCAAACTCACACAATTAACATTTGAAATGAATAAAACTAGAATGATGAAAGCCAAAGTGGTATTTTATGTTTGCTAAACAGCTATTATCGCTAGTATACCTTTCCCTGAATCACCTGCTCCTGACTGTTGATTTGAAGACTGTTGCAATTCTAGATCCATTCAGAGGTAAAGGCATGAAGAGATGAAACAATTAAATTAGAAAATAAATGTAAAAATTCATGAAAAATAAAAAATAAAAAATCAATAACTACAAAAATGGTGTTTAATAATGACTTTTCGTTGTCGTATTTTGAGAACAAACAAATGCCATTATTTATGGCACTCTTTTAAACCAATTGTAGGAGCAGAAATTTACTGCTACATAATTTAGGGTCAAGATTCTTCAATGTGCCAAAATGATGATAACCTTACTGAAGGCTGCATTTAAAGGAACATGTATTTCTTGCAAGTATCGATTGTGGTTTATAGTATACTGCATGTTGAAAAAGTAATCCATCAAGATAGACTATTATCTGTAACATGTTATTGGGTCTTTGATCATTATGTAAGCACATTTATGGGATAACAACGTTTCATGATATTACTGTTTTAGTGGTGGTGCACTTTAAACCTAACAATCCAGTGGCATTCAAAAGTAGTACCACTTTATACAGCAACTATTTCCCCTATGTAGGATTTTTTTTTTACCAGACAAGCCAAATAAAAAGCTGTAAGACGTGGCTAGGATCATTGTCTCTTTGTGCCATTCTCGCACAATGGTTTTTATTTATGGTAAAATAATGAAATAAAACAAATTAAAACCTGCACAAAATATATAATTAGGTTTCAGTGCTCTATTTGAAAATGTATCTGGGTAGCCAAATAATAAAAAAACAACATTACAGTATTGCATGCTGTGTAAATAGAGCTTCACTGCAAAGACTAACTTCTTATAAAAACAGTTATCCATTATTTAGCCTATTATTTCCAATTTCCCTTTAAAACAAAGAAAGGTGTACTTTAGATTGTACAGAAACCACCTGAACCCCCCAGCTACCTCACCTTCTTTATCTGTAGCTGGTCCACCCACAGCAAAACCTGACATAGTGCCACGGACTGGACTGCCGAACACAGACGCACCCTTCACTTTACTAGTACCATAGAAATGAGGGGATTGGGGTGGTCTTTTCTTTGTTCCATGCTCAATTATTAGATGTGAACAACTGAAAAACAATTAGGAATTTAAAACTCACCATCAAAATTCAGCTCGAGAAACACATTTTCTAGAATGTTCTTTAGTAATGACCATCAGATAAGAAGAGACTAAAACTAGGTTGTCTATTTCTTAGTAAATATGTGACACACCAACTATTTATACAAATAATGTACTTGCTTAAGTGTTACGTAGATACAGTATGCACTTTGTTATTGAGATAGATTAAAGAAAACATTACTGGTGTGCAGTTTAATAAAAAGTAAAGTAGGGTGTTTGACCTGTTTTAATTATTTGAAAATGCTGTGAAAAACTAACCAACCACAAACCAGTTAGAAATCATACTTTATCAATTTCCCAATACTCTTTTAAAATTAGAACATGTCCTTCTCCGAACACAGTATGACCAGAGAACCACTGAATAGTTACACTTTTTAAAAAAAATTACAGTTTATAACTACAGTATGTGGTTCAATACGTACGCATGGTGTCCATTCATCACTGCATAGTCATCAGCTGTCCAACCTTTATCATCCTTTATGGAAATATCCGCGTTGTACCGCAAGAGCAACCGAACCAAACTAATCTGGCCATTACTAGCAGAAATCATCAGTGATGTCCTAATAAAAAATAACCAGAATGTTAGAGATCTACAGGAAATAGTTGTATTCAAAAATGTTTTAGTATTGTGATGTCATTAATACTGCACAAACCAAACCTCTAGACCTGAGCCATAAAATCTCAACATAAACTAGAAATGCGATTGTGAAATGTGAAAGAGACTATTGTTGATATATCCAGAGGCTAGAAACTATTTGGCAGTGAAAAGTTTCATTTCTACTGGACACAAGCTGTACTTTATGCAGTGTATCATACAGCTTGTAAAGACAGTCTGAAATCAAGTGATCTGTATCATTAATATAGTCAGAGGTTAAAAGAATTTGGCATTGAAAGGGCTGATGTTCACTGGATACAACAAGTAATGAATGTACTGATTTTTCACTGTGGGCAAACAACTATTGAGGGGACAATTTTCCTGTGAATATCCCAAGTGGAACACATAGGTCCCTGTTTCAAAAGCATCCAGTCTACATCACTGGTTTGGCCAGAGGTTAAAGCAATGCAGCTGTAAGAGGGTTCAATTTTACTGGATAACACAGATAACAGAACTAAGTAAGAAAATCTAAAATCACAACCGAGTACCAAACATTAAGACAATAACAATAAGTGGACTGTATCTAAGCAGCTCAATATGGCAGCCTTAGCACATCATAAGTCACGTCATGGTCAGCAGCACATTTAGCATGGAATGTTTATACAACCCTGCAGATGTGAGGTCACTACCTCAAATGGTTTATGAGTAACAAGGCTTTGACATGGTGGCAGCAAAAAAACTGTCACAAAATGGTTATGGTCTCATCAATATCACCCACCCACAATTAAACTTGACCTAAGGAATCATATGTATACCAAGTATGAAGCTAATATCTCCAAGCATTAGCTTTTTGCCATGCGGAAAACAGATGGCAATCATCTTAGGCCACAGGTCAATAACGGTGCCGTAAATTTTGCAAGAGAAATCTCAACAACATTTGCAGTATCAGGTGTCATGGCAGTGGCAGAGCCAGAGGGTTTGCAAAGTCTTACAAGCACCCCTTACATGGATACTTAATAAAATGTTACAAAACATAGGTAAGTAAGTAGTGACTTTGATTTGAACCTTGGTTTCCAGATACAGAGACCAATGAACCATCTTCTATGACTGGGTACTTACAACTGCTGTCTGTCTACCCTGCATAATAGTCTACTCATCTCAGTCTGTTGCCGTACAAGGCATAGTTCATCACAATCTCTTTGGTAACAATTCTGAACAACTGGAAAAAAAATATTCTTGCAGGGGGCATATTCATTGTCACCCAGGATCAAATATTGCTGCACCTTTGAAAAACATTTTTTTTATTATTATTATTCTTGCAGGACCAATTTGTGTTTCAGCAGGTAGCCATTTCTAAGTTATTGGATGCAATAAAGGATTTAAGGTTAATATATTTACCGTTTTGATTTGTCTTTTGCATCTACATCAGCTCCTTCTTTCAATAAAAACTCAACCATCTCCTGATGATTTTCTGTAGCAGCCAAAATCAGGGGGGTACAGCCTTCCTAAAGAAAAAAAAAAAGAAATACATAAAAAAACATGAAAATATATCTATATATAAAAAAAAAAAAACATATATATATATATATATATATGCACACACACATTAAATAATATAAACATATATATAAACATTAAAATAATATGAATAACATGTGATAATGAATGACTTTAGCAAGTTTTATTACAATTGGGTAGTTTACTATTGTAGATACATGTAAATCTTGCCATGGATATGCCTTACCTTGTTTGTAGCATTTACACGTGCATCATGCTCCAGCAACTGAACAGCTATAGAGATGGCAGGGATGAGGGCTGCGTGATGTAGGGCAGTATTTCCATTGATGTCCACAAGATTTGGATCAGCATCATGTTCCAGAAGAGTAATAGCACAGCGTTCCTGTTGGCACTGTACTGCCTGAAAATGACAGCATGAAGAAAAGTTATCAGCACACATTATCGTATGTCTTTTTTTTTTTTTTACCTGATAATGCAGATAGGTGATTCAGTTTCACTGTTGTAATATACAGAAGTCAACTTATTTTCATAAGTGCTCCATTATCCGTACAATTTAAACTGATGAAAAATGAACCCTCTGTTTATAGACATTTCATGTTGCAGTGCAGTCTGCATGTGTAATGCATCACAGTGTTCCAGTTCAAAGCCTATCTAGGCATGTTGAACATTATTACCTTCATTAACGGGGAACGGTTGTCATTATCACAGAGGTTTAGTTTGGCCTTGCTTTCTGTCAGAAAATGTACAACTTCAACATGCCCATTAGCACAGGCAAGATGTAAAGGCGTTCTGAAACAGAGGAACACACAAGGGCAGTTTAATATCTGATTCATCCACACTGCACTGCCACTGGTACTGTGCAACACTTTAGTTAGTCTCCAAGTGAAAAAAAAAAAAAAAAAAAAATATATATATATATATATATATATATATATATATATATATATATGAAAAATAATTTCATAAAAAAAGGCATTGGCATTGCGCAGACGCATATCTTTGGCTTTATCGAAAAGAACAGTCAAAAGCCAAACATTAGTTTCTTTAGATACTTTCATTATAATGTCTATAACAATTAGGGGCCATTTCTATTTGAAAACAAGTACTGTTAGTAACTGCATCCCCCAAGAAGGCTGCAAAAAAAAGGAGCATCAATATCACAAAAAAAAACAAAAAACAGTTGCCAACTATATGTACCCTAAAACTGAATAATGTGACAGATACACCTCCACTACTGTATATAGCCTACCCCTGCCACACCAATAGTATGTCCCAAGCACTCTGCCAGTTTTTCAACTTCAATAGTTAATTTTTTTCACATTGTGTTTCCAGTTTCTAAAAATTATTTTGGTTACAAACAAAATGTGTTCATAGCACGTGATAAATACTATCTTTACTATCCCTCTAAATGTCTTATCAACCAGTCTTCATATTGCATTTACCAAGGACTGCGGTAAATTGATATAGAAACAAATCAGCATAAACATTAATAAAACCAAGGTGCATAAAATACCATGAATACCGTATTCATGTACCTGAATGAAGAACATATCCTATGGTTACTATATTATGCTCTTAAGTCGGAGCTTTTAAAACAATTAAAGTCAAGCTCCATCCACACTGGAGCTAGCGAAGTTGCCCAATGTCAATCCACACCAGAAGACTTGGAAACGATCCAAAAGACTAGAAATAAATACATGACCCTGCCCATGCATTCCTATTGAATATACTAGAGATGGGCTGTCCCATTACAAAACAGGTCTTGTTTTGATAAAAGGTCACCCTGACATCCAGCAACTCCGTTGTAAAATAAAGATTGGACTTCTAAAATCTACAGATCTTAGTTACTGAAAATCCCTATATAGCCAACAGTGTTATTGTTATCTTATAATAGTTGTAATTGTACAGCTGTACTCGTTGCATTATTATTTTCTTCGTGGTATCAGTAGTCGTAGTAGTCTGATTTTAAGCCCGATACATCTGCAGCCGTCAGAAGTCGGCTGGACAATAGTAGTATAGTTGAACTGATATTTTCAACAAAATTATTTTATTGTTGTACATTTATATTTACAACTTACTGCAGTCTCAGTTGTGTTTCTTTACAAACTCCTTCATTGACCTATTTTAAAGTGCAACATTATTATTTGTGTTAATATGCGCAAGTCACCACTTACCTTTTATTACTACCGATGCCGTTATGCAAATCTATTTTTTTACTTTATCGCAAACGCTACTGAAGACTCTGACGCATCACATGATGGGTGAGTGTTTGAGCCGTCTTTGACTTAAATTTACTAATGAATAATTATATACAGAACAAGGTCGTGTGTCATGGCAAGATGCAAAAGTTTTTCCTTCCAAAACAGTACGGTGAGCAGATATGGCTCATAATGAAACTATGAGCTTGGGAATTGTGGGATGTGTCACATGTTGCTGGCTTTGTTTTACAACGTAGAGAATAGTAGGACCTCGATTGTTTGACTGGTCAATCTCTTTATGCATATGTTCACTTTAAGCGTATGTAAAGACTTTATTCTTGTCAGAGATTTGTGCCACAACAATTTAGTGAACAAAACATTGTTTATCAAAAAAACAAACAAACAAACAAACAAAAACATAGCTTAATTAGGTCACATATTCAGGTTGTGTGAATGCGGGAACTTTGTGTGTCATTTTTTGAAAGCCATCAAAAGTGCAGTTTTAATTTAAATACTGGATACACTGACTGTGTGTATGGTCCCGTTTATTTTTTGCTTATTAACAGACCTATTTTTATGCAACTTGCATAATCGGAAAGGAAATGTATCGGTGCTACTCAATGCACCACCTATAAACCACGTTTTTCAGTCTGACGTGTTTCAAGGGTATTAATCTTGCTTCTGATTGATCAGTTTAATTCCAGTCGCCCGACGGAAAAAAAATAAAATAGAATTACAGTAGGTTCTATTTCAGCGACGCGAAATGTTCTCAAAGCGACGTAGCTCGCGTGCCAGTGTGGATGCAGCTTCAAAGTAAAAATCAATCTACATAAATGGGTTAAGTGATTATGCCCACCGTTGACAACTGTATTAATGTAGATTAATACAATAAAAAAATCAAACTGTACAAAATAAACAAATTACAAAAAGCATGACCACCTGACATACACCCACATACTGCATAGCACTTCAAAGATGCTTTGATGTATGTTGCTGTCATGTGTCCTGCAACCGTGCAAGGTAATAATGTATTTAGATTCTGTCACGTGTGTATAGTATACTTCCTATTTACCCGGATTATTGTCAGGTACATTTGGTAAACTGCTGACAAAATACCTCGATTTACCTTTTGGTTTGTGCTTGTTTCTACTTCCTACCTATGCCACATTTTCCACTCAAATGAAAATCTAGTTTATTATTATTTTTACAAAAGTACTGGCATATAATATTTTCCTGTTATGGCATGAGTGACCACTTATTTTTTAAATAAGCTAAACCACCACACTATAACATCCAATAAGGGTTTACTAATGGCTTTCAACAAAATCATATACAATTCTTACCTGTTTTCTTTGTCCAGCTGGCTAAGGTCATGCTTCTTTCCAAGCTGTTTGAGCTTGGACAGATCCCCTGTAGAAGCAGCTTTGTGTAGCTTTCCTAGATCCTTTTCCTTAAGCTCATATCCAGCTGATACTACACTCCCAGTATCAGAAGTATTGGGAGAAAATCCTTTCTTTTTCTTCCCAAAGCTGAATAGCTTTTTCATTGTTAATTATTGCCGTTTAAGCTGTTGTAAACGTCAAGCATCATTGTCCAGAACTGCCCAGATGTCAGTTTAACGGAGTTAACTGTGCATCAGCTGTGTTGTCTTTTCCACTCCAAAAATAAACACGCAAATCGGATAAGGCTAATGATATCAAAGGCGTGATCCTAGTGGCTGGGAGACACAGGAAAAGCAGTTTTAATATGCTGGTAACTTCCCGTAAAATACACGGTACAATTTTAAAATGAAAGTACTTAGGCACGGACCATAATCTTATGCTTTTCAGGTCGTCATTGACATTATTTGTATTCTGCATTAGCTGCACACAAACATAGCTAAAATGGAGCAGTTATATTAATAATTAATATTTGCTTACACAACTTTTTAAATTTTCCTTACCTTACTTATTTCGACGTTCGTTTGTTGTCATGACCCCGGTCGTTCCCTCTCATCTTTGTACGTTATTAAGTTTACCTTGTAGCAGCAGCAGAGGGAGGAATTCTCTCAGCAACACAGCAGCAGCTCAATTTACAGAGTCTGTTACCTAGGCAACCAACACTGCTGTAGACAGAGCAGGAAATTATGTCAGTCAGTCAACATAATGTCTATTTGTATCTCTATCCCTTGACTCCCTTTGCCACCAATTCCAAGAATATTGATCAGATTCATAATGAATTACCATGCAACCTGGCTGATCTCATTACATTCTCTTTTCGTAGTGCAGAATGTTATGCGTCAGCTCTGCCCGCCACATTTAAATTTACTTTAAGATTTTGGCAAAAACACATAATTCTAAACTAATTATAAATAAAAAAAAACTATGACATGGTAATTTATGACTGAATGACTTCATTGAATGCAATAATAAATATGCGTGAATAGTAATCTCATACGGTATTGTATTACTATTTTTTGTATATATTTTTGTCATTGATTTAAATGTGTGTATGACCACGGTATATTCTTTTTGACTAAACACAGGGTGTAAGAATTAAACTAATATAACCATTCTAGTGCTGTATTCACGTCCTTTTTTGGTATATATGAATTCATAGCCAGCTCCCTTACCGTGCGCAGTCGCAGTCGTTCAAGCAGCGGTACGAAACAAAATAGTTTAAAAACAAATGCAACAACACACTAAAACTGATTAAAAAACGAACAAGCTACAATTGCAAAACAAAACACGTATACAATACATAGCAACTGTCGTTTTCAGCCCATTGTGGATCTTCTTAGTGACCTGTTGGCGTGAGGCAGAAATCCAATGTTTCGTTACAGTGATTGACGTTCTCACTGACCAAACCAGTTGCAATACTGGAGATATGTTCGCGTACAAGCAAATAAAAATCTAGCAAAAAGGGAGGGGCAAAGCATTTTTATATTCTAGTGTGGTTGGCGTAGCAAAACCTCAACCATTTGCGGGACAGGACTAGATGTTAAGCAATAGGGAAGAATTGAGGAGAAAACAGAAAAAAAAAAAAAAAAAAAAAAAAACATATGAATGTAAGTGTGTTGAACATTACAAGTATTAATAGGCATTTAGCAGATTAACTTCTTTACACCTTACCAGAGAGGCCTGCCTGTGAAGTCTGAAGTGACACCCGCATTGGCGTGCCAGGATTATACAAAAGACAGTCTCTACATTCCAGTGGTTAGAAAGAAAAAAAAAAAAAAAACACTGCAGAGTGTAATTATTTATCCTGGCATGCATTTATTATACAATTGCTACATTTTGTATGTCTTTGCTCTAAATAAGTGCTAAACCAACATTTTGAATTGTTTTATGTGTTAGGTATAATAGTGATGCAAGCAACACACACTCACACACAAAACTTGGCTAAACACACATATAAAGCTGCACTAAACCGCTTAGGCAATTTAATATTGGCTTGGAAGTGCGTGTCAGAGTTGTAAAAAGATCCTGGCGTGATAATACTTTGACAACAGAATAGTAGACGCCCACACAACTACTGTACATAAAATGAATAAGTATTGCTAGTCACATATGTCAGATTATACTGGACTAGGTTTGAAATGTCTGTTTCAGGTAACTGACTCTATTGTTTAAACATTTAGTGCTGAAACTAAGGTGGAAACTTGATAGTAATACCACCCCCACCCCCCCTTTTTTTAAGGATGCCTGCAGTTCAGTCTTGAAAACATGTCTTTTAGCAAGTGTTTAATACTTTGCTGTTTGTATGTCAAATTTATAAGACGGTATTATTGTAGTTATTAAACATTTAACTTTTTTCATGTTGTCGTATTTTCTGTCATGTCTTGAAAAAAATAAATAAAAGGATGTTTACAGGCATGCTTCGTGAACTGATAGCAAGACGTATAGCACTTGTTGCATCGATGTGTAATTGTGTAATTATCCTGAAATGTGGCCAGCAAAAAAAAAAAAAAAAAAAAAACAGAATCAGCCATCAGTTGGGGGTAAAAGCAACTATTTTTTTTTTCTAATGTGAATTCCTGTAAGCAGTGACACAATTGAAATAAGAGACATTCTTTTTTGCTTCATAACTGCTTATTTGCAGTATTTACTGTAAACTATGTTCTGATTTCATTAAAAACACAAACGTATATGTAATGATGTGATATTCATACTGCATAAGATTAAAGCCTAATTAATACATTCTTCCAAATATAATTATTTGAACATGTAGATCTGTTAGGGTGACGCTGTGTATCACAGTAGGTGATTGTCAAGTTAGCCATCTACACAAACTGGTCTGGTCTCTGTTGTGACTATAAAACATTTAACAGACATGGTATCATGTTGACAGGCAACTCCATTATGGTAATCTGTAGTCGAAATGTCAGCTAGAGCAGCTCCACTATTTTAGATGTCTTAACGCAGGGATTTCTGATGAAGTATAACTATTGCTTCCTAGTTACAACAAACAAACAAAATAATAATAAATAATAATAATAATAATAATAATAATAATAATAATAATAATAATAATAATAATAATAATATAACCCTTTAACTCGTCATTAGCGTCAGTGACTGGCATAACATGTCTACTACAAGCAGGCTCAGTGGTAGCTTCCGTGCGCGCATGACGGCTCTGCGGGGCGGATCTGTTTAGCTCGCTACGGCGCATGCTTACTTGTCCCGTGACTGTCAAAGAGGAAGCTTCGGGGTCATTCATCTGCTACAGTATAGTTATTTACCTTAGCAAAAAATACCACTAAGACTCCAGATTGCCTCCTGAAGACTCGCAACGTGTTATTGTTATATTTGTCTGATATGGCTGGACGAGGTAAGCTGATCTCTGTGATTGGGGATGAGGACACCTGCACTGGGTTTTTGCTTGGAGGAATCGGGGAGCTGAATAAGAATCGCAAGTCCAATTTTCTGGTGATTGAGAAAGATACCAGCGTTACGGAGATAGAAGAAACCTTCAAGTAAGTACTATGCACACACACACCACACACACACACACACACACATATGTATATAGTTTCCCGAAAGTATACATTATTATATTTTTTTATATTTTAGTTTTTAACAGAATCTTAAAAAAAAAAAATACAAAAATTTGTAACAAACATTTGGATTGAGGTAATGAAACGAATTAGAGCGATATCGCTGGGGTATTACATCTACTGAAATACATTATTCCATGGATAATGAACATGTTAAAAATTGCACCTTTTGACCGATGATTTGTATTATGCTGTCGCCTTTCGTCTATTTTTGTTTAGATCGACTGAATAAGACCCCAGTATTTTTACTAAAAACCAATTGTGCATCATGGAACGTTTGGTAAACAAACTGTACTGGGTGTTCAGTGATCCACTGCTTGTTCAGACTGGATTTACCCAAGATGACCAAATCCAAATGAGTTTGTGGTTGTCCTTTCTTGCATTTTCAGCTAGCTCCCAATAAGAAAGGTAGTAAGGCTCTTTGCAACCACTGACTAAAATTTATGACTGCAACCACTGACTTTATGCGAGATTCTCTACTTTCTTTAAAAAGTATTATATTGTTTTGTTGAATTAATGGAAAGCAGAGTAAGTTAGCAAATGGAAGCATACAATTGGCCATCCAAGTCTAAATGTTCTCAGTGGTATTTAGATACATGCTTTAGAAATACTGTATTTTCATGTAATTTTTTTGTGAGACTTTTTTTTTTTTTTTTTTTTTTTTTTTAGGGGTTTCCTGGCCCGTGATGATATTGGAATCATTCTGATAAACCAGTTCATTGCAGAGATGATCCGGCATGCCATTGATGCCCACGTACAATCAATCCCAGCTGTACTAGAGATCCCGTCCAAGGAGCATCCCTATGATGCCTCCAAAGACTCCATCCTACGCAGGGCTAAGGGCATGTTCTCTGCTGAGGACTTCCGATAAACCCACAAGAAGCACTACAGCAGGCTGGGCAGGACTAGTTTAAGTAAAGCAGGATTGAGGAGGAGAAACAGTAGCTATGTTAGCCATTTGCCTATTTATCTCTTCCAGGTGTCATTCCATACAAGGGTAACTAGGAATTTGGTATGGGGTGGAGGTTGACATTTCAGCATAATTTATATCAAAGACCCATGTTGTAATTTTCTTTTTCAAAGTCTAGATCTTAATGCATGCTACAGACGGGTGATCCTTAATCACAAAAATTGAGGTTCTTTAGCTTAAAGAGGTTCTGCTTCATCCACATCAAGTCCTCTGCCGTGTGTCTTAAGCCGATGTAGCCCCTGCATCCCTTGACTGTCCTTCTCCCAGCACAGGCAGCCCACAGAGAATGCCTGAACACAGATACCCCTCAGGCCAGAACATGCAGGCAGACAAGGCTACAAGCACACACTGAAGTGGTTTACTGCTCCCAAAATGAAATTGCTAGCAACATCAGTGATAAGAGGAAGTCTAGTCATGAGGTGGAAAATGATTGTATTTCTGTAAGAGTTCCTGTTCTATCATGGGCAAATGGGCTGATGAAGGAACTCATGAATTGCCATCATTTAATCTGCCACTATCCTTTTCATCATTGTTCCAACATTTGTCTGACTTTATTTTCACAGAAAATTTGATAAATGACCAATAAATGAACAATAAAAAAATTTACCAGATTTATTCTGGATAATTGAAATGATTAGAACATTATTGTTTGTAAAATAAACTGGCATGTCCAGCCAGCATTTTTGTTCTTGCTAATATAAGATTTTGTAGAAATCCCAATGATTTGTAAAACCTTATCAACTGTTTTTTTTTTTTTTTTTTTTTTTAAACTTCAGAACAAGAAATTGTACAAAGTGATATACCGTCTTACAGTGCATTCACTGTATTTGTCTACATTTTGGGTTTGCAGTTACATGGCTGAGGTTGTTTGTGTTTTCAGACTTCACTGAATGGCTGCCTGTCTATGAAGAGCCCAGTACAAATTATTTATTCCTTTAAAAACAAAACAATTGATGTTAAAAAATGAACCATATTGAGTATGTTGTGTTGCAACTGAGTTTGTGTGCTTGTTACCATTCTACAAAATGTTATTTTGTCTGTTGATAAATGACTAGAAACAAAATCTTTTAAGTGTCTTTTTTACAGCACAATGTTGTGTGTTAATGCCTCATGCCGGTGCTTGTTCATGGCTGGTGTTAAAATCTAAGTGGTGATATATATATATTTAGTAATTTGCCATTTTTAGATGTGCACACATGATAAAGGGGTACTTTTTAGCTTTATATATGTCTACATTAGAGCAAACAAAAGTATCTGAAAATTGTCAATTAAAAAACAATAAACAAAGAAAATAATACAAAGAACCTTTGGGAATGATCGTCTAGTTCTCCATCGAAAGATTTAAAAAAACAAAAAAACAAAAAACCTTTTTGATTAAAAAAAAAAAAAACTCCTATTAATAATTGTCTGATTTTCTACCACATCTGTATTATAACATTATATTAAAATGTGTTTTTTTTATGTAGTCCTAATGGTCACATTCTCCCAGGTCCCCAGGAATGTATGACTAGGGTATGAAAATTACTAAAGATATGTGAAAACCTAATCGAAATGAATCAGGAAGGCTGACACGACTTACACACACACACACACACACACAAACACACACACACACACACACACACATATAATTATGTTTATGAGGGATATATAGAAAAGTGTTATATGGTTTATTTTGTATGGTTGTAATTTGTTTTGCACCCCAGTACACATTTCAAGGATAACTGCTACGTTTCAATGTATATCTCTTAGGTGTGAAGCAGATGTCTGGCTTTATATTGAAAATATTGAAGACTTAAAAAAATAAACAAAAAAAAAAACATACATTCCTATTCTAGTACAGGTAGTAGCCTAAATTTATTTGTGTATATATATATATATAGTACTGTGCAAAAGTTTTAGGCAGGTGTGAAAAAATGCTGTAAAGTAAGAATGCTTTCAAAAATAGACATGTTAATAGTTTATATTTATCAATTAACAAAATGCAAAGTGAGTGAACAGAAGAAAAATCTAAATCAAATCAATATTTGGTGTGACCACCCTTTGCCTTCAAAACAGCATCAGTTCTTCTAGGTACACTTGCACACAGTTTTTGAAGGAACTAGGCAGGTAGGTTGGCCCAAACATCTTGGAGAACTAACCACAGTTCTTCTGTGGATTTAGGCAGCCTCAGTTTCTTCTCTCTCTTCATGTAATCCCAGACAGACTCAATGATGTTGAGATCAGGGCTCTGTGGGGGCCATACCATCACTTCCAGGACTCCTTGTTCTTTACGCTGAAGATAGTTCTTAATGACTTTCGCTGTATGTTTGGGGTCGTTGTTATGCTGCAGAATACATTTGGGACCAATCAGATGCCTCCCTGATGGTATTGCATGATGGATAAGTATCTGCCTGTACTTCTCAGCATTGAGGAGACCATTAATTCTGACCAAATTCCCAACTCAATTTGCAGAAATGCAGCCCCAAACTTGCAAGGAACCTCCACCATGCTTCACTGTTGCCTGCAGACACTCATTCGTGTACCTCTCTCCAGCCCTTTGGCGAACAAACTGCCTTCTGCTACAGCCAAATATTTCAAATTTTGACTCATCGGTCCAAAGCACCTGCTGCCATTTTTCTGCACCCCAGTTCCTGTGTTTTCATGCATAGTTGAGTTGCTTGGCCTTGTTTCCACGTTGGAGGTATGGCTTTTTGGCCACAAGTCTTCTATGAAGGCCACTTCTGACCAGACTTATGGCATTGCTGGACATCTTCCGATTGCGAAGGGCAATAAGCATGATGAGTCTTTCATCTACTGCAGTAAGTTTTCTTGGCCGACCACTGCGTCTACGGTCCTCAACGTTGCCCGTTTCTTTGTGCTTCTTCAAAAGAGCTTGGACGGCACATCTGGAAACCCCTGTCTGCCTTGAAATTTCTGCCTGGGAGAGACCTTGCTCATGCAGTATAACTACCTTGTGGCTTGTTGCTGTGCTCAGTCTTGCCATGGTGTATGACTTGACAATAAACTGTCTTCAGCAACCTCACCTTGTTAGCTGAGTTTGGCTGTTCCTTACCATTTTATTCCTCCTATACAGCTGTTTCTGTTTCAGTTAATGATTGTGTTTCAACCTACATATTGAATTGATGATCATTAGCACCTGTTTGGTATAATTGTTTAATCATACACCTGACTATATGCCTACAAAATCCCTGACTTTGTGCAAGTGTACCTAGAAGAATTGATGCTGTTTTGAAGGCAAAGGGTGGTCACACCAAATATGGATTTGATTTAGATTTTTCTTCTGTACACTCACTTGACTGAAACTTTTGCACAGTACTGAATATATTAACAATATAAGACAGAATTGTTTTTAATGCTTATTTTAAGAACGTGAGATATATATATTATATATATCTATATATATCTATATATATATATATATATATTATATATATATATATATATTATTATATATATATAGTTTATCCTGATAAACTATTTAAATGTCATATAGGTTACCCACAGTATAGCCATGGGATAAGCATGGTAAAACTGCACACATATTGTGCAAATAATTGGATGCAGGATTTATTTTAAAGCTGTTTTGCCAGGAAAAGACGTTTAGTATCATATTCCTGGCACATGTTCAGTCAACAGGAAACACTGATAACCTATTCTGGAAACAGTGCACGCTTTGAGGGACTATATAGGAAGAACAGCTGAGGATTTGCAGGTTTAAACTGGATTTATAACTAAGAGCATTATTTTTTTCCTTGCCAGCTTCTTACAGTATGAATGCTGTACTTTCTTTCAGTTTGTTTTTATTCAGCTGTGCTTTGGTTTTCCCTAGGCCTTTTAATACAACACAGGAGAACGTTCCTACCAGAGGGTAAGTAGTCACTGAAATTACTGTGTAACTATCATTGGAATATGTATCTCTATGAAAATGTAACGCATTTGACCATTACTGAAAAACGGTACTGCTGATACACAATTATCTGTAAGAAGCATGAGATATTTCAAATTCTTCAAAACAAAATTACTGCTTTTTAACACAACCGATTTCTTTACATTCCTAGATATATCATGTTTTTACCAGACAGGGTAGCTTCTCCACTATAAACCCAAAGTTAATCCCTTTCAGAGTAGCCCAATTAAGTTAGCTTTTAAATACATTTATATATTATTTATAACAAATATTTCTGGCACTAAGTACAGCTAATTTTCTGTTTGTTTATTTTATATTTCAGAGACAGTGAAGTTTACCTAGAAATAATTAAGGTTTCATTTGGATTTTTTTTTTTTTTTTTTTTTTTTTGTTACATGTATATAGAGGGAATGGAACTGTAAATGGAATTGTAAATGCCACAAGCCACACAAATGACACAATGTAAGTATTCTGTTTTTTATATCCCTCAGTGGATTTTAAAACCAATCAAAAAGACAAAAGGTTGTTTGTCATTCTTGTAAGTGATCTTTGCTTTTAACGGTTAACTCCAGCCATTTATTATTCAATACATATACAGGCTGTTTAGTGTTCTCAAACTAAATAGGGACCCTTATGCACCGATCCTGTCTGTCCACATGACTGTCTGTATGTCTGTCACGCTATGATACATTTGAACACCTTAAACTCGTCAGTACTCTGCACTGTGATTTAGCTGACTTGTAATGTGCATCGTCAGGGCACTCATGGTCAGAACACTTGAGAGCTTTCTATGGGAGATTATGATGTGTGCACATCACACACTTGTTTTTTAATCGCACATCACACATACCAGTTTTTACCTTTTCCTCTTTGATTTTTTCCTATATATATGGTTAAAGACCGTGGATCAGAGGGGGTGTACTATATTTGATACCTGTACAAAGTTATAAGCTAGTATACAGTATTATAGATTAACGGAGCTCGGATTCATTGTGGTGTATCAAAGAGGGAGGAAATAATAATAATAATAAAAAAACAATATCACAGCGCAAATCGCCTGTAAGGTCTTGTCTAAATCCGTGTGTGATATTTCGTGGAGTTTTGAGGGCAATATCCCTTGTCTTGTGCGCTGATACTGTTGCCATAGCAACATGCATCCTTAGCGTCACCAAAGCAAATTTGTACGTGACAATGTGAAGTTCCTTACTGATAAGCAACTTTATTTAAACCTAAAACAGGTACTTATAAAGAAAAGTTAAAACCTACATGCAGACAAAAGCATGTAGCATCAGACAAAATTGTGGGGTGGAGCAGAAATTGTAATACATTGAGGAACTGATTTTTTCCCCCGGGGAAAACGTGAAAAGAAAACTTTTCACGAAGACCAGCAGCCTCAATCAAACGTTTACGTTTCACCTGCCGTGTATTTCGTGAAGCAAAATAAAACACGGAGAATATGGCGCGAGAACTGAGCATGACCAACCAAAGGCAGGAATTTTGGAAAGAGGCACTATTAAAGGAAACATCGATCAGACTTGCATGGCATAGAGACATTGGGAAAAAGTACGCGAAAACTGCAAAAAGAAGAATCCACGACATTAAAACCACACTGCCTACGATTCCTGTTATTAATAAAAGAAAAGAAAATGATGTGGCTGAGAAACTTCGTTTAGTGGAGGAAAAAATCAAATCCGTTGACAAGCTTGTAGAAATGAGACCAGTTTCTGCGGAAACGAGGGCTGTGCTTTATCACGGGTTCTCCAAAGATGAGACGGGCAGGCACAAATACCTCCAAAAAAGAAACGTGAAGAAACCGGAAGAGAAGTACACCTACCCACTCACCTCTAACTGGGGGTATGGCTGGAACCAAGGTAAGATTTGTAAAGTTTATTTATAACCGACATGACATCCTGCATTAAAGATGGAATGATGCCAATTGAAACCCAGAGACACTATATCATCAATCCTCAATATACATTCTCTGTGGACTGCCGTTTAAATTACACAGTATTTGGGCTATAAACATTCAGAGGTGAATAACCTGGGTTGAAAAGCTGCCACCCTCACTGAGGATTTCATTAATGTGAGGGCTATGAATACATTGACCTTGTTACTGAGAACATTAAGGCATCAATGTCCCAATTTAAGATGTTTTCTTCACATCAGTACAGTGTATATGACTAATGATTACATGGTATAAAATAGTATTTGTACATTTGAAGTTATCCTAATGCTTTTTTTCTATATTTCTGTTTAGGACATATGGACAAAACATATGTTCCACCCCATGGAAAGTCACGCATTGTTCAAGATACCTTTTTAAGAAAAAGTGGGGTCTTCTCAGGATCTTTTTAGATGAACAGATTTTTCATAAATCATTCATGGTTACTAGCTAAAAATTAAAGCCAGCTTCTAGTGCTGGAATCATGTTGTCATACTTAATGTGCCTTACTAAACTGTAAAATCAGAAAATAAACATTTACAACAGAAGCAAAGTAAGAAGAAAATACTTTATTGAATAAGCCACACAACTGTTAGTTTCGCCTAAGTTTGTAGCATTACAATTTTTATTTTACTGTCACAAAAATGGTGCGTATTGAAAAATCTGTTCCTTTATGTTAACAAACAAAAACAAAACAAGATCTGTGTTGTATAAACACTGAGAGTCTGTTAACATCTGATCACATTTGTTCACTGGAATAGACAGGTGGAGGCTGTTTCATTACTCCTGTGTTTATCCTTGAATAACATACATGTAATGTCGACATGTAACCAAACAAGAGATGTTGCTGTGTACAAACCTTTGTGCAGGCCTACGCTATGCATAGCAGTGTGGTCAGAGTTACATATACATTCTATACATATACATACAAAATCTAATAGCTGTGCCTAATGGTACACGCAACAATAATGTATTCTAGTCAAACTGAAGGCTCTTGGAACATGACTTATTGAGCTGTAAAATATTACTCTTTGATTAAAAGGTCAAGTAGCTGATTGAAGGCTGTTAATAGTTTTGAACAGAATACAAGAAGAAATGATTGCCTTTGGTCTTTGTTTTGCAGAAAAATGATTCAGGGGGACCTTAGTATCTCTATTCTTTATTGGAAGAATGAAGCCAAATACAAGTCAGGTGTTATATAAACTCTCCCATTATTGCTTCAGCTAATATTAGCCTTATTGTGAAATTCAGGGGGTTGGTAGCTGGGCAGCTTAATTACTTAATGTCCATCATCATCAATCTTCTATTTAAACCCCAATCTCACACTCCTTCTTTGTCTAGTGTTTTGCTTTCTTGCATACACTGCGACCTGCTCTCTGCGCAAAATTTAAAACTCTTAAATTTTGGCAGGAACCAACTCCAATTCAGATCAGGAAACCTTCCTGCCAGATTCTCCTCAACAATATCTCATTCATTTCTCCAAGGGAAACTCAGTACCGTCTACTTCTAATGCAGACTTCTCCCAGGCATTATGGAGATAAAAATATTTATTGTATCTTTTATATCTGCTACACCATGCTGCCTGCTTCTGAAGCACGCTTCCACAAACTCTCTCGCCCAGAGCTTCGGGACAGGCGGCAGCACTGCCCTCCTCTCCAGTCATGGTCACTCATCTCCCAGCACAGTAACCAGGAGCACAGCCGAAACAAACCCCACCATTCCACTTCATAAACACCATTTTTGAGGACATGAAGTCCCTCATTCACCCCTTCACCATCTCAATTGCTTAAATTAATACACAGCTCAACGATATGGACAAACAGGTTGCTTCCAACGCTGCAGCAATCTCTATCAAGCCTAGTATTCACCACTCCAGTCATGGCTTCCGTCTCGGTTCAGCACTTCCGGTCCCCACAGCTGATGTTCCCACTTACAACCTGGCAACAGCCTCCCTCAGTGGTCCATCAAGTCACCACATATGGCACATTAAAGGCTAGATTCTTAAAGCTATTTTCCAGCTTATTTTAATTTATTTTTCTGAAAGAGAACATTTTAAATTACAGTTCTAATTTAAGACTGCTTGCAACAGCTAAAAGAAATGACTGAGTAGTTGTTGTAATTGTCAAGTTTATTTTTGGAAACAGGCTTCACACTGCTACTCATAGTGGATTTTCCCATCCTGTACACTTCCAGTTTCACTGCTACTGAACTAAAGATATTTTCATAATGTATCATCACACGTTCACAATAACTTACATACAGTATACATACAGTAAATACAGTATAATCGTAAATCTTGAAAAACTACTCGCTTCTAAATTTTTTGTAGTCATTTTTGTATTGCTTTAGTATAAATACATGTTAATTTGGATTCATATGTTGTTTTTTTCTGACTTTAAGTGAACGAAAAGACACACATTTGCTTGTTTTCCCATTGGAAATAGTGATATTTTGAAATATCACTGTCCTGGTCACAAAAGCAAAGTTTGTGGGGAATAATAGCCATTTTCTATACTTATTCAATATCAATATTTATTCTACGTTATCGAGCTCTGTTAGATAAGTGGGTTACTATGTTCTATGAGTACTGTAAAACATTCTCTGCTAAAGTCATTTTGTTGCTTGTGAACCACATTTTCAGTGGTTCATAAGCCGATGTCTGCGGGGTCTGCGCATTCACAGCCCACTCTACCTCCCTCTGTCAAAATACAATCACGATACAGCATCAGAGCATTTAGGATAAACATTCTAATCGTGAGGGCTATTAATCACAATAATCAAATATTCTACCCTGTATCACTTTCTGAAGTCAAGGATTTTATTCTAATCATAACCTCTAGATGGCAGTATAACACCACAAGTTCTGTACATTTTAGCGGGTCCTCTTTCACTGTGAAAGTCGTGTATTTTCAAATCAGGATCAATTTTACTTCAGAAGTTAATATTTCATTCAATATGATTGCGCTCCTACCCTGCAATGGACCTTACACTCATAGACTGATCCTGATCAAATCAATAGGCTTCACAATAGATTGCTTGATTACCTCAGCAATCTAGTCATATGTCTGCTCATCCTTTCAAATGCTACAAACATTAATACATGGTGAGAGACGTAGTACTAGACTGAACATCTGTCTTGATTATGAGTTAAGGAGTTCCACTATTAGGAGAACGACTGGAGTTATGAAACCCAAATCTCTGAATATGAGTTCATCTTTTCCATTCCAAGCAGAGATGATAGTAGCAAACCGCTGAAAGATCCCTTATTAACTAACACATAGGATGGTCTCACCACTCTCATCTGCAGAACCGGCTTTCTCCCCAGTCATTTCAGATCGAGCAGCTACTTCCACAGCCAGAGCCAACATCGATCTCCATCCGGTTGAGGAGCATGGGGTGCTGGTTCTCTGCAGCAGTTGATTCATACATCCGTTCATCCCTTACCGACATAACAATAGCCATCAAAGACTAGCTAGCATGCCCGGAGTGGGGCTACCTGACTGCTGGGGCCACCAGAGCTTTTCCCCTTCTAGGAAGGTTTTTTTTTTCCTCTCCACTGAGCGGCAGGTAATCACATAACCATACCACACTAACACTATTTTAACCTCTCCAGTTTGTCTCATGTCCCTTCCTTTCTCATCTTTTACAGCTGTTTCTTTTATGTTATGCACTGGCGAGACTCAATTGTTTGTCTCACAGTGAGGGTCCATCCTTTGGGGGGGTAAGTGCGGATCAACTCCCCCGATCTCAGGTCAGCCACACTCCCTCGTGCTTGCACTAGGGGGGCATTAGGGGACCTCCGGCCACACTATCCTTTCGCAGCTCATGTGCCTATTCTACCTCACCACGTGAGGCGCTGTCCTTCCTTCGCTCGGGACATGGCCCGCTTTACGATCTCTGTGCCCAAGTCCCAGAATAACCCATCTCTCTCTGTTGCAGGTTCCCTGCGGGATGCCTTCCCGCTCCCGGCTTCGGAGGCCTGTGCCTCACATCTCGCGAGGGCAGCACCAGGCCAGTCAGGGAACTGGGATACTGTCTTATTAACAGCTCGTCTTTGCTTCCTCTGCTCTATTCTTACAGCCCAGTGGACACAGGAGGTTATTTTACCTGTCTCTCTTTGACTTCTTGATATGTGTCCTCTCGCATCGTACTTGCTCCAGCTTCTGTCTTACTAAAGTTTTCTGACAGTTTTTGTCCATCTAAAAAAATAAAATTAAAATAATTGCATGACATTTAAAAAATGTAGTCCAGAACATAAGGAACAAACACTACCAGAATAAGGATAGATTGGGTAAGGGTATGGCTAATTGGTCTATAGTAATTACCCATATGGAGTTTTATTGTAATGTATTTTTGATTCACATTATCAATGTTGGTATAACTAGCCACAGAGGTTAGCCACCTAGCCATTTTATGAAAACAAAAAACACCATCTTTACAAAGCAGAACTAGTTGTTTTTCCAGATTTTTTTTAACTGTATACAACCAATGAATCTTGGTTGTAAATCTCCCTGTGAGGGCGCTAAGCAGCGAGAATTCTTTGGAAAGTTCTTTGGAAAGGCTGGTCTGACAGTTCTTTCCCAGGGTCAGGAAGTCAGCCAGTCTGGAAGAAGTCGAGACTCAGTTGCAAGAACACATTGACCCGGAAGGGAAACGACGTGGCAGCCGCAGATTGGAGAGGTGGTTGTACTCATTTACCAAGGGGTCATGTGTGACAGCAAAAAAGGGGCTGGAGAACCGTAATCTGTTCCTTCGCTTTGGTTGGTGTTATTGAACTGAGAAGGACTGTGAGAGACCCCATAACCCCTGTTTCAGTATCGTGAGTGTTTTGTTTGTTTGTCTTTGTGTATTTCATCTTGTTTGTACTAAACTAAACAGCTAACAAAATTCCGGAGCTGTTGCTAATTGTGGGACAGATATGTATTGTTTATTGTTTAGGGTCTAAAAGCCCATTATTGTCTACCCCATGCAGTACACAGTGCTGTGTATTGCCGGGGGATTATTATTTATTCATCACCAGACCTGGAAATAAAGTGCTCTTTCCAAACTGTATTACAAGGCTCTGTCTGATTAATCACTGTACTGCATCACTCCTGCAATGCATCACTCCTGC
Source organism: Polyodon spathula (assembly GCF_017654505.1). NCBI lineage: Eukaryota > Metazoa > Chordata > Actinopteri > Acipenseriformes > Polyodontidae > Polyodon > Polyodon spathula. The sequence continues at coordinate 12,290,495 of NC_054540.1, forward strand.
ACTGCATCACTCCTGCACTGGATCACTCCTGCACTGGATCACTCCTGCACCTGTACACAATCAAACACTTTGACACAGGCTACAATCTCAACATACTGTAACAAGGGCAGAAGCAATTGCATTTGGATATTGTTTGTTCTGCCATATTATTGAGTTAGTGAAAAATGCAAAAGTAAAAAGATACCATGTGGCCCTGAAACCAGAAATGTAAAGGCTGTATCTAGACAAATATGTGACCTTTTATTGGACTAACAGCACAATAATTACAAGCCTTCAGGACCTCAAAGGTCTTTTCTTCAGGTGAAAGTAGAAAAGAGAGATTGATGTTACCATTGCATCTATCAAAGGTTATTCTCATTACCTCAACCTTCTACACAAATATCATCTAATCCATTCTGCCCCTTGTTGGAGTCTGCTGCACATAGTACCTCTAAATAGGGAACTTCTTCAGCACTAAAAACATTTCCACATGCTAGTGAGAAACAGGTGTCAATAAATCAAATATAAACATTTGATTTGTCTTAAGATTATGACGTTGCAACAGTAATGCATAGCTTATCATTTTATTCTACATATTAAGTGTTTACTTCCAATTTAATTGTAAGAGAAAAATGTTACCTACTCGAAAAGTGAAACTTAAAATCAAATAGTAGATTCTTGAGAATTGCGGGGGAGCGCTTAGACGACAGCCTTTGTAAATTAAACTGCCATGTGCTAAAAGGGTGCTTAAAAGGACATCAGCCTCCTCATCTAGCATGACAGCAGTATGGCAACAATTTGCTCTTTAGCTAGTAAGCTCCCTCTTCTGTTATAAACTCACCTTTACAGAATGCATTACAGAGTTTTGCTACAAAGTCATAATGGAATGGGAACTGTTAAAGTAATTGTAGGTAGCAAATAGTTCCATACATTTTCTCCGCCATGGACATTATTATTTAGCTCTCAAATGTGCAATTTTGAAAGAAACACATATTTCAGCAAACATGTAATATAATTTTAAAACACGAAATCTGGTACTTTGCTAGGCTAAAGAAATATCTGTTTGCAAGCCATGCTTTTAGACTGTCTTGCACTTCCTGGGTCATTGCAAAAATAGCATGGGAAATGTGTCATCCTGCAGTTTGTACCATGGTTTACTCTACTAATACAATACATGTTCCTTATTTTACAATCCTTCTTTGTGCTGTTATTCATAACCAATTGAAACTCAATTAGAAAAAAAGCCATTGTTAATGCCGTTAGTGCTTTACCGTGCTCCCATATGCGCCTGTACATTTTGCTATGCTTTTAAGAGAGCAGAGTTCTTTTCTTTCTAGGTGGAATGAGTGATCCTGCTTGTTTTCATTGGTCTCATTCAGAGTCTCCTGATTACCCACTGAACTGGGATCCATCACTCCATGCATATCCTCACTGGAGTCACCCACTCCACAAGAGCATATTATAAAACAAAAGTAAAAACATATTTCTTATCTTACTCCATATTGTTTATGAATCATGCCACCAAAGAGTGACTATCTTCATTAGTATGGTACTTTATATATGGTATATAGTTTATTGATAGCAGTTAAAATTGAAATGAGACTTTATACTTTCTCTCCATGTTGTCGTTCCAGTAGTTAAATAACATTTTTTTTTTTTTTTTTTTAAATAAATGTTTGGCTGTGTAAAAGAGTTCTTGATAGCTACATGCATTGGCAGCTATATCTGTTTCTAGTTGCAAGGACCTGGAAGTCCTCTTAAAAGTCACCCATGTATTGCTATATTTTAAAGAAATTTGCCCGGGAAGTAGAAATTCTTCAGTTAAATACCTCTGCGTCCTCATTTTTCCTGGCAGGTAAGCACTGTTAAGTTAAGGCAGTGAGAACAATAGCTGCATCAGTTTGGCTAATTGTTAGTCATGCAGCTCCGTTTCATATTGTTCTTGAAGAGAAAGTATACTTGCTTCATTCTGAGACAGATGAGATGAGAGACAATAATAAGTATCTGAGGTAATTCATTTTGTGTGTGTGTGTGTGTGTGTGTGTGTGTGTGTGTGTGTGTGTGTGTGTGTGTGTGTGTGTGTGTGTGTGTATATATATATATATATATATATATATATATATATATATATATATATATATATATATATATAGCTAATTATAATAAGCAGATTCCAGCAAGTTTCTAGTTGCCTGTAGTTTATAAAACTGATAAACTTTAACTATTGCCTTTTGAGGTGCAAAATGATTAGTAGCACTTAATGAAATGTTTAACCTTTAAGTACCTTTATAAGATATTCTCTTTCCCATTCTTGCCTGGCCATTAGTGATTCCAAAGTTGTTTGCTATTATAAAAAAAAGAGTTTATTATAAATAAATAATAAAATGACTAGATATATACAAACCATAACTAAACAACAGATTGTGTTTATTTGTTTGTTATTTATTTATTATACATCATCCCCAGTCTGGATTCAAACCGCCAACCCTCTACACTAAAGGCAGACAACTTACAGTTTTGCTAAAGGGGAAAAGTTGTAGTCAGTGTCTTTTATACAAATATAATGAGTCTATGCAGCCAGCATGGGTCCTTCATTACAATATGTAATAAAAAATAATGAAACTATAATATAGCCACATTTAGCTGACACCAATATGTGTACTGCTTATAAATCCTTCGCAGAAACATGTATTGTTAATGGCTACAGTTATTTTAACACAAGAATCTTGTTAAAAAAGTGCTTTTACATGCCAGCATTCTGGAAAAAATGTCCTCTGTTGGTGAAAGGCAAACTGTAAGTGTCATAAAGGCTTATACAGACTTGTTTTAAAAGGCTTTCATCTCTCATGGTCACATCTAAATGAAGATGAGGAATTATTATGACCTCTTTGCAATTTAATGGGAAATACTATATATCTTCTTGACAACATTTATTTATATATTTCTTTAGCTGAATTGAGTATCCTGAATATTTTAAAAAACTCTTGTCACAGCTTGATAGTCCCACTTCCGTGAGTCAGTATCGAGCCAGCTGTTCTAGGTGAAACGATTTGACCTCAGGCCTACATAACAGAACAATTTTTGTTGCTGATACTGACTACACAATCAAATCAATATATACTGGAAAAAAGCAGATGTTATGTTTGCTTTTAGATAGCAGGGGGGTAACTGAACACCTGCAAGTTAAGGGCACTCGTGCTAGTACTTTGATGTATGTCAGACACTAAAGTCAGAATGTGCACAGACCTTTGAAAAATACATTTTCTACTGTGGTATGCTATTGAACTACTGCTATGGGCTATACTTTATGAGTCTTGCTGTTTTGCACCAGATTATGCAACATTATAGGGGTGGGGGATCAAAACAGGCATGTTTACACTTATGAGATGATTAAGGCCCCTCTACAGTTTGTACAGTATATAAGTCAATATATTCCTGTTACTGGCTTGTTGAACAGTAAAGAACAGGTTTTGAAGATCAGGTTAAACTGTATATAAAATTCATTCAAAACGTTTTTTTTTTTTTTTTTTTTTAATTTTTTTTTTAAATTAAAATCAGCCTTACCTTACCATCTCATTATGCATGTGCTGAGGGTAGTTACATCATGGTTTCCTCGACGACAGGTGGCTAGGGTAACCTGTATTTAAAAACACACCAAGATCCTGTCACTCAAAAGTGGTCCAGAACGCAGACTTGACAAACATGTGTTTGTCTTGCTTTAGCTTACAGCTTTTCTGTTTTATATGTAGAATCCATTACTTCTCAAACACAAATAGAAAGACCCAACTAATTTAAACTAGTATTTTTCAATGCAAGACTAAGATGGGGTTGTGCAAAAAACATTACTTATTTTAATGAAACTTTATTATTGACTTTCCCATGCAACAACTCTGATAATGCTGCCACAGAGCCAGATCACACCCAAACCTATTCTCAAACTTGTAAAACTCACATTTTCAATATTGGCTACCACATCTTTAGATTTTCACCCCCTCATAAAATTAAAATGCACATCCAAGTGACGTTAATGAGAGATTAATAACTAACATGAATGACTGAAAGATTTAAAAAAAAAAAAAAAAAAAGTTTATTAAAGGCTGCAATTCCAGACTGTCTAATACAGTACACATTTACCACCACAAGAGGGCATTGTGACATCAAATTAACTGCCAGTTGCATAAATTACCAGTATGTCACAAAAAACAAAACAGAAATGCATAATTAATATTACTGTGATCTTCTTGGGGTTACTGCTTAAAAAAAAAAAAAAAAACAATACAAAAAAAACAAAAAAAACAAGCAAATTAAAAAAAAAACATAAATCCTCGTCTCTTTGTATATTTTGTCTAATTTTGAAGTCAAAAGTGATGTAATTGGCACAGTTATTAGGATGTCTGCAATGAAAACTGTATTCATTTGTAATTTTGAAATACTTTGTGATACAGTAACGTAAAAATGGGCACTATAGCAAAGTATAATTTTTTTTAAAGCAGTAAACAAAAAGATATAAAATATAATACTGTGCAACCAAAGTCAACTTTAAATAAAAAGAAATGGTCTTCCTCTGTCTGGCAGGCCCCTTTTTCAAATTATTTATGCCATTTTCCTGCTCATTTTTTCTGCTCTCGCTTCTTGAGTCATCTCTGTTGATATGACAGGTTTGACCATGTGCTCCATTGTTGCCAATGACAACCTTATAAGCAGCTAGCAACAGAGCTGGAGCGAAAATATATGTGATGATCCGTGACCTCGTGGCAACCATTAATTCCGTTACTTAGGAAAGTGACCTTCAACAGGAGAACTGGGATTGAACTCTGACGCCTCATTAGACCTTGAGATATCCTACAATGACACTAGAGAGACCTACTAGTAGCAACGTAATTCAGTCATGTCCTTCTCTGAAATGAAAACAAGGCAGTTTGACAGAAATTAACATGCATCCCTATCATAGGCTGGGAATGTCTCTGCAAAACATGGATGACCTTCTTGATCCAATACTCCATACCAGGCAAGTGAATAACAAGTTATTGAGTTGTCCAGACAGTTGGAATGTAAACCATGGCAATTTTTGCACATGCTATTTGCATACACTCAAATATCACTAGTGAATATTTAAGTTGGGCAAAGACAATTGAAAAAAATCGAGTTGAAAAGTAATTAATGCACATGCTAAGGTTTAGTGGTCTGACTGAATCTTCTGGGAATGGTATAGGAAGACTTCAGTGCAGTGCCAAGTGATGGTGAACAAGAATATTTCCCCTCTAGTTATGTTCAGTGTATTAAAAAAGATGTATATATCTGTGATGATATTAGAAATGGTAGATCAAGGCTGGTCAAACTAAACTTCAAGCATAAAGAGATGCAAGTAATAAAATCTTACATTGGGAAATGAGTATACACGCAATCCTCATGGACGCCATCTGACTCACTAATAGCACAGGATTAATATAAAATGCTAGTCTGTTTTACATTTCACCTCGCGGAGGGTGGAGGGCAGGCACGAACTGGCGACCCCGTGCACCGCAAACGAGAATCTTAACCACAATGCAAAAGAGTCATGCTTGTCTGCATGCGTGGTTATAGAGCATTTAACTTTCTCTCATCTCACAGCTATAACTTATACCAGTATGTCTTCAATCAAGGTCTCAAATTGTTTTAGATTGCTGAGGTATGGTGGGCATTGAGCATTTATGACTTGTGAAATAGGACCGTGAATATGAGCTGTCTATTAGTAATTTAAACAAGTGCCTTTGTGCCTCTATCATAAGTGGAATTTCTATTTTTTCACTAAAAAGTTTACAAAGAATAGTTTCACAAACCTCATTGAGATCACAGTATGCAGACCACGTTGTGCACATTAAAAGTACATTTTAATGTGCACAACGTGGTCTGCAACTTTCTAGATCAAAGACTTAAAATGATGCCTTGGTTTTTATTTTTTTAGGAATCATCCCCTTTTTTAATTGATTGAAAGGACAACAGCAAGCAACATCATGACAAGAGTGGTTAAGAGCAGTGCATTTCATTTTAGTAGGCGGAAAAGGTTTTTGGCTGGACAATGACGCACCCTGTTGTAATACCAGGGGTTGCAGTTCTTGCCTGTGATCTTCCCTTCCAAAAAAACAACACAAAACAGTACCCACCTTCAATCATCACATAACTCACATTCTCTGCAATCAGAAGTATATAAAAAGTGGGCTATTATGTTTGGCAACAGAATTATTTTCAATCTTGCAATAAATGATGTAATTTTTTTGTAATCTAAGTTTTTCTTTATACATATTTATCACTCAGAATTGAATGTGGTAATAGCAATGTTTAGACCCTGGGTTGTTTCTCGAAATAGAAAACAATTCACTGCAGTACCACTATCTCATGCAGCAAAACAGCCCTTTGAAAGAAGATTAAAGGAAACTATTATTGTAATAACATATAGAAATCACAGCATGTTTTCTTCACTAAAACATAAAGTCATATGTTACTTTGTAGTCCACAAATAGAGTATTTATCTGTGATTCAAGGCTGTATTCCTGTGCTTTATTTTGTTCGACTGCTTGACTATTAAATAGTGCAATTCTGTCTATTAAATATCATTAAAAACAAAATGCTGCGTTACAAGTTCACTCTCAATTTGAATATTGTTTACTTCAACAATAAAAACTTTTTGAAAACTAAGAATCTTGCAATAATGTCTACTAATGACTCTAATGTACTCTGCAGAGACAACTACAAGGAAGTTATCTCTGCAAAGTACATTACACAGAATGCAAACATTAGTATAATGTAGGCTTTTAACATGTCACTGCAGCCAGATAGTTTCCAGTATGTGGTGGAAGGTAGGCACTACTCTCTTAAAATGATGAAGGGGCATTTGGGTCAAACATGTTTTTATTAAGTACATGTTTGAAATACTTTCTAATTTGATCAATCAGCACAGTAGAGGAAGCAAATAATACAACTGTTCAATGCAATCAATATATTTTAAATAACAAAAACAATAATAATAATAATAATAATAATAATAATAATAATAATAATAATAATAATAATAATAATAATAATAATATGGGAGCTGCTGATCCAAATAACACTTGCATTAAATGTCAGCCTTCCTGCGTAGTTTGGGGGTGCTGCAGAGAGCTCTTCCTCTCTCTCTCCTTGTCTCTCTCTGTTTACTTCCAGCTCCAGTCACTTGTCGCCGCGGAAACCAGCCAGCATAGTTCCGGGTCGACCTGGCTCCGCCCATTCTGTCTTGGAGCCCTCTCAGAGCCCTCTTGGAGCCCTCTCTCTCTTAGTCAACTCTCCAATAGTATGCTACGCCATCCTCCATATACATATGAGCACAACTTCCTGCATTTGTTTCTCCTCCTTCACCGCTTCTCTTTCTATGCCACATTGCCCTGCACAGGGTTCCCCTCTGGGGAGAAGTGAGGCTCACTCCCCTGACCTCGGGGCTGGACTCAACACCCTCTGCTGATGCATCTCAGGTTCTTCCACGGAGTCAGAGGGGACCCCCCCGGTCACAGCTGTTCTTTCGCAGCTCATACACTTTACCTCGCCCGCTGGTTCTATCCTAATCCTACTCTTACTCTGTCCAGGCTCGCTTCCTCACCTTGAGGACCTTCTAAACACTTCCCTTTTCTCAGGTCCCTGTGGTTACCTCTCCGTACCCAGCCTTAGAAGCCGAGCTTCACCTCGACCACAAGGGCGAATCCTGGTGACGAGCACTTGACTGCCCTTTTCTTTTCCAGGTTCTCCAACCATACTCGAGAGCCTTTCCTTTTCCAACACAGAATGGAGGGGACTATTCCCTATCTTGTGTGTTTTCCAATTCTCCAACCATACTCGAGAATGCCTGTTCCCTCATTGGTAGACCGAGTCTCCCAGACCAAGTGAGAACGCCTCTTCAGTCATCCGAGAGTGAGGGTCTGTCCCATCTCCTAACACTCCCTAATAAAAGCCCCTCAGCCCTTGCAAGCACCCTGTGAATTATAACTGAAACATGTACTAAATATCTTTTGATGACCTGCTGTTACGGGTTCTGACTTCTGTACTATTGGTGAGACAAAGGTATATATCTTCTCGGCTCTTTTGGGTTCTGGACTACATCCTCATTGTAAAAGGAAAGAAAAAATTAAATATGAAAAACCTATATGAGCAAAACTGCATTTCGGATTCAGTACACTTGGAGACAATAGAATTTTTGGCAATAGACTAATAGTAGTTTATGCAAATATACCCTATGGTAGTTCCATTGAAGGTGAAACAACTTCCATAGTAAATATTTTATTTTTGGCCTTCACTTGTAATCAAAATTCCCATCTTACTGACCCTTGTCCGCAGTATGCGTCTTCAGGCCACAGCCGATGAGAATGGCAATGCAGTCAAGATGCCTTTTACTGCTGATGTTAGAAATTAGAATTGAATGAAGGCTTTCTGTACCATGATATTAATTTCAATTGCAGTCTATCACCGTTTTTTTTAACTTCCCTGTCTGCAAACACACAAACAAAACACTGCTGATTCTGCTGACATGTCTCTTTTGTCATTTAAAAAAAGATATATAAAATGACCTGCATTCAATTAATTCTAGAACAAATATTACAGAGTGGGTACAAAGAGAGCCCAGACAGAAAGGGCACTTGTATCATATTTCATATGTCACTTCACTGATAGGAAATAAATTGCAAAAATGGTCTCCACAGATGCCTAACAACCGAAGGCAGATGTGATGGAGTCCCTAGATAACAAGGCATATTTTGCTCACACAGGTGTTATTTGTTGAAGGATTAAATATTTAAATTGCTTCTAAATGAGTAATTTTTTTTGACAAAAAAATGTTCACTGGGTGAATGCTATTAATTTGTCATGTTTCATTCTAAGCTAATAGGATAAACCAAAAAACATTTTGGTCTTGGGTAAAAGTGAACAAAGCTGTTACCATACTAGCATCGTTCCATTTTACAATAATAGTATTTGGGGCATAATATTATCATCTTTCTTAGTTATTTCAAGTGTCACGTTGTCCGTGGTACAACACACAAGCTGTTATTTAACAAAAGCTAAGAGGAATATGTGTTTTCTAGTTGGGCTGTCATAAATCACATGTACCTCACTGTCTGGCTAGTGACATTTTGAGACTCTTTTGCAGGATGTAGTCATAGTGTCTGCATATATTAAAATTGTATGTATATGAATAGTATGTATATAGATTAAGGATTCAATTATACATACAGTTTCAAAAAAGTTATACGGGAGGGTAAAAAATTAAGGGGTTGATCTAATAATACGTGCAAAGTGATTTGAGGCTGCACAACACCTGTACTGTGACCAAAATTGCAAACCATGTTTAGTGGCCGTAAAGTGGCACTTTAGCGGCTAATAAAAATGAGGCGTATGTAAAGGAGAATTTTCACCTGCCGTTCTGCACCCGCTATCAAATTAGCACTTTGCCATCATTAATCCATTTAAATGATATTGAAATGTATTCAAATGAAGAAAAAAAGCATGGAAGTGGACAGGGATCTGAAATACTAGGCAGGCACAAACATTATAATGAGACGTAAGAATTTTGCGTTGCACTTGCGCAATTGCTAACCCTCCAAAAACTTTGCTCCTCCTCTGACAAGGGGCAAACCATTGTAGAAGTGAGTAAGTAAGAGCTGTGTAAAACCACACTTCAGAGACCCGTCACTGGCCTCAGGATGGCTGCTGTGGTACACTTTCTGGTGCAGTGACCCTTGGTTCTTGTTGAGGACAGGCAGGAAAACCTTCGGAGGAGAAGGGCAAGGTGGAGAAGATCCTGAATATTCAAATCCAGGGTCACTTTGTTTGGGATGCTGGAGAAATGCAGTTGTAAGGGTTTATCGTCTCACTCCACAGGTCATCCTAAACCTAGTAGCTGAATTTTACCTTTTCATCACCTGGATGACTTCTCCTGGCAACACCAACAGAATTGACTATATGGCCTCTTTGGTAGCATAACTGATGTTGGCTGAGGCTTTTCCAAATAACCCAACTTCATGCTGAGTGACCTCAGCTGTAAGGACTCTCAGCTCCTCCTCAGAAAACCTTTCTTTTCTTTTCTGTGCGCCTCAAGGATTTTGCTGACCTTCCTCCGAAATGTTTTTTTTTCTTTGGTTTGATTTTCCTGCTCCACAAATCTCATACAACGTCTACTACTCTCTGTACCTAACTCACCTCACCTCTGGTCTGTAAGTGTGACCATTATAGTACTGTCTCTCCTAATGTGCTGAGGAGGTCTCAACATTGTTATACATTGTGCAATCTACAAAAAAGTGGAATCTCATTACAAAAACCCGGTTCTACTATGTGGTCCCATTTTGATCTGTTTGTGAAGTTGAAATCTTGTAGGTTGGAGGCAGGTTTAAATACAGATGTGTAAGAACTGCATTGGCTGAGGATTCTTTTTCAATTTAAAGTCTCTTATGGAGTGACATAATGATGAGGCTGTGCATTTAACTTTTTATTAACTTATTAATTGCCTCACAAAGGACATCTGTGTTCCTATTGTGCCACAGTAAAAATGTAATAATTATATTCAAATCTTAAAGTGTTTTTACAAACACAATGTAAAATTCCTACTATAATCCAGCAAAAAACATTCTGGTGCAGTGATAGCATCCAGTATAGTTTTGAAAACGAAATATAAAATCTGTAGAAGAGGAGGAGTTTTTTCCTAAGTAGACCTTAGGTCACAAACAACAAAAGATCCATTAGGATACGCACTTCATTTTCAAAAACATAATTCCTAGCAATCTAACAGCTTGCTGCACACATGTTCCTATATGACTGATTATAAAGATACAATCATTTTCGCTTTTCTAAAGAGCCACAACTTATATGATTGTTTAATCTGTACAAAAATAACACAATATGTGTTCTAAAGGTAAGATGTTAAAAAATGGATTTGTTAAGAATAAAGGCAAATTATTTTAAACAGAAATCATATAAATCATTTGTTTTTAGGCCAAACAGTAGAAAATACCTTCCCAACATGCACCAGCAGCATATAAAGACAGCCCTGCTTGATTTAATTTGATTTGTACCCCTCTTGAATAAGAAAATGGAAATATGTAACCATTTTATAACATTCCTATATTTTTATTATTTGGGTTTATTCTGGTAAAACAACTGTTCTAATAAAACAACAGTTGGGGTCAGTCACTCAGCATCACTCTCCCGGTAATTGAACGAAACCCTTGATTTGTGACATATTAAAGAAAACTAGGGTCATGGCATTCCACTTACAAAAACGTGTTTGTTCAGCAAGATTCAATAGCTTTTTATGGTTCCACAATACATTTGATTTCCTCAAAAACAATGCAGTAAACAAAATGCGGTATGCAGAATGTTTTACATACATGCACATGAATCATTCATTGGTGATAACATATCCTTTATATAAGAAGTGCCCGGTGAACCTTAACACTGTATCCTTCAAAGTAAATAAAACAATAGACAAAGAAAGACAGTTGACCTAGATTTTAGAAAGGTTTTCTGATTTTGTCAATGCTAAAAGGTGCTAAAATGTATTTGTTTTGTAACTACTTGCACACTTCAGTGAAACAGTTTGAAATCTAATTGGTATTTAATACCATAACAATGCCCAAACCATTTAGTTTATTATGATCACATTTGTTTTTTGCTATAGCACTCAATTTATTTTTTGGTTTTGACCAGCTGCTTTAAATGCTGTGGTTGACTGAGTGGGATGTGGACAATGAAAGCCAGCAAGTTGGATGTCAATCATATTATACACCTACCTTGCCAGATTTACAAACCACAGATCAAAGACATGTTGCAATCCTGTTGCTGAAGCATGCTGATACTTCCTAAATAACTCCCACTAACATGTCTGAAAACAGTTAAGGCATGCGAGGGATTACACTCTACGCTCCATTTAATTCATCTAAAGAGCAGTGGATCTAAATATTTCCACTGCTTACATACAAATAAGAGTGCTTTTTTTTTTTGAGTCCTATATCTGGAGAATTGTGTTGCTGGATTTGGGTGGGTGAAGGGGAATCATAGAACTGACAGCATTGAAATCCCATTCCTATTTCCCAGCTGGTAATATGCACTGAATGTGAAGAATGGGGGGAGGGCCAAGGAGGCTTCCAGCTTCACTGCTGGCTTCTTAAACTCACAGTTCATTGTGTGTCCTTCCGTACTGGAGACAAGACCATGCATCTTAGTGGCTGTGGGTTTGTTTTTTTATGCAGTAAAATCAATGAAAATTTTAAATAAATGGATTTATGCTGGTTTGAAAGCACAGTGTTCCAGCACACTACATCTACCATTAGCTACTGACTCTTGCAAAACATACACCTGTATTATATCGCATCTATTACATTTGAAATTCAAGAATTAATTTGCCAACTCTAAGGAAAACATTCTGCATATGCTGATAATGGTTGTGATTGGCAGCCTAATTTGCCACAGCTGCTTTGCAGAACATTTTTGAAAACTAGTCAGTTTCTTATCCAGAGGATGCTCAAAAGTTCCAATCCAACCTCCTTTTAAATGTAGTGCCATGCCTGATATAATTTAATTGAGAAACTGGAGAGTGATGTTCAGTTTCTAAGAGAAGCGAAAAATGGTTCATATGGGAATATTTTTCAAAAAGACTTAAATATATATTTTTAAATATAATATTAATGGTCATGCAGAAATTATTAAAGTGAATTTTGCTTCTGACAAAGACAAACAAGATTCATACAAGGTTCAGACTTCAAGTCAAAGGGAAAACTGTGGCATACTTCCCTCCCTTTTTTCAATTAACTGTGAACATGATAATCATTGAAAAAAATGTTCTGCTACCTTTTAATTACATTCACTCTCAAGTTCTGGTTTATATTTCTGGAAAACTTCAATTATCCTAGTTTGAATGGAAAACCGTAAACTGTTGCGTAAACCGTATTTATTATGTGCATTTTTCTTTATTAGATGACAAACAGGATGGGTATAACATCTGAATTCTGTCAGAGACACTCCAGCACACCTACACCATTCAAATCAGAGCCTCATCATGTTGCTAGGAGACACAGATATAATCGTGTCCTCTTGAAATGGTGAATGATAGATAATGAATTCAGCTTGGTGGCAATCAAATGAGCCTCAGATATATCCTGATGAAAAATGTGTCTTCAACATGAAAAAAAAAAAAAAAATGAAATGTTGAAGACAGAACTGTGGCTGATACGTGATTTAGGTGTCCGGCACTGGTTTGAAGTATGAAAGTATTTGAAATGCTGCTGTCTGTGACTCACTAAGCCCTGGATACATGAGGCTGGCTGGTGCTAGAATTAATTTGTTTCTGCTTAGACCATTTTATATAGTGCTGGAATACAGGACTTCATAAATGCTGTCAGGAGTAATGGTTATATCACCACTTTCATACAACGTTCATTATTGTTAACTATACTACAAAATCACAGGATGTGTAACCCCTTAAGACAGACAGGGAATTGAACGATTGTTCAAACAGTTTTTTCTTAAAATACATTTAACAGTGACTCAAGTATCACAAGGAAACTGATGATTTGTATGAGCAGATCCAACCTGTCAGTATATTTTAAACCCTGATTCATGCACCTCATTTCTAAAATAAGAAAGCTGCATAATTTTATTAGTGTGACACATGCATGTCCCTTGTATCTGAAAGGGTTAAAATCATAACACCACATTGCTGAGTAATATGGAATTTCTGAACCAAATCACTGTGATTGTGTGAATTACTTGTTATGTTCCAATCCTATTTTATTTATGAACAGTTAAATGAACTGTCTAGGTAAGGCATCTTACATCCCAGTTGGCAAAAATGTTATCCAATTAATGGAATGAGTAGAATAGCAGTTTTTAAGTTCTCTGCCTTTTTTTTTCAAATCAGCATGTTTTAGAAAACATTAGAGTACACGAAACTAAGAACAACGGTGTTATGCCTTTTTATTGGGAATAAAACCATGATGTGTTTATTTCAAAGGTTAGTTAAATTGAATGTAATCAAATCAAGGAAAACTTAGATTGGATTGGATAATTGGAATTCTGTGTAACGATTTGCACAATCAAGTATGTCACAAATGCAGCTCTGTAAAAGTGCCCTTGATTTGTTTAATTTGTTATGTATGTGCGTCTTTGTTAGGACAGAAAGACTAGGAGAGATTATTTGATTTCAAAATATGAATTAAAAAAAAAAAATTTTTTTTGGGTAGCCACCGCCAGGCAACAGTGGGTGTTCCGTGGGTTAATCGTACAGCTTCAACCTTGTTGGCAACATTACAGTGATTATGGGGCTGTTACAGCCTTAGAGCTCTTGCGACAGAGATCTCAGTAATTACTGCAGGTCGAAAGCTTCCTTTACAAACCACCTCATTCAGCACAGATACGACAAAAGTTAGATAACTAAATGTAACAGAATATTAAAATTATGCCCAAGGTTGCTTGAATTAATTTGAAAGGTCATTCAAATATTCATGCTTTTACACAGTCTTGGTTTATTTGAATTTCTAGGCATTTAGCCGAAAGCTTATAATTTCAGCATTTTTCCAGTGACCATGAGTGCTATTCAGTTTTGTAATATATTAGCATCTCAACCTCTTTGAATTTAATGGTGAGGAAGGGGTGGATGCTAACTGCAGACCTCAAAGACAGACGTTAACATGCAACGGGCCTAACATATAACTAAATAGCAAGCTTTGTAGATAAGAGATAAGTCAATGTCTTAGTATAATGTAGGTATTATTAACTTTAGAGGAGTTAGGTTGAAGGTCCATTACATTCTCCCCCTGGCTTGATCAAAGCTTGTTCTTAAGTGTAAACACAAGTTCATGTTCCCTGACCTAGCCTCAGGTGGTATTTCAACAAACTTGAAACTGAGTCCATAGTTCTGTATTAAGTAGAGTTCTAGCTAGTACGGTACTATGTGCAGATCATCTCCAGCTCTGTACTGCCTTAGTACCAATAGTGAAGAAAAACTACAGGGAACAAAGTTTGGAATCATCTGATCCCCAACTTTAGTACAGACCTCAGAGTTAAACTGATATATGTTTCTTTGTGTATGGAAACTGCCAGTGAGGAAAGGGACAGGAGAATAAGAGGAGTGCTGAATTATTGTGCTGCATATTTCAACTAAAGTTTTAAAGCTGCATTATTGTAAGCGTTTTCTTACACGTTTTTTCATTCTACAAACCCTAAAATCCCATTTGAGAGGAATTCGTTTAAAAAAAAAAAAGATAATATAAGATGATATTAAACGCCCTTTTCAGCATAGTGAGCTGTAATAGCAGGATTTCTGTGAAATGTATCAACAGTGTAACTCTCATGCAGTCACAATTGAAAGAATTTAAATAGAAGTCAATGTATTTTGTTGATTTTCCAGTTCAGATTATGTTTAACGTAAAGCTTTATTAAATAAAAAAAATAACAACTTTTTAAAAATAAATTGAAAATACACTTCAAAGGCTCCCATTCAAGTAACAAGTTAGCACAGCGCTTACTCAGACTAATCACTGGATTAACTTAATTATTTGTTTTACAATCCTCTACGGGGCAGACAAATGATAAATCATGTCTGTTGCAATTGACAACATCTTAAAACATACCTAGAACATAAGAACATAAGAAAGTTTACAAACGAAAGGAGGCCATTCGGCCCATCTTGCTCGTTTTTTTTTTAGTAGCTTATTGATCCCAGAATCTCATCAATGATCCCAGGGTGTCAGCTTCAACAACATCACAGGGGAGTTGATTCCAGACCCTCACGATTCTCTGTGTAAAAAAGTGTCATTTTCCTATTTTCTGTTCTGAATGCCCCTTTGTCTAATCTCCATTTGTGACCCCTGGTCGTTGTTTCTTTTTTCAGGTCGAAAAAGTCCCTTGGGTCGACATTGTCAATACCTTGTAGAATTTTGAATGCTTGAATTAGGTCGCCACGTAGTCTTCTTTGTTCAAGACTGAACAGATTCAATTCTTTTAGCCTGTCTGCATATGACATGCCTTTTAAACCTGGAATAATTCTGGTCGCTCTTCTTTGCACTCTTTCTAGAGCAGCAATATCTTTTTTATAGCGAGGTGACCAGAACTGCACACAATATTCTAGATGAGGTCTTACTAATGCATTGTACAGTTGTAACATCACTTCCATTGATTTAAATTCAACACTTTTCACAATGTATCCGAGCAAATTGTTGGCCTTTTTTATAGCTTCCCCACATTGTCTAGATGAAGACATTTCTGACGTCTTGATGCTTGGTTCATTGCAATTGAAACTATCCTGCAGACTAGCATTAGCACTGTCCTCTGTACTAACCACAGGATGATCCACAGTTAGTATGCTACTATTAGTTTGTTGCAATTGACCAAGGCAGTTTCTCTGTCGTTTTGAAGTGACCTTTGAGAGAATCATATGTCTCATAAACCAGCATACATGCTACAGCTTATACTGCAAAGATCACAATCATTAAGTTATGTGTTTCAACCACTGAGGTCAGGATTCTTTCCTATAGGGTGCCACTGTAATGCAATGGCATCTCAGCCCCTTGAATTGGATGGAGAGGGAAGGGCCTGACTAGAGAAAGAGCAGTAAACACTGTCAAAGAAAGTATCAAACAAAGACTATTTGAAGACTGAAAAGACTCATTTATACCTGTCTGCCACAATGTAAAGCAAACTATGCTGATTAAAATTCCAAATAAATGCAAACTGTGTCAACCATAATTAAATCCCCAATCTTCTTCAAAGCACTTTTGTGATGCCAGTTCAGTTTCTGGGGTAAAAGACTTGAAGCTCCATATTTAATTTGTTCCTAATTCAAGAACAAAATTAAGTTTAAGGCTTGATTTACATATCACTCTTGTTAATGTTAACATTTTAACATACAAATCTAATCTAGTCAACAGCCCACATGCTCTTTACCCAACAATATTCAACTTGTTAATATTTCTGCTATGGAATTCAATTTTCTCAAGTAACTGTACAGTGTGGATTTGATTTAAATGATTATTACTCTGGATGTATTTATTCAAATTCTAGACTTGACTGTCTAAAGATATTACTGTTAAACTGTTTTGCTTTCATCGCAAGACTTAGAGAATCAAGTAAATCACTTGTTCTATTGCACCCTGGGTAAATGATGTGCCACAGCTGCTAGAAAACATGTAACTTTTGGCAAACCATCTTTTCAGTTACAAAATGTAGCCACATGGGGGAAAAAACATACACATTTTGAATCATATCTACTGGAAACAGAAAAAGGCACAGTAGAATATGCCCTGACATGCTTCTGTCTTCCAAAGCAACCTTCAGGAGCACCCTGGTGCTCACAGGTGTGGCTGAACAACAAAGGTTGTCATGTAGAGACAAAGGGGATGTAGCCTGGGATTTAGAAAGTTGACTGTGCTGAACTAGGACTGCTTGCTAGTTTAGTAGTTCCCTGTGAGATGCAGAAATGGCATAAGGATGCAGCAGTAAACTATTTTAAATAACTGCTAATCTATTGCCAATGTGTCTATTTGTTTGTACTGCATGTTCTAATGTACCAAAAACTCACAAGAAATGAAACTTCTGTTACAGTGAGTAATTGTTTCCTGTTCACCTTCTAAATAAGTAAATCCATTTAAAAAAACCAAACGTATCCCCGGAGCCTCTCACTGGACCCCACATGGGAAGGGTAGCACGAAAGCTCTTCTTGGAAAGCAATGATAGGCAGAAGAGGTGATGCTTGTCTTTTAGTATGCTCTGGAGATAATTTTTCATTATTTCATTGGTTGTCCAATTATAAGGTATCCTCCTTTGTTCATATGCATATAACATCACTCCATAAATTGGGTCATCAGATAACATTTATGTTGAAAGTAATTATGAGGTTATGGTACAGAATATTACAGATAACATGTATACTCTATTCGTATGAAATGTACACAGTGATAACCTGCCTGTTATATTCTATTTTACTTACAGATAATAAGCATCAGCTTTTTTTGTAAGTTAATTACTGTCTCTGCCCTTTGACATTAATAAAAAGCTACAACAAAACTGTTATATAGTATTATTTGTTTATTTAGCACATGCCTTTATCCAATGTGACTTACAGAGACTAAGGTGTGTGAACCATGCATCAGCTGCAGAGTCACTTACAACAACATTTGACCCAAAAGACAGAGCACAAGGAGGTTAAGTGACTTGCTCAGGGTCACACAGTGAGTCAGCTGAGATTTGAACCAGGGTCCTCCTAATACAAGGCCTTTTCTTTAACCACTGGACCACACAGCCTCCTATAATCATTTGGTTTTCAAAGCTGGGAAATAGAATACAAGGCAGGAATATAATAAAAAGCAGGCATTCATTCTTATGTAAATTAAATATCCAACCAGTTTTAGCTGATATCTTAATCTTCAGTCATGGGTGATTAGTTTTACTGTGTCTTTAAATGTCAGAACAACATTAAAATGGCTTTTGTGGTCTGTGAGGAAGCCTTGAGTTAAGTGTTTTTGCAAAAAAAAAAAAACAAACAAAAAAAAAAACAAGAATAAAATGGTCTTTTGTGGAGATCAGAGAATACCACTAATTGGGCTGTGCCGAATAACGAGTACGAGTGAATACCCGTAATGTACACAAAAGAATACTAATGAGTATAGCAATTTTTCCAAGTATGATTAATATACAAATAAAAACATGCTAGTATTTGAAGAAAAAAAAAAAAAACAGAAAATCTATGTAAAAATAACTAAACTCTTTTGTCTTTCTTTGTCTCTGCTGGTGGTGTACGGCAGTCATTTTGTGTGTTTATAATACAGCTTAAGCCTAACATGTGACAGACAAAGATTTAAAATACATTTTGTTGAAAAGAAAAGCAAGAGTAAATTGTCTTGTAAAATGACCATTTATCTTCTACTTGTACAGTATGTTGTTTTTAAATTCAGTCAAAATGGAAATAAAGTTGTTTACATCGAAATTACTACACTTGGAACTGTCCACATTTAAAAAGTTTTGCTTTTTTTTAACATGTGTCTTTTGAATGTGTGGAAACAACCACAATGGAGACTATAAACAGTTATTTTATGTTTAGGTTAACTATAACACAGATTGACAGATTTCAGTTGATTGATTGGTAAAATAGACAAATGTGCCCTGCTCTTACAGTCAATCATTTTACAAACTGAGTAGATGCTATTATTTAAACAGCTTTCAAGATGACATAGTATAGATCAACACACCAGTACTGCATAAATGGAAAACATAACAGCTAAGGAAAATTACTGACATCACAAAATGCAGCAGCCTTTGATTCTGGTAAATGAAACAGTGAAACAAGAAGCATATCCCATGGATAGAACTTGAAAACAAATGAGCACAGCTCTGACCTGCTGACATCAAAGCAAGTCTGTTGCCTAGATACTATTTGTGTGAGCCTAAACTGTGAGTGACCTTGGAACGATTCAGAAGTATTCCTTTTTTGTCCAAAATAAACCTTGATTTTATGCCATGCCTTTATAATTACAGTAGGGTGCATTCATTTCAAGGGCTGTACAGCTCCCTTCCCAATGTATGCTTTTCTGATCTCAATATTTGACATAAAACATTTAATCTTGATCATACAGTCATTGTATTTTAACATTCCCTCAAGGACAGTATTAAGGATAGTTTGTAGCTTATAGGGAGGGCTTGAACTTTTCGGTTTTTATTTTCCAAATCTCCACTGCCCTTTAAATGTTAATTAGTAGTTGTTAAGCTGTCTCTGTATGCTAATGAAGAGAAAACTATTAATTACAAACTGGGTTTAAGTTTTTATTTTCTTTGCTACAAATCAAGAATGGGCTTGCTATCAGTGTACACCCCACACTGGATATTTTATGCTGCAAAGAAAATCTGTCAGGAGTGAAAAAAAACTCTGTTAAATGAGTGAAAATAACAAAAGCACAAAGATAAACTAGGCGACTGCAGAAATGAAATGCAATTAGGATCAGCGATGAGCAATGAATGCAATTTGTCACATCTGTTTGAAGTAAAAATAAGATGAAACAGAATCAGGCTCAGTCAAGATATGAAGGTAAAAACAAGTGATATTGTTTTGTAATTAACAGCTTTTTCAAGCCATATTTATAGGAAAGAAACCGTATGATTGTTATTGGACTTTTCACTACTGGGTTGCATTTTCAGCTGCAGTTGGATCAGCTGAGAATCAACTAACTGAGACTGCCAGTGGCAGCTGGTGAACTTTGAGAGGGGTGGGGTGTCGGAGAACCAACTCTTATTTTATCCCCTAACCATAACACCCATATTTCACCTCTCCCAAATACATGTATAACTTAAAAACATTGCATACTGCTTACACTCGATGTACTGAATTTAACTGTTCTTCCGCTATCCTCCCGTAATGGCAACTGTGCATTACATTACTGAAACGAAAGCCTGTGATATAAATGACCAGAGATACTAGGCTACTGATTTCTGTATACTCAAATAAATAGGTCTACAGAAGTAGTAGGCTATGTAAATAACTAGCATTTGATATAAATACAATATCTCCCTGTGCTTAAGGATTACTTTTAGTGCAGAGGGAAAACAAATGTAGGGTACCATGTTTGACCAGACAATAGATGACGAATCTCCGAGATTTATTTCATTTTCTTTTCTTTTCTGCAGGAGCATACTGTAGTTATGACATTAAAACATGTTTCACCTATTTTAAAATTGGCGATTGTTTAGAATATCATACTGTAGTCATGACAGTTATACACTTTCAGGGGAGAAAGGCTTCAGCGCCCCAGAGCCAATTGGAAACGCAGGCTTCTGATCTGTTCCTCCCACCCCATTACTGTGTGAGGCAGGGGTGAGAAATAATGTGTTGTAATGCAGGTAACAATTATGTTAATAATAGTAGCTACTGTTTAATTTAGACCATTATTATTACTTATTCATTTAAACTGGTGGGGCGGTGCCCTTTGCACCCGGATACACAAGCTGCCACTGGCCATTTTCTTACCTTGGCTGAAATCCTGTGCAGTTGACTAAATTCTACGTTTTTTACATATTGTAATAGAAAATGACCAGTTATGGCCAAATACACTACTGCATATCCACACACCTTTATGTATTCTGGACACGCTTACAATAGATAATGTGTCACGGTCAAAGAACAAAATAGTCTGGAGATCATAACTGTTGGTACAGGACCTTGTTTTCTAAGAAATTTTCGAGAAGTGGTAAATAAAGGAGAAAGGTTTTCTCTCCTTTCTCATTTGTAAATGATTATTACAAATTACAATATACTCAAAGATAATCCCCTACATCCTCAATAGCAGAGACAGAGAAAATGCTGCCCCACTTCACATGTTTTAAAAAGGCCAAGGGCCAAACTTTTTAAAGGATCGATGTAATGTTCAGAGCAGAGGCGGTCAGGGTATAATGAAGCTACACGCCTCAGTTTTACACACAACTAGTGGATAAGATATCAATTGAAATTCAGATCCAACTAAATTAGTTTGCCCGTAGGCAATTATCCAGATCTAGAAAAGCTAGCCTATAAGTGCTTTCTTCCATGCATACCGACAAAGAAGAACAGTGTCAATGTGACTAATTGTTCTGCCAAACGGCTTTATTGAAAGTGCTTGTGGCAATATAATTAATCTGTTCCCCGGTTGGAGTTGGGAAGATTAAAATCTGTGCCTGTTTTTCTTTGAAGTTTTTCTGTTTATGAAGCGATATGAGTCTTTTTGTCGTGTGAGATATCACACATGAAAAGACAAGAGAGAGAGAGAGAGAGAGAGAGAGAGAGAGAGAGAGAGAGAGAGAGAGATGGTGGGTCTGGAAGAGTTAAAAGTCGATAAGGTCACATACATTCTAGAAATGTATTCCTGAAAACAATTCATTTGATTAATATTAATTAAACATGTATTGTTTAAAGAGGGTGTTTACAACAAATGATATCACAAAAAACATTCCTATTTTCACCATTGTGGGTTCATCTCTTGTTATGTGATTTGACTAGAATGAAGAAGGTTATTCAGTCCCAACACTTAGGATTCTCCCAACAAGCTTATAGCAAGTTCAAATCCAGGTAAAGGGTGACATAAGGAAAAATAATCAATATCAGGGCATTAAAACCCAGAACCACTCAAACTAATTGTAAACAGAATCTAATACTACAGGAAATGCAAAAAGACCATTAAGAAAGAATAAAGCTACTCTAAAAAAAAGAAAAGAAAACATGACCTTTTGTTATGGACAATATGTCCTGACAATACATCAGCTGGCTAACCTGAGGTAATGTGATGCAGCTATAAGAAAACAATCCCTACTGTTGCCTTAATATTTAATGAGACACTGAGAGTAGAAGCACCAGGTGAGGCAAAAACATTTCAAATCACAGTCATCAGGTTTTACTATTAACAAACAATTAAAATTATACAGAGAAATTCATGACCAATAGAGTATACGATCTAACCCTAACACAGATTAACAGATAATGTTAATACTTAGCTGTTTAGATCTGGACAGTTGGTGATGTCAGCTCTCTCTTGTGTCTGAGTCTTGGCCATCACAGTGAAACATTCACTGTCTTGTCTCACTATGCCTTTATTGTTCACTAATTACTGTTGGGTTTTTGATGTTGTTTGTTTATATCTATTTTCTGTTTAGCGCATGAAACGATCTGTTTATTTCAAACAAACAGTGTAGCTGCCTGGCAGTAAAGGAAATACTGAGCATCTAAACCTCAGAATCCTTTATAATCCTTGATAATCCTTTTCTAATACAGCACAAGGACTGCACAGCTAAGGAATTTCTAGTTTTAAAAAAGAAAGGTTTGCTAGTTGGTAAGTTTGGAAGATTTGGCTGAACTACACTGAAGATGAGGCATCATGAATATACGAAGTATGCTAATGAAGGGCTCTGTGCTGAGTGCCTCAAGCTTTGTGCAGGCTCCTTTTTTTCTATATGTTTTTGTTTCTTTAATAAAAACAAGATAAACAAATTAACTTAACACTAACAAAAAACAATGTTAAGTTAAATATCTGCTTAAACAATAAAAATATGTATTTATGTGATTGTTTTGGATATTAGCAATGCATAATACTACTACTACTACTACTACTACTACTACTAATAATAATAATAATAATAATAATAATAATAATAATAATAATAATAATACACTTAATTAGACTTTATTGAGCATTGCAAATCCTTTGGCCATGCAACCATCTTTAAAGTGTAACAAAGCTGGATTTCTTTTAAGCCTTAATGGTTTAAAATGAGGTTGCTCTTCATGTGTCAGTTTCACATATACTGTAATGTTCACATTCCATTTCTGAATTTAGGGACAGCTGCTTCTCACATAATGCAAAACCTTAAAAGCTTTGATTGAAGCCACAGTATACAGTACCCTGAATACCACTGTAAAATAATGTTAAAGTGTATCACTAAAGCATAGTATCAGAGCAGGTCAAATTGTAAAATGTGCACAATTGCCACAGCTAACTCTTATAATTTCATTGTCCTGTATTATTTAACTTTATTTCTTGTCCCAGATGACTGTTTACGTGTCTAAAAATAACTTCTCAAATATGTTTTTCAATACCACATGGAACTCAAAATCCATTATTAGCTGTCATTAACATTTAAATAACAGAGTTTTTTGTATAATACATCCAAGAAATTATGTTGCAAACCAAACTATTTTTGGAAACTGAAGGCATGACAGGTTTTCTCTAAGTGTGTTTAAAAAGTCATAATTAAAAGGTAAACAGAGAACAGACTACTTGCCAAACCTTTGAAGGAAATTAAGGGGTGGAAGTCAATTTATATGATAGAACCCTCAGTTTAAAAAAAAAAAAAAAAAATCTAAAATAGAAAAAGAAATTGACCAGTATTTTCAATCCAATTGTTTTTTGTCTGTTATGACTACTACTGCAAGACTGAGCAAATGTCTCCCTGCCTTGGTCAATTATCACAGTGCAAAGCAGCAGAAATATCTGAAATAGTCAATAATATTACCTTCTTTAAAACCAAAAATGAGAGTTTTGACATTAAGCTGACAAGTTAATTTAAAGCTGCTGGATATTTTAGTCATTTCCCAGGGATCAGACCAAATATATTTCCCATAGATTATAATGTTATTTTTAATTTTGATCTTTTTAAGCTCTGTTTAGTTTCCAAGTGGCAGGGACTAGAATGCTTTAGGATTGAAAAACATGGGTTATCAAAACTCTTTTTAGAATCTGGTTCAATATCTGGATACTTAATATCGGCATACAGTATATATTTTTTTAATTGTTTATTGGGTCATATAAGACATAAATAACATAAAACAACACCTAACAATTAGAAATAAATACTGGTACTTTGTTATTTAAATAGTACATAGTTACAAGTAGTATATTGTAACAATCATACAGAAATGCTATGTTTACAACAAAAGGGTACCAAAAGTCATTGGCTATGGTACCCTTTGGCTATTGGCTATGTTTACAATGACTTTTGGTGCCCTTTCTTTTTCTAGATTTGTGAAATGCCTGTTCCAAACGTGGAACACCTGGAGTTGTTAGGCCAGTGCCAGTTTGCTTTGATTAACATTGTTCTGTGGGTCAAAATGCATTAAATTCCAGATATAAATTGAAGGTTTGCCATCCTACTGAGACAATACACTTCCTTAGCTTTTGTAATCCCGTTGCAAATCTCGTGTTAAGAAATGCACATTGCACTACATTAAAAGAATAATGCAAGTGTCAATGAAAAAGCCAAGCAGGGACAGGGTACAGAGCTACATTAATGTTTCCCCCAAGACTGTCAAAAGACTGTACATTCTCAGGAATTTCAAAACATACACCTGTGAGTAATGTCAAAACAGGTTGCTCTGTTATACTGTACATTTTCTTATACAAGTTGATATACATACCACCAGGCTTGGCTAATAAATCATTGAAATCTCAGCAACGAGATGGGCTCCATCTAGATCAATCAACAGGACCTAAGCTTGAGGTCCTTAAGATCATCGCATCAAATCATGTTGTTGACAAATACTTTAACAAATAATTACATTTAACCATGCTTGGAGATCTAATAAAAGAGCTGTCAAGCAGAACACGACACTTACTGCAGTAAACCAGGATGGTCACGAGTAGGATAGTAAAATTGGAACCTTTCTGTAATATCATTCTAAAATCTTACAAAGTCATTATAAACATGCTTTTTAAAGCAATGCACTTTTAATTATTGATATGTTCTTATGATGCATGCGATATGAAATCAGGGGCATAGCTAGGTAGGTATGGGCCCTGGTGCAGAATCTTTAAATGGATCTCTCTCCCCTCCCACATTCACCTAAACGTTGGTTTCTTATTCCAAAGCAAGATGTTATTACTCTGTAAATAAAGTAATGTACGCATTCTATTTCAATGGTTCCTTACTCACTTTCCGCTCAGCGAAACGTCAATGATTTTCGACAAGTTCAGCTTCTTTGCATGTTGATTCTAGATTGATAACATGGCCAGACCACTCACTGTTTCCTGGGACATAATGCTTCTCAGATAGTTCTTAATGAGCTTCAGTTTTTAGAAGTAGCTCTCACAAAATGCCACGGTAACCAGTATTATAAGAAACAGCATGCATGCAGTGCAGATATCGAGAAAACTCGAAGAGAGAAGGTACTTTTCAACCATTAAAAGGGAAGCTATTTCTAGTATTGTTGATGTCTTAGCAAGTTCGGGTTTGATACATGATCGAAATGAAATAAGTTGACCAGGTAGAGAGGGTGACAAGCTGAAAATCTCTTAGTTTTGTGTTTGGACAGTCTTATGCTTCCACAATGGATGGTAGTAGATGTTTTAAATTTGATTTTCTATTTGAAATCGTCATAAAATTCAGAATTTTTTGTAGCTTACTTAGAAAGAGTTATTATTATAATTGTTTGTATTTCTTTTTGGGCGGTCGTGGCTTATATACTTTTTTTTTAAAAATTCATTCCACATCCTTGCTGATTTATGAGTAATTGGATCAATAACTCACTGGGAGTGTTTCATGTTATCCTGGAGGGTTCCGTGCTACTGTAAATTGAATCTTTTTCAAGTCACAGATAGATTTATACTGGAGTCACAGATAGATTTATACTGGAGTAATGCAGAAGAGTAGTGTTATGTATTTTGAGTCCGGAAATAAGGGAGCCCAGACAAGGAGAACCGTATAAAATCACATGTAGTTTATTAAGGCAGTTATACACAAAACACACAAACACAGAACCCCAAGAACAGAGAACCCCAAGAACCGTACACACACCTTCCCATTTATAATGGAGCTAACATGCAGCCTTACACGTGTTAGCTATCATGCGGCCTTACACGTGTTGAAATACATTGTAACTATTTGGATGTGTACTGTGCACATGAACACGCTCTGCACCTGCAGAGTAATATATAACAAGTAGCAAGCAAAAAACATCAAGACGTAGTGAAAGGACTTTATTAGCTCACATCAGACTCATCCGCCATGTGGCCTGTAGGTGAATTGTTCATTGTTCGTGTCATCAGTGACAGCGAGGGAGCTGAGAATGTTCTCAATCAATAAGTATTTAATCAATTGGCTTCTTTGTATTAATATACATATTAAACATCTACATACCCTATATAATATAAACAAAGTTTTAAACTGAAGGGTAGCTTCAGCAATTCTGATCCTTAAGGTAGTCTACGAAATG
This sequence comes from Polyodon spathula, assembly GCF_017654505.1. Taxonomy (NCBI): domain Eukaryota; kingdom Metazoa; phylum Chordata; class Actinopteri; order Acipenseriformes; family Polyodontidae; genus Polyodon; species Polyodon spathula. The sequence goes on from NC_054540.1 coordinate 12,317,184, forward strand.
TTCAAAAACCCAGCACATAATAATAATAATAATAATAATAAATAATAATAATAATAATAATAATAAATATCTGCATCTCAATTTCGCAAGGAGAGTACAATGCTCATGCCAGTAGAATGTTGTTATATTTTTTGTTCCTTGAGATCAAGTATACTGCTGGTCCATGTGAGTTTAGGTGATAATCCACCTGCACATTTTTGTAACTTTCTGAAACTTTATGCGGTAAATCTTGCAGCAAGCTCATGTAGAGCCCTATATTTGTCTTTTTTGAGCAAATTCAGGCAAGCCAACAGTTTTTTAAAAATCTTTTTTCTTTTTCATGTTTTTGTTCTTGTGAAACAAATCTTGCCCTGTAAATTAAGTTTAAGAGATTTTACTTCAACTCTATACACAGTCACTCAAGCGTGGTCTGGGCAGTTGCCTGCAGCAATAATACCACTGGCACGAATTCCCAGTTTGACTTTCCGTTCTTGGGAGGTACCCATCATTGATGATACTTAAGGCTAGTGTACCATGAATTGCATCTTTTCTAACTGCTAAGGGACAGAAAAGTCTAAGCTTAAAGCAAATGTGTAAAATAATATATTTATTTCAAAGGGCTATAAAAAAATCGGTTCAGGATTTTTTTTATAACCAAGCTATAAAGCACTATCATTTTAATAGTACCCTGAAATGGCAATAATTTGATGTCACATAAGAAAACATACTCAATGAAGAGGTCTCTAAACCCATCATACTCATCCCAATAGGGTATATATATAGATATATATATTATCATTATAATATATATTCTATATATATATCTATATCTATTATATATATTTAAGACAAAAGACCAGTTTCTTCGAAAGGCTGTAGAAAGGCTACTTTCAGCAGATCTCAGATTTTAATAAAGAATGCCTTGGTACAGCCTTTAGTTATAGTAGAAGGTTGCGCAACCATTTCTTGGCCATGCACTAGCTATAGCTAGGGCTGTGCATTTTACTACCCTATAATTTTGTCCTACAGCCCCAAGATGTCGCTATAGCCTCCACAGTAAGCCACGTAATGAGCAATCATTAAACAATCATCTCATTACACTACTTTTACCATTTCAATTGGTCATGCCATGACTACAAAGAACGTATTAGCAGAATAATAAACACAATGCTGTAGATGACTACTACATTTATTTAACCCTTACATCCCTGAGAGAAGAGAAAATACTGTTTTTTTTAATAGATTTCCCATTTCTGGCATCAATCCCTGAACAGTACTGATATTATAACTATTTATTGGGATCTGGACATTTGATAGATTCAGTAACAAATGTAAGCTGTGTTTATTTATTTTTTATTTGTTTTGATTTTAGTGGTTTTGTTTTGTTTCTTTGAATATAACGAAGCGTATGAGCTGGTTAATAAAACATGGTTTTATTCTGCATTGATCAGGGTTGTAATAAATTGTCAAATTTTCAAAAACTTTGTGGAAAGCTTTAACAGCACACTTTTTGTTTATTCTGCCATCTCTGCTGTGTAACCCTTATGCCAGTGCTTGGTATGTATTCATTAATTCTGCAACTTTATTATACGTTTGATCAATTCTAATGTTACAGGTTTCAAAATAAGTTATACCCATCAGTGTGCAGCACACCAGGTGGATATTGCTGTGTGCGATTTCACAAATAAATGCTTTTTGAGTTTGTTGGTGCATCTGCAATATTTGTTCTAAAACAACAAGTCTCAAGGTAAGCTTTTTCTTTAAATGCAGCAATATCTTCAATGGCAAAAATTGTCCCTCGAAATTAGGGATGTTTTCTAATTAACCAAAATTTTATGGGTTGATTACTTAATTATTATTTTGATCAGTTTAACTGGAGTGGCTACCCAGACATCTAAAGGTTTAGCACTGAATTGCAGGCTAAAAAAACAAGTCGTGAAAAACAGAAGGCCCTGCTAAGTAATGTGCATGGTGTATGGTGCCACGTCACATTCTCAAGACAATGGAGAGACAATTTGAAGTTTCTAAACTGCATGCAAACCAAGCCAATGTTACAAGCTAATATTGATATGCTATTTGTCCTGATACACAAGCCAAAAGTCAAGTTATGTCAAACCTCAAACAGGTAGACTGTTCACCAGAGCGGAAAGGTTAAAAGAGATTCTTGTATTGGTTCTTCCACTTCATACATTCTGTAGCACTTAAATAAACAAGGGATAACTGTGAACCTCTAAAAAGATTTTCAGAACTGGGTTCAATGAACAGTTCCTCACAGCAGCTATTGATTGCTTTATACAGTATAACCTCCTTAGACAATTCTGATAATACTTAGACTGTTTAGTTGCTAAGGAAACCGTATAGTGGATCATCATTACAATTCCTGAATGAAACAAAACAATAGCATCAAAGTGTTTATCAAAGGATGAGTGTACTAGCGTACCATTGTGTTAAAAAAACTTGTAGGAAGGTTCAAGGTTTTATTTACAATTAAAGACCTCTAAAAGATCTTTCAATGGAAAATTTGATTAATGCAGCTGGAGTAAAACCTAATTCAATCAATTTAAATAGATCATTGAAAATGTAAGATAACATTTAAATATCTGCATTTATGTTTAATATGAATATTATTGTTAATAAAGTCATACTTAAAGAGGTACAAAACACGCTGCAGTGTTTACAACAAGCATTTAAACTTTGCTATCTACTGCCATTTACACATTTCTTTATATTTTAGACACATTTTCCTAACCGACTTGATGATCAGGGGAGGGTCCAGGAGGCTACCTCTGTTCTCGCTGTCAAGTCAATCGTCTTTTTTTACCCGGCAAACCTAAGTAATGGATGTAACCAATCTGTTGAAAACTTAAGGTGATGCCGAACTTGGAGGCCAATGTCATTGAAGCATGATGAATATAACTATCTCCTTAATCCTGTGGAAGGCAATTCTGCACAAACTGTGGTCTTCATGTCTCTTTTCTGGGTATCCACGAGAGCTCCCTCTTACACCAATGCCTAATCCTCTGCTTGAACAGCTACTGTGGGAACAGAAATCCAGAATCTGTATTGCTGTAGGAGGGGAGCTTTAATTCGAACAGGGTACATGTTACTGTTCTAAAGGTTATCCGCACTGACCGAACCAGCAGACTTATTAAAAAATGTGTGTGGCATCTGACTTAGGGTACAGAAATAAAAATATCAAAAAGACATTGCCAGGGGTTCTGCACTGGCACTCCTGGTAAAAGCACCACCATTTGGAATACAGGCCTGGTTTGAATTCTGTTCATGAGTTGTCTGCGCTGGACCACTGTTCTGACATTTTTATAATAATAAAATGAGATATTGAAATATATTGACAAAAGTAATTTTGCCTACAAGTTGTTTGGTGCCTTAAGCAGAAGCATTGCTAAAAGTTGATGTCACATTTAACCAAAGTACTGCAGGCTTCCCCCAAAACCCCACACTAAAAAACATAAGTTACACCTCTTCAGTCATTATGATGATGGGGTCAGTAATACTCAACACCATATCAGTAAAACCTACAGTGACATTATTCCAGCTTCTTCCAGGTTTTTAATTGCAATAAGCTGACAAAATATAACTTTTGCTTTATACCCTTGCACACAAAAAGGCACTTAACACAGCAGGTACATAATCATTAATAACTTTTAATAGTCTTTACATAAATCGCAACAGGTGTCTGAAAGGTCATGTGAAGCTTTAAGGTAAGAAAAAAAAAGTTTCCCCATGAAATTTCTTTTTACATAAAAGCAGCCAGGGTAAATAACAGATTAAAAAGTAAAGACAGCATGGGATTGTTGATGTCATGGTTTTTAATCGATATGAATTTCAATCTCAGCTCCATTAAATGGAAAGGATATTTAATCGCTGAGCGTAACAGGAAGTAAGCAATGTTTTGTAAGTACCATTGACTAAGATGTGGAAAAAAAGGATTAGGTATGGAGAGTGTAGTGTCTGATTTATTGTATTCTTGATGAGGGATCAAAAGGATATAAAAAACAAACTCAATATAACAGGGGCAAATTCACTTCTCAGGGTCTACTCAAAGCAAGAGAATAAAGCAGCAACAGGGCTTTTTGATGATGTGGAAAGGATGGCTGATGGGTGATGTCAGACCAGGAAATGCAAGACAAACTACTGGGGTTGAATGCTCTGCTGCGCGTTTTAATAACAAATAAAAAGGTTGAACAAACAAAATACATTTCAAAACAAAAGGCACGATGGCCAAAACAAATAGACAAAACACAAAACAAAGCGAACACTAAACAAACAAGTATCTTGCTGGTGTACAACCAACACTGGTAACAATTGCTTATATTTTTAATCTCTGTTCTTACTTGTCTCTTTCCTCCTCTGGACAACCCAACCTCGTTCAGGCAAAGCTACTAGTTTTTATACATGTGACATGTCTCCAGTTTAGTAATAAATTAATCAATCAGGTGATGGTCACTTTCTGCACAGGTTTAGTTGGATGTGGAGTTTTAACCCCATCCATGCTGTAAAACAATAATAAACATTGTGTTTTTGCAACTCTCTCTCCCTCTGGAGGAAAGTGAAGCTCATTTCCCAAATATGGAGGCCCAGCAGCACCGGCCTCACTTCAACGAGAAAGAGGTGACCTTTTAACTCTCCAAGTCACAAACACTCAATTGCCCCTGTATTCTCTAATATATAGAGCAGTGTAAGGGTTGACTTAAGATCTCCAGAACAATTCACCTTCAAAGTAGATAACAAATGGAAACCAAAAATTTCATTAACAAAAGTACTCAGTGGCAACAGTAAAGAAGATTGTCTTATATTAAATGTGTTTGTCCATAGTGACTATAGATTTAACCAGCTTTTTAACTTCCAGATTTTTTCTCAACAGGCTGGACAATCTAACTTGGCAATAAATATGTCTTTTTATGGTATCCCCTTAAGTAGTGAATTTACAGTGTTCTTGGGTAAAGTGATAGTTGTTTCCTAATCACTATTGTAAATCATCAAAGGTCAAACATGAAAGACTCACAGGGACATTGTGGCAGAGCAAAGCTCTGCCCTTTAAATTGGCAGGGATGGGGTTAACTTCCCCTACCTGCCTGGGTTTATTATGTTCAGGTGGCTGGGGTTGATTAGTTGATTAGGTTGATTAACGATCAATCAGCGCCCAGCCACCTGATATAAAAGGAGGCCTCTGCTTCTCATTTGGGGAGAGGGAGCTGAGGAAGCAGGTTGGTTTTTTTTTGGTTGTTTGGAGAGCTTGAATCCAGTGAAGGCATTGCCCAGCCTGGAGATTGTTATTTTTGTAAATTTTGCTTTTTGTCTTTCTTTGTGTTTAAATTGTTTTGTTTTGGCCCTTGTGCCCTTTCATTTTGTGTTTATTTATAATAAAATAGTTATTTTTTTGAACTGCAGTCTGTCTCTGGGCCTCTATCCACTTGCCAGCCTGCCACAGACATATTGAATGGTTTGATCTTTTTGTGTTTTTTTTGTTTGTTTGTTTTTGTGTTCTAACCTTACAACATCTACATTAGGTTATATATAGTAACTTTAATGGCTTTGTTCCTTGTGAAATGTGTAAAACTGTAACACCTCACATATTCCCTGTACAAACTATCCAGGCAAGAAACAGAGTATAAATATTTCATGCATCACCGGTTCTGGTATTGCAGAGTGGCATGGAACTGGTATTATCTCATGAATGCATTAATATTTATATCATTGTTATTAAAGTACATTTGTTTCCACATTTTTTTAAATGTTAGCCAGCGTAGTTCAGGGGGCTTCCAATTTCCTGTCAATTAGTACCTATTTTCTATTTAGCCCTGATCACTTGCACCTTTGCTGTCTAGCGTTTCATTTTTTGTAGCGAACGCTTAGATGCCGTCTTTTCGTGCTTCACCGCTAATCTACACTTCGTTGCCTTTCACTGGAGGTCAGTTCTCTGCTCAGCGCTCCCAAGATATTATCAAATATTTTCCTACCTGCTCTGGTTCTGCTTCTTGTCATTCAGCTTCTCCATTCAGCTTCTCCATTTGGCAACAGCACCGTCCAAACCGCAGCTTCATTTCTCAACTTGTCCGCGTCTTTATCAGACAGACTGGCCCTCCACTAAAACCTCTAAAGCTCCTTCAACAGGACATCGACATTCCCATCGTCAGCGTTTAGCTTGCCATAGCTCCTCTATTTAAATCCACCACAAAGCTCTGTAAGATGAATCTTTCTTTACTCTTCGCTTGCAATCAAGTGCCCCTCCACCTGCAGCCCTCCACCTTGTTCAAGAGCTCCTATTCTACAGCCTGCTCAGTGTCTTCAACCCTCCGCGTCCAGATTCGAATAATCATAGCCCTTCAATCAAAACTTAGCTCTCATCATCCATGCTAGGGATTCTCTCCATCTTCCTCCAGTCTCTCCATACCAGCATTCTGCCTGACCCTCTGTGGGATTAAGAGCTTTCTCCCTGCCTCACCTTCCTGTCTGTCTATACCAACATAAATTCTCCATTTGCTAATTTCCACTCTTCAGAAAAGCCGCTTCTCACCTTACAATGATTTACCTATGGAGATCAGCTGACTCTCGGACACCTTCCATGCTTACTCCATCACTTGGCTGCATACCTCAAGATGGATCAATTCAGTGTGGTCGGTCCACTCACCCATCAAGTATCAAGTCCCCTATCCCCCTTTTCAAGGTATCTCCCCAGCAGGAACCACCCCCCCCACCCCCTCCTCAGACCATCTGTTCATTGATTCCTCTCATCACTCACCTCGCCTTCGAGCACAACTCCCTCCATTCCTCCACCCTTGCCTCCGAGCAGGCCTCCTTCCTCTCCACCCTTGCCTCATGAGTAGGCTTCCCTCCTCGACTCCACCCTCTCCTCCGAGCAGACCTTTCTCCTCGACTCCTCCCCCCCCCTTCCTCCCAGCCTAATCACACATGTGGGGGAGTTGGTCATCCCCTGCAGTGGATTCCTACATTCATTCATCCTTCCCTGATATAGTTGCTGCTCCTTCTAAAAATGCTAGCATGCCTGGAGTGGGGGGGGCTACCTGTCTGCCGGGGCCACTAGAGGTTTTCCCCTAATCAGCCTCAAGAGGTTTTTTCCTCTCCACTGAGCAGCAGGATTACACATAGTCACATCCTACTAAATTACTAACTATCCTCCTGTTTGTCCCGTTTGTCCTTCTGGTCTTTTGTTTGTTATGCACTGGCATGTGCTGCTTTTGTTCGTCTCACGGTGTGGGAGATTTCGTGAGGAGCCGGGGGTCCATCCTTTGGGGGACAAGTGAATCTCACTTCCCCGACCTCAGGGCTAGGCATCAGCCTCCCTTTACCTTCAGGGGGGTTCTCACCATATGAGTCAGAGCGGACCCCCGGCCACACTCTGTTCTTTCGCAGCTCCTGCGCGTATCTTGCCTCACTCAAGGCTCTGTTCCATACTCTGCCTCAATTCGGGATGTGGCTGCTCCGTGCTCGAGTCCCATACTAACCTCTATGCCTTGTTCTTATTTGAGGTCCCAGGCAGCGTGAAGTCTCGGTCAATTGGGGGTCTAACAAGCACCCCTTTACATAAGTCTCAGACACTGGGTACCTCTCGCTCTCTGTCTCCTTTCGTGTCCCGGTCTTCCGGGACCGTCTTCTTCTGAGGGGCGGCTCCCTGAGTCATCACCCTCGTATGTGTTTTTGGTTGCTGGGTCCTTCACCCCTGGGTCGTGTTGGCATCGCCACCCTCAGTCAGTGACCACTTTCCGTATCCTGTCTTCGGTTGCTGGGTCCTTCACCCCTGGGTTGTGTCGGCATCGCTGCCCTCAGTCAGTGACCACCTTCTATCCTAGCTTCCATGTCCAGCTTCGCTGGTCTGCTACTAGAGTGGGCTTCGCCCGCTCTTCAATCCTAGGTCTTGTCCTTCTAGCCGGCACTCTGTCCTACTTACAGCTCCCTTCTGCTTCTTCTGCCCTACCCTTACACCCCAAGCTCATGCCCCGTGAACTATCAAAAAAGTATTTTTAATGGACCGTAACTATTGGGTTTCGGTATAGGTTTGTGTGACAGAGAACAACTGAATCCTAGTCAACAATCTCCCTCCCGATCTGTGAGGGCGCTGTCTAACAGGAACAGAATGCCTCCTACTGGTTGGTCTGGCAGTTCATTCCAGGGTCAGTCGGAAGCCAGCCATTAAGGAAGGGGACGGAGCCACAATGCCCGAAGTCATCGCCCTAAAGTGGTATGCAATGTGTCAGTCATGGATTGGAGGAGACGTGACTGAACTAGCTATCACAGGGGGCTGTGACTAAGGGTATAATTAGGGATGTGACGATGTAATCTGCTCCTTTGATGTGGTTTTGAGATTGACCAAGAAGGACTGTGTAAATCCAGTTGTGAGTGTTAAGTGTTTTGTTTGTTTTGTGGAAACGAACTGTGTTTGTCATTGATAGACAGCTAACGCGATTTGGGAGCTGTCACAACAGGCCAGCATTAAGCCTGGACTACACTGCACCAACTTGTCACTGTAATTAACTTGCACCGCACCTGCACTCAGAACACACACTATCAGGAGAAGTGGCCGTGTCTGTGTTGTGTGTTGTTTTGTGTATTAATATTTCGGGACTGAACACTGTGGTTTAAACGCTGACAATACCCATTGTTGGGTAAGCATTATTATTTCACAGTCTCAAACAGAGGAAAAGAGGAAAAATAAAGAAGAGTTTTGAACTGTAGCTTTGTGTCTGTCGTTGTTGGAGCACCTGTATCACCTATTCACCTGAGCACTGCAAACCACATGTTCACAGTTTGGTAAATGCTTCCTTCAATAAATTATTATTGCAACTTTACCCATGCCCACTCCCCCATACCCCCCCATCTCTTTATATACAACGAATATCATTTTGCACTTCTTTTTCCCAAGTACTACTGTTAAAAGACAAAAAATAGGTCACACACAATTATATAACATGATTTATGCAGCAAAAAAACCCCACAGGAAACGCTTCTGCAATGTGCATGGTAATTATCATGACAAAACCTGAAAATGAAAAGGCTGTGGGATGTCCATGGGAGCATAATGCTGTGTGCTGTATATGAATGGACCATTGCTGATTAACAGCAGAGATTAATGGGGGTGCTTTGGCAAGGGGTAGTTTTAGTGAATATAATATTAACTGTATACAATACATGGCTTTAAAGTATCATAAGTGCACAAATGGGTAGACAAATTGGTTTGAAATATGTTAGTATATATATAGACACATTCACATTTAATAAATGTAAACATCATCACACATTACAGTCATGGGGAGTTAATATTAATATCCTAGTCACACTGCCTAAATAATGTGCGATCATCACACATTTGTGACTAAGTGAACGACAGTCATGTGCTTTCAAGGTGTTGATTGTGCATTACTTATGTAGTGTGAATCAAATATTGCTGGAGCACATTTAAACTTTATATGTGTCAAGAGCACTAACCGAAGAACGTCTTGCACCAAAAATAAATGCTTTAAATGTTTCTGAGTGGAGAAATCATAGGTCCGTTTCTGATAGGTGAAATCATCCCTGGCTCTTGCTCTTTATCCAGAAAGACCTGATTTGTTTCACTGTATGTCTAAATCTGAACCACCAGATCCAGTGTCACATGTAGATAGGGATTATCTGGTATTCTCATCTTGTTGAAATCTGAATTTATGACTTTCTGAAGCAAGTACAGTATATCGTTAACTAACTAACTAACTAACTAACTAACTAACTAACTAACTAACTAACTAACTAACTAATGTTATTCACCAATCATATAAATCCATAAGTGGGTGAGACTGACCGATTGATTTAATAATGATTGGCACCAAAGCTGCTAAATACCCTCTCCTCATGAGCTGTCTGCCAAGAACTAAGGCAAATAGATCATCCATTGCCATTGGTTCATTTTGAGAATATTTGAATGACTGTTTAGTTTCTGTGACGATGCTGGTGAACTGTGTAAAATAAACAACTGTACTAGTGGGTGGAATGCATGCACACTGGATGAAAAGCAAATACAATAAGTCCTGCTACCAAGTACTGGCCTTAAAATATATCCCAGTACTGAGTACCAGTAGAATTTCACCCCTGTGATAAAGCATTGTATACATTCTTTAATGAGAAAGAAGGTGTATAAAACAGTTAAACACTTTAATTTAGTCAAAGTCTAAAGAATTACTTCTGATTATCTATGAGCTTACTAAGAATAGCTGTACTGGGTTAACCAATACATTGCAGTGACTTTGCCTTTACTGTCAACTCCATTCAGCCAGTGATTGAGACTGAATCAAGCTTGATCGCAAACAGAATCAGGATTTCTAGGGCATAATCTTTGTGCAGATTTACTCAGTACAAATGGAAAATTAGAAACTACACATCCATACAGAAATCACATAGAAACACTTTACTAATACTGCTAATATTTTCAAATGCTGAGAATGAATGTGACATGTGCCAGTTATGCATTTCAAATGCTTTTTGTATCCTCAGGGTAAACAAGAGTTATCTTTCTTTAAGTTGATTGCATTATCATATACAGTAGCAAAACAAATGACTTAGGTTTATGCACTTGCAATACAAAAATGAAACCCAACATTGTGACTAGGATACAAACAAAATATGCCACTTGTTTTATTGTAACAAAAATGATAGACATTTAATCACATTGCAAGTGTTAGACATAACCAGAAGTGAATGTCAGCTGAAAGCCATATTTTTTTATCCAGGGTAAAAAGGCACACAAATGTAACAGCTTAAATGTTGATCTTATCCTAAAGGCTGCCTATCTTATAAGAAACAGAATTACAAAGAATAATTTCTTGAAATGTGTCATAGAAGCAGTTATTGCTGATCTCCCCAGATATGCAATATGCTTCTTATGATAATCATTAATCATAAGAAAAACAAAATGGAATTAAAAAGTATTCGACAGCTGTGTAAATTTATTAAAACCTAAGAACTTTCATTCACAGACAAAGCTCTATTAGCATAAACTGCCTCAGTTGACATCAGTGATGCTCAAACGGAACCTTAGTGAGACCCTCCAAAACCACGTCTAGACTCCACTCGAGGAGGACCTCCTTTCTAGGAGGACATAACCGACCAGCACCCTTCAGAAAACAGGTCGCAAGGAAATGATAGCCTAGGGACAACGAGTCAATGCGGACATGGCATGCAGATATGGTTGCTAGGTACAATTTCAACGTAGAGGAGACGTAGAAGGTGGACAGGCAGTCCCAATCAGGGACCAGACCCACAGTTGGAGTCTGCCCAGTTCTGAGTGCCAGAGAGTGCTGCTCGTCTGACTGTGGAGATCCTGACATCTTCAGCCAAAGATGTCTGCATGCCACTATAAGGTCTGCCAGGCTTTGGCCCAGGGCTTGCCCTTAGAAGTCTAATATTTGCAGACGCGTGCCTGAGACCAAGCCCAGCTGTGAAGCTACTAGCTCAGGGAGGGGCGATGATTGCAAAATTGCAAAACTGGATAGGAACTGGTTGACATGTAGGGCATGTTGTCCATATCCTCCTTTGTAAAAACTTGTGAAAAGTAATCATTTAATATATTTGCTATTTTTTTCTTCATCTATGATTTTGCCATTTGTATCTCTTAGACATTTAACCTCCTCTTTGAATGTTCTCTTGCTGTTGTAATATTGGAAAAACATTTTGGAATTGGTTTTAGCCCACTTAGCAATGTTCTTTCTATTCTCTCTTGGCCTTTCTAACTTCCTTTTTGACTTGTGTTTGCAGTTCCGTGTACTCTTTCTGAGTGCTTTGTTTTTGGTCCCTTTTTAACGCCCTGCAAAGTGCCTTTTTTGCTGAATATTTTTTTAATTGATCTATTAAACCATTTTGGCAATTTAGTTTTACATTTAGATTTGTCTACTTTATGGATGTAATTGTTTCGCGCCTCTAGTACTACATTTTTGAAGAACAGCCATCCTTTTTCTGTGGATGTTTTCTCTATTTTACTGCAATCTACTTCTGTTAATCTCTGTTTCATACCTTCATAGTTTGCTTTTCTAAAATTGTAAACCTTAGCTTTAGTCATTACTCTTGGAGTTTTAAAAAACACTTCAAATGAGACCATGTTGTGGTCTGAGTTTGCCAGTGGTTCTCTGACCTCTGTTTTAGTTATTCTGTCTTTGTTATTTGAAAAGGCTAAATCAAGGCATGCCTCCCCTCTAGTCAGTGCCTTGACAAGTTGTGTTAGGAAGCAGTCATTTGTCATTTCCACCATTTAAATTTCATCCATCGTGCTCCCCACTGGGTTTTCCCATTTTATATGGGGGTAGCTGAAATCCCCCATTAGTATGGCTTCTCCTTTGCTACACGGATTTCTAATGTCATTGTATAACAGATTATTTTGCTTCATCTGATGGCGGTCTATAGCATGCTCCTATTATTATGCCCTTTGAATTTTTGTCCATTATACTGACCCATATTGATTCGGCTTTATTTTCATTGTCCAGGTTTAACTCCTGGGCTTCAAAACTGTTTCTTATGTATAGCGCTACCCCTCCTCCTCTTCTGTCCTGCCTGTCTTTCCTATACAGTGTATACCCACAAATATTATATTCGTCCCCATCACTCTCAGACAATCAACTTTCTGTAACACCTATCACATCATAGTTACTTGTTAGTGCAGTGGCTTCAAGTTCTAAAATTTTGTTTCTGATACTTCTAGCATTTAGATAAATACATTTAATGATTGCCTTACCTGAGTTGTTGTCCTTGTTTTGATGCAGTCTCCCTTCTGTTTTTTTGTTGATTTCTCCCCCCTTCCTTTCTAGTTTAAATGCTTCTGAACCTGCTCGAGGATCTTTTCTCCAAGTAGATTGGTTCCCTTTTTATTTAAGTGCAGTCTGTCCCATCTATTCAGATAGTCCTTGTTGTAGAATGTGGTCCAAGTATAAGTCTTCTTAAGGTGGGCCTGCGCCGTTCTGAAAACAGAGCGGCGCTGTTGAGGCACTGCCGTCCAGGAAACCTGGAAGAACTTGGAGGCTTGCTCCATAAGCTCCCAAAATGAGCTCGAGGGAAGGGTAACACCAGTCTCTGAGGTAACCTCAGAGCTGGGGTCTGTCTCCTGGGTCAGTTCTTGGACATCTACTTGGACACTTGTGGGAAGGAGCCACTGTCCCAGGAAGCTGCAATTGAAATCTCGCCCTGTTCCTCCCCGTTCATCGTCACGTCTTGCTCTGAGATGTCTGGGGCAACCACCAGTGAGGGCAGGGTCAGTCCCAGGGCAAGTGTCAGAGGCGGAGCTGGGGTCAGAGCAGGGGGAAGAGCTTGCTGCCTGACAGGGTACCCCAAAGCCTGAGCCACCTGACTCTTCAGTTCAGAGATATCCTTTGCCTGCCTCAAGTATCTCGCCTGCTTATTACTCCTTGAAGGAGTCTTTGAGTGGCTGAGAGATGGATAGGCTGGAGCCTGGGTGCAGGGAATGCTCTGAGAAGGGCTCGAGGGAGGATGGGGGAGGCCAGCGCTCCCAATGCTGCAGAGGGCTCAGCTGAGCTGGCTGAGGAAGCCGCACCTGTGAACTCGGCGAGCCTCCTGCGCAGGGTCTGTGGCTGGGTCGCAGCACAGATTGTGCAGAAGGTCTCGTCCCCTGAGGTAGAGGAGACATGCTGCATGCCCAGGAACTGGACACAAAGGAGGTGCTTGTCCTGTGGGGGGAGTATCCCTCCTCAGGATTTGCAAGGGTGACATTTGAACATTGTTATTAACATGCCAGGGCGAAGCACCGAAGTATGGAGGGTCTAAGCACCGAAGGCTGAAAAAGGAAAGATTAAACGGGAGAGCAGTTGTACAGCGTTTATAGCTCAGTCTTCAGAAGCCGAGTTTCTGATTCCAGCTGACTTCCAGCAATAAATTTGCAGGGGAACTCCAGGAAAACTCGAGTGAGAGCTCTCACACAGACTCAATCACGTAACTGGACAGGTTAGTTTATACCTACAGTACCTACCTGAGTGAGAAGCAAAAGAGAAAGGGATCTCCTCGGAGCGACTACTTAATCCCTCGGTAGGCGGGTTCAAGGACGTCACTCCCCGTAGGGGTCTATCGGCAGCTCTGACATAAAATGCTCAGTAAATACCTGACCTGTGGCAGGCATATCCAAATTGGTTGCTGGTTGTCTTCGAATTGAAAGGGATCTTTCCTTTCCTTTTTTTCCCACCTAAAAAAAACTAACAATGTCTTTTTCACAGCCATAATTCTACCTTAATAATATTATAGTTTGGAAGCTGCAACTCACGATGTAGTTATCTACTGTTTTCACGAGTCTCCTCCCACTAGTACTTGACTGGTGCGGGTTTTAGAGTTGTTTTTTGTAAATCTTCATTTCTCAGGCTGTTGTACTCTTCCTTTCCAAGTCAACAGACAAGCTTCCTAAAAAAAAAAAAAAATAAATAAAAATAAAAATGTCCAAATTGTGTACCAATACTGCACTAATGCAAATAAAGAAACGATAACATTGTATTGCTTATTGATCACCTTGCTATAGCAATATAAAGCACCATACTCTCCCTAAACACCGAATATTGTATTTAGGGAAATTGGTTTGCTAAGTTTGATTGAAAACCTGGACTTATTGTTCCACATGTTTCTGGCAATTACCAGGCAGGCTAAAATTATCTATCCCAGCATTTCTATGATCCATTCTCTAGCTACTGCATGCAGTATATTAACCATTGAGACGTCAGGAACCAATGAAGTACAAGAAGCTTGATAACATGTGAACTGAAGTGGTGGAGCAAAATTGCTACGCCTTTTCTTTACACATTCAGTTTAAATATCGTATGGAATTCATCATTTTTCAATGCGTAAAACACCTAGTACACAGTTTTTCTGGAGTGCTGTATATATGTATTTAAAATAATAATACACGTGCTACAGAATTCAAACATTACATTTACAAGTTCAGCTCATTCCCTAAAAGTATGCCAAGTTTCGTGATGTGTCTTCATTTACTATATGTTTTGCCTATTCAACAAGGAGAACATGAAGAAAAAGAACAAGAACTTTGTTTGTCCTGTATTTGACTACTTATATATCCCCAGAGATTAAAAAGCCTGTTTTATATGTGATGTTTAGAATTGTCAAGAGAAAGAATCTTAACAGCTCTGAAACAACTGGGATAGCTGTGGCAATGCCCTTGATTTCCCATACAGTTTGGTCTTGTAGACTCGGTAGTTTTACTCCATACTTTATTCTTACTTGGCCAGAGTAACTACCGTACGACCAGAGTAGCAATAATCACACAATTAAGAGTAGATCAGTGGCAAAGATCTACAGAGCCAGTTTTTTTTTTTTTTTTTTTATTGGTCAGTGCACAAGAGGAATGCTCATAGACTGGTTTACATCAAAATAACAGGTGGTCAAACGGGTTAAACATTTATTAAATATATCAGGCATTTCTTATGCACACCCACATCTAATCTGTTAAATGCCTTTTTTATTTTTAATAATTTGTAGGTCACTGCCAATGCCTGGCCCTGTTGAATATCTCTCCATTATTCAAATATGTCTCCTTGATTAAAACCATTGCCTCTAAGAACATTATAAGGGTCACACATCAGAGGTTAAAGGAAAAATTCTTATTACTCACTGAGTATGTAATTAAGATCTATTCCAAAGGACATACTTTACATGCACAAAAAAATCTGTAAGTCTGTCATCACGTTCCGATATCAAACTGGGGCTGCATGCTGCCTGTTCCATTTATTATCCAATATGAACCACATTTACAGAAAGGTCAAGGGTCATTTTGTACATGTATCACATTTCTGTATAATAGCCATTTATACTTTTTACCAATAGATGATAGCAATATAAGTTTTGTGTTAAGCTTATCCTGTGTGGGTTCTTTTGAATTGAATGGCTGACGTGTACTTTAATATAAAAGACTAATTTGTACTCCATTCAGTGGAATAAACAGGGTCCAGACTTACATTAGCTGCTGTTGCTTCTTCAGCACGAAACAACAATACACAGTGCACTTACTCATCATGCAATAATGAAAAAAGTCACCGCACTACTCAATCAGCAGATTCTATCAGAATACAGGAAAGCACAATACTGACTAAAATAAACCGTAAACATTCACCTTATCACAAGGCACAAATTAATAATATATTTTATGCAAATAATATATACTTTATTCTTACATTAGAATATACTACCAGGGAGTCTTTAGAAAGATCCTAAAGTTCTACAAATTGCTTGGTTAAAGTTACAATATGTTTAACAAGCCATACAGCAGCTGTTTTCATCAATATGTACTATATTTGTGATGTCAGTTTCCGGGCCAAGCTTCTCTGCTTTTAATGGAAACAAGGTACAGTATATTTGGCATATTGTCAACCCAACCCCCAATGGAGCACAACAGGACCAGGGTCTAAAACTCATAACCGTCAGGTCTTTCATACTACAATTAGTTTTAGCACATATTCAATGTTGCTTAAGAAAAGCTAATATATGCATCACTGGATACTGGTAGAAAGGCTAGTGACTGGCTTTACTCTTGTTTGAGCATGTTTGCTGTAGTGTCCCACAGGCAAGCAATTGCAGTTGCCTATTATTCATCTTTCATTTTATCACTTTTTGAATAGTTGTCACAACGACGGTGTGGGTGACGTCAGACCAGAAGCAGGAAATAAACAACAAGAGAGATGGAGTTTGATGGAGCTGAGCTGAGGAGCAGCATTTAATGAGTGAAGAGAACAGACAGAAAATAAACGGTTGTAACATACAAAAATACAGGCAAGGCACATTCGCCAAAATAAACAGACAAACAAAACAGACTAAACAAATTAGTTAACAAAACAGTTATTATTTGTATTACTTCCGTCTCCAATCCCGTTCTCCACTCACCGAACACACAACCCCGAGTGAGTGAAAACATGCTGCTTTTATGCAGCTGTATCGAGACTCGACTGCTAATCAATCATTCAATTGTAGTCGCAGTATAACTGCACGTGAATTAATAAAGTGCAATTCCCCGTGCTCACATATTATTACTTATTACTTGCATGTGAAGTGCTGTGCAATCCTCGTGCCTAAATACAAATACACATTTTAAACACTTGTGTTACACAGACCCGTTTATATCCCGTGTACCAATGACTTGGTAAACATACAATGGCATGTACAACATGTGCAATGGCGTGGTAAACATGTAGAAAACAGAAATGACGGATTAGAGGAGAAACCTAAAAATGTAGCGAGGTAACCAGTGGAGGATCAGTATTAGATCCTCTGCTATTCTTAATCTACATTAATGACTTAGATTCTGTTATAGTAAGCAAACTTTAAATTTGTAGATGACACAAAAATACGAGTGGCAAACACTGTTGCAGCAGGTCATTCAAAATGATATCGACATCATTCAGAACCGGGCAGACACATGGCAAATGACATTTAATAAAGAAAAGTGCAACGTACTGCACGCAGGTAATACAAATGTGTATTATAAATACCATATGGGACATACTGAAATTGAAGAAGGAATCTATGAAAAATTTATATGTTGAATATATACAGTGAAAAGTGTTGAATTCAAATCAAAAGGAAGTAATGTTAAAACTTTACAATGTATTAGTAAGACCTTATTGTGTTCAGTTCTGGTCACCTCGCTACAAATAGGATATTGCTGCTCTAGAAAGAGTGCAAAGAAGAGCGGACAGAATTATTCCAGGTTTAAAAGGCATATGCAGACAGCCTTAAAGAACTGAATCTGTTCAGTCTTGAACAAAAAAGACTGTGCTGTGATCTGATTCAAGCTTTCAAAATTCTAAAAGGCATTGACAATGTCAACCCAAGGGACTTTTTTGATGTTAAAAAAGAAACAAGGACCAGGGGTCACAAATGGAGATTAGATAAAGGGGCATTCAGAACAGAAAAAAGGAGGCGCTTTTTTACAGAGAGAATTGTCGGAGTCTGGAATCAACTCCCCAGTAATGTTGTTGAAACTGACACCCTGAGATCCTTCAAGAAGCTGACTGATGAGATTCTGAGAACAACAAGCTACTAATGACCAAATGAACAAGATGAGCTGAATGACCTCCTCTTGTTTGTAAACTTTCTTAAGTTCTTAACTACTTACATTATTAAACTTTACAAAGGTGGCTAGCATATCTGTCTGTGACATTACATATACACATGTGAAATTGCTAACCTCAAATGTGGTCATGTTGCTCCTTTTTTCTTGTAATCTGCCAGCATAGTGGTTGTGGAGTAAATGTAATCTTTTTTAAACACCCCCTCAGGTTTTAACAGAATTTTAATATACAAACAGATCGTAGACACAGAAGTTTCTATTTTCATCTTGGCCCACAAGGATTTTGAAAAGGCAGTTTCCTTTTGATACTGCTGCTGAATTGAAATAAAGGTTTTATCTTTCATCCTTCACAAGTGCAAATGATAAAAGCTGCTTTTTCTCAGGAATAAAATTATCGTTTGAGAAATTATTATTGTTATTTATTCAGAGATGGTGTAATTATTTGCATAGCGTCAGAACTGCTGTTTACTAAACACATTCAAAGCAATACTACCAAAAGAAAAGTCCATCCATTCAGTTACCACTCAATGGTGGTGTTATGTTGTACAGCCTTATAGGTTATACAAGCTACATGTACCCTAGGATAAAATCTCTCACAGCAGCTTAAAAAAAGAAGATGAAAACTATGATAACATTGTATTAAATGCCAAAAGCACAGCACCATAACTACAACTGAATACTAGGTAATGATAAACACTATTCCATGGATAGAACTTGCTTTAAGGTTATTGATATACTTGTTTCACCTGGCCAGAGAATAGTTTTCAATCATAGTGCTTCTATGCTGCAAGGGTCTTTAGCTCTATATACTCTAGATGAGTCAATTACTACATGGTTTGCTATTTGCTCTGAGATTTAATATTGCATGGGGAATTGACTCATGTTGTGTAAAACTGCAATGAAGAGTTTAAGATAGAAATGAAAGGTGAAGTATACAATTAAATATTATTTCAGATCCACTCATATCAAAGCTCCATTTATTGTCATGTCAATATTTATCTTATGATTAAGAACTGCTATTCTTGTCATACACTCTCCACAGTTTTCTTACAGCATCTGCATAAGTATAAAATAAGTGTTTTTTTAACAGTGTGCTCAATGTGTAAACAACCATTTGCCTCTCCAAACTACCATTAAAAGCTTTGTAAAAATCCTGTGATTTGTTTTCCACTGTCTTGGGAATGAAAGCATTAGGCTTTCAAAACTGTCAATCATTCTGAAATAATAGCAGAACAAGGGAATATGTCATTTTCCCCCCACCCCTTCAGTCAGCACATTCCTTGTTAGTTATACCCCAGTAAGGCTTCTTGGAAAATTATTCATACCATGGCAAATTACATAGCTTAAGGTCCATGGAAGCCAAAAATGAGTTTCAATTGATGTGTCACACTTGTGTGGTGATGAAAAATGCCTATGCTCCTGTAATAGAGTTTCAGATTACTTTGTAATCCCACTGAAGCAGAACTACCCTCTAAGTTGAACCTATAACTGTGAGGTTGCTAGACTTCCAATACAAGTTAATGTTGTTTCCTAAGTCTTTGCATAATAGGCATGTAAATGTAACAGCAGGGCTAAGATATCTAAAATACATACGATTCTGTCTAGTGGTAAATTAAACCGAACTTTAATGAGTCTCATGAGCTTTATGTTGCAGATATTCTATACAACATTTAAAGACGAAAGCAACTGGTTGGCACAGAAGATTTATTTATAACAAAAATGCTGTTACTGTAACCATACAAGTAGATGACCAGGGCAGGCACATACAGACGGTCCTCACAATTAGGTAAAAAGCACCTAGTAAGTGGATTATAGTCAAGTGCAATAGGAAATGTCTATACAGTATGTGGCTAGAATGTATAATAAAATAAAAGTTATTATTAATAAAAGTTAAAAGCATTTTATAATATATATATACACACACACACAGTGCCTATAGAAAGTCTACACCCCCTTGAACTTTTTTACATTTTGTGTCATTGCCTCAGAGTTTCATGCATTTAAATGAATTATTTTAAATTTTATTTAGAAAAATATTATATATTAAAAATACAAAACTCAAAGCACCTTTGGCAGCAATTACAGCTGTGAGTCTGTTGAGGTAGGTCTCTACCAACTTTGCACATCTAGATTTGGCAATATTTAACCATTCTTCTTTACAAAACTGTTCAAGCTCTGTCAAGTTCCTTGGGGAGCACTGATGGACAGCAATCTTCAAGTAATGCCACAAATTTTCGATTGGATTTAGGTCAGGAATCTGACTGGGCCACTCAAGGACATTTACCTTTTTGTTCCTTAGCCACTCCAGTGTAGCTTTGGCTGTGTGCGTTGCGTCATTGTCATGTTCAAAGGTGAACTTCTGCCCCAGTTTCAGTTTCTTGCAGAGGGGAGCAGGTTTTCCTCAAGGGCTTTTCTGTACTTTGCTCCATTCATTCTCCCTTCTATCCTAACAAGTGGCACAGTCCCTGCCAATGAGAAACATCCCCATAACATGATGCCGCCACCACCATGCTTCACAGCATGGATGGTGTTCTTTAGGTGATGCGCTGTGTTGGGTTGGCACCAAAAATAAAGCTTTGCATTTTGGCCGAAAAGTTGCATTTTAGTTTCGTCAGACCACAAAACTTTTTTTTTTGTTTTGTTGCATACTTCAAATGGGATTGAAGGTTGGCTTTCTTGAGTAAAATACATGCCAGATTTGTGGAGTGCTTGGAATATTGTTGTCACATGCACACTTTGACAAGTCTTGGCCATAAAAGTGTGTAGCTCTTGCAAAGTTGCCATTGGCTTCTTGGTAGCCTCTTTGATCAGTCTCCTTCTTGCTCGGTCATCCAGTTTGGAGGGATGGCCTGATCTAGGCAGGGTCTTGGTGGTGCCATTCACCTTCCACATCTTAATAATCGTCTTGACTGTGCTCCAAGGGATATTCAAGGCCTTTGATATTTTTTTATACCCATCCCCTGAACTGTACATTTCAACAACTTTGTCCAGGAGTTCTTTTGAAAGCTTCTTGGTGCTCATGGTTGAGTCTTTGCTTTGTAATGCACTACCCAGCAGAGGGAACCTACAGGAACTGCTAAAGTTATCATGAAATCATGTGAATCACTACAATTTAACACCGGTGGAGGCCCCTTAATTTGGTATGTGATTGTGAAGGTGATTGGTTACACCTGAGCTAATTTAGGATTGCTATTACAAGGGGGGTGGACACTTATCCAACCAAGCTATTTCAGTTTTTATTTCTAATTAATTTTCAACAAATTTCTAGAATTGTTTTTTCACTTAGAAGTTGTGGGGTAGAATGTGTAGATAAATGAAAAAACTAAATTAATAATGCATTTTAAATCCAGGCTATAAGGCAACAAAAGGTGAACATTTGAATAGTGATATCACCCAAAGATATCCGTGATATCTATATATATATATATATATATATATATATAGCAATATATATATATGGATTGCCAGTTTCAAAAGAGAACACCTCCATTTTTCCGGTTTTTATTGAATTTTACACAATTTAATGTCTCAATGTACTCTGAAATTAAAGCATAGAACAAATAGACAATTGGAGATAAAAAAGAAATCATGGAATAGTTTTGTTTAACAAAATTTAATATAAATTTTTGACTCATCAAAGTAGCCACCTTTTGCAGATATAACAGCCAAACACACTCGTGGCATTCTTTCTACAATGGAAATCAAATATTGTTCGGAATGTTCTTCCCAACACGGTTGCAGAAGTTCCCACAAATGTGTTGCACTTGTAGGTTGCTTTGCTTTCACCCTTCTGTCCAGTTCATCCCAAACCAGCTCGATAGAGTTTAAGTCTGGAGACTGTGCTGGCCATTCCATGATTTGATGCCTAGAGTCTTGTTCTTTTCTTCTAAGATAGTTCTGACATAGGCTTGTGGTATGTTTTGGGTCATTATCTTGCTGTAGGATGAACCTCTGAACAACTAGACGTATACCAGAAGGTATTGCATGGTGCTGCAACATGCTGTGGTAGCCGTTTTGTTCCAAGCTGAAGCACTAACTCATAACAACATAGAACGTCTGTACAGCACTGAAAACTACGTTACAAAAAAACCCCATGTGGCAGAGCATGGAAACACTGGCAGGGATGGAGTTAAATTCTCCTCCCTGCCCAGGTTGATTGCCCCAGGTGGGAGCAATCAACTAATGTAATTAATCAATTATCATTTAGCCACCTGGCATAAAAGGAGGCCTCAGCCTCCCAGTAGAGAGGAGGGAGCTGAGGAAGCAGGTTGTTTGTATGTTTGTATGTTTGTATGTTTGTATGTTTGTATGTTTGTATGTTTGTATGTTTGTATGTTTGTATGTTTGTATGTTGTGAAGGCATTGCCCAGCCTGGAAATTGTTATTTTTGCTTTTTGTCTTGCTTTATTTGTGTTTAAATCCCTTTATTTTGGCCCTTGTGCCCTTTCATTTTTGTGTTTATTTATAATAAAATAGTTATTTTTTTGAACTACAGACTGTCTCTGGGCCTCTATCCACTCGCCAGCCTGCCACACCCCAGCTGTACTGTTGAACCTTGTCTTCTTTAATATTAGCATCACAAGGGTATCCATGAATTATAAAAAATAATAGATGGGCCTCTTCAGTGAGTTACAGGAAAACAATTCCATCTCGGGTTTCTGTGACAGTTTATAAATTACTCGATCCTTCTGGTCTCATAATTTATGAGGTCACAGAAACCCTATATATATATATATATATACCAAGACTGAGAAAATCACCATAAAAACTGTTGCTAAACCTGAAAATGAAAATAGATAACATTACAGTAGTTTGGTTAATGAACACTGCACATGGGATCTGTATTAATAACAATACGATTCTGAGTAATTTTCATATACATAATAAACATTTACAGCAATACATAACCATTATTTAATCATGTTTAATCTAGTAAGAAAAACAGTAATAAACCACCTGTTGTGAACAGTAACATACTATTTGAATCCAAGCAGATAAGAAGCATGAGTCTGCTTATTCTAACCTATTGGTATGAAGAGGATAGAGGTGCCTCTCCTTACTGAAGCGTTGGGAGTTTAGGCATGACAGCAGCAGATTGAACGGGAGCACAATTGTACGGATGTGAAAGAGTAAAGATACAGGTTTAAAATATCTGTATAAAAAGAGTTCATCCGATTATAGCCAAATGCAATGTGGAAAGTAAATAGGGGGCTAGGGGTGAATGGTACTATTTTGGCTAGCATTGGTTCAAAATCAAGGCATTTATCAGGTTCCCCTGTACTATTTTAAATAAAACTCTTTACACATTTACAACATGCCTTCACTTATTGATGTCACACTTATTCTTAGCAGGGTTTTGCATGTTATAATTCATTAACTTTTAATTGGAGAAGCTTGTATTAGAACATGCTTTTGCTTCAAGTGACAATTCAGGATACATTCAATTTAAAAAGGAACACATATTAAACTACATTTACAAATGTAGTAAAAAAAAGATCATATTTAATATAATAAAATTCAAATAAAGCATTTATTTATGTATTTATTTATTTATTGATGTATTTCTTCATTCTTTAACCACTGAGACAGAGACCTCATTTACAGATGTGTCCTGGTAACAAAGTATCCTGCTAACCATATACACTTTAATTAACACTCTATTTCTGCGTCAGTACAATGGAAAGTACACATGCTTTTGAAAAAAACAGAAAAAATGAATCACTTAAAAAAAAAAAAAACTTAAAGAAAATAAAGCCACAAAACTTCCATCCACCTAATTGTGTGGAATCCTGCTTGCTTGGACCCTATACAATACAATCACAACATGTTCCTCATACAGATATCCCCTGTTTATATAGAGACCCCCAAGCACTTTACCCATTCTGTTTTTACATAATGTAGTCAAGGAATTCAGAAAAACATCAAGGATAATCCTCATGTTGCCACAATGAGTCACTGCTTTGGCCAAGGCAAAGGATGGAGCCAAACATTGATTGTCTTGATGTAGCACCTTTTCTGATGGCACAAACTGAACAACAATCACTGTGATGCAAGTCTGGATAAGCCTAAATCAGACATGGTTCACAGGGGATATGGTACTCGCTATACCATTTTCTTTATTTAAATTGAAATCAATATTTTCATACACCCTTTGAAAACATTGCATATTATTTATTATACTGTATATGATATATATATATATATATATATATATATATATATATATATATATATATATATATATATATATATATATATATGTTGTTGTATAAAACAAGTAATGCAAGAGCACCTCTTTCTTCCAAACTCCATGATAAAAGTACATTTCCTCCCAACAATTTAGATTTTGATCAAAAACATTCCACGTTAATGTGGAGGAAATTGAAATGTAGTACTTAAATTAAGACCAACATATTAAAACAAAGTGATTTTCTGTTATACTGTAGGCTTTCACTTTGTATTCCTTCCCATCCAAGTGAGGATCCCGGTGTGAGTGGTACACAACAACACACTGGATATTTCTAATCACTGTGAGGATGTGTCTTATCGGGTCAGCATTCCTATGCATTGCCTCACATCTGCTGTAAATACATTACTGTGCTACTGCAGTCCTCATACAAATGCAATTATTTGAAGAGCACTTCACCTGAAGGATTACAATCAATATTGGGCCCTTGCTCTTCTGCAATCGGGAATAGAGTTGTCATTTTACCTTCAAACATATCAATATTCCAGGGGGGTTACTGTATACATTGTTTTCATGACCCCAAGCAGTTGTTGTCTTGGTAACTTAGAAAAAAAGAAAACTTTTTTTAATTTGGCGGCTATACTGTAACAAAATTGATATTTTTTAGAAAGAACAGCTTAATCCTAAGAGAAATGCAGTATAAAGCTTTCTGTTTTAACTAACAATTTTACAGTGGTTAGAAGGACCATATGGACAGCTGGAAATAATTAATCAAAACGCATGGCTGAAGATGTGATGCACACGGGAAGGCTTCACCTATCTTGATCATTGCACCACATTCTACAACGAGGACTATCTGTACAGACGGGACGGACTGCACTTAAATAAAAAGGGAACCAATCTACTTGGAGAAAAGATCCTCAAGCAGGTTCAGAAGCATTTAAACTAGAAAGGAAGGGGGGAGAAATCAACAAAAAAACAGAAGGGAGACCGCATCAAAACAAGAACAACAACTCAGGTAAGACAACCATTAAATGTATTTATCTAAATGCTAGTATCAGAAACAAAATTCTAGAACTTGAAGCTACTGCACTAACAAGTAACTATGATGTGATAGGTGTTACAGAAAGTTGGTTGTCTGAGAGTGATGGGGACGAATATAATATTTGTGGGTATACACTGTATAGGAAAGACAGGCAGGATAGAAGAGGAGGAGGGTCAGCGCTATACATAAGAAACAGTCTTGAAGCCCAGGTGTTAAACCTGGACAAAGAAAATAAAGCCGAATCAATATGGGTCAGAATAACGGACAAAAATTCAAAGGGCATAATAATAGGAGCATGCTATAGACCACCAGATTCAGATGGTGAGCAAAATAATCTGTTATACAATGACATTAGAAATGCGTGTAGCAAAGGAGAAGCCATACTAATGGGGGATTTCAACTTCCCCCAAATAAAATGGGAAAACCCGGTGGGTAGCACGAAGGATGAAATAGAAATGGTGGAAATGACAAATGACTGCTTCCTAACACAATTTGTCAAGGCACCAACTAGAGCGGAGGCATGCCTTGATTTAGTCTTTTCAAATAACGAAGACAGAATAACTAAAACAGAGGTCAGAGAACCACTGGCAAACTCAGACCACAACATGGTCTCATTTGAAGTGTTTTTTAAAACCCCAAAAGTAATGACTAAAGCTAAGGTTTACAATTTTAGAAAAGCAAACTATGAAGGTATGAAACAGAGACTAACAGAAGTAGATTGGAGTAAAATAGAGAAAACATCCACAGAAGAAGGATGGTTGTTCTTCAAAAATGTAGTACTAGAGGCGCAAAACAATTATATCCCTAAAGTAGACAAATCTAAATGTAAAACTAAATTGCCAAAATGGTTTAATAGATCAATTAAAAAAAATATTCAGCGAAAAAAGGCACTTTACAGAGCATTAAAAAAGAACCAAAAAGAAAGTACGCAGAAAGAGTACACAGAACTGCAAACGCAAGTCAAAAAGGAAGTTAGAAAGGCCAAGAGAGAAATAGAAATGAACATTGCTAAGGGAGCTAAAACCAATTCCAAAATGTTTTTCCAATATTACAACAGCAAGCGAATGTTCAAAGAGGAGATTAAATGTTTAAGAGATACAAATGGCAAAATCGTAGATGAAGAAAAAAAAATAGCAAATATATTAAATGATTACTTTTCACAAGTTTTTACAAAGGAAGATACTGACAACATGCCCCACATGTCATCCAGTTCCTATCCAGTTTTAAATAACTTTAGCATAACAGAGGCAAAAGTGTTAAAGGGACTAGGAGCTCTTAAAATAAACAAATCCCCTGGGCCGGATGAGATCCTCCCAGTAGTACTCAAAGAAATGAAAGAAGTAATTTACAAACCGCTAACCAAGCTCATGCAGCAGTCTCTTGACACAGGGGTGGTACCGACAGACTGGAAAATTGCAAACGTAATACCGATCCACAAAAAGGGAAACAAAACTGAACCAGGTAACTACAGACCAGTAAGCCTGACTTCTATTATATGCAAACTTATGGAAACTATAATAAGATCCAAAATGGAAAATTACCTATATGGTAACAGGGTCCTGGGAGACAGTCAACATGGTTTTAGGAAAGGGAGATCGTGTCTAACTAACCTGCTTGATTTTTTTGAGGATGCAACATCGATAATGGATAATTGCAAAACATATGACATGGTTTATTTAGATTTCCAGAAAGCTTTTGACAAAGTCCCGCACAAAAGATTAATTCTCAAACTGAACACAGTTGGGATTCAAGGAAACACATGTACATGGATTAGGGAGCGACCTAATTCAAGCATTCAAAATTCTAAAAGGTATTGACAGTGTCGACCCAAGGGACTTTTTCAGCCTGAAAAAAGAAACAAGGACCAGGGGTCACAAATGGAGATTAGACAAAGGGGCATTCAGAACAGAAAATAAGAGGCACTTTTTTACACAGAGAATTGTGAGGGTCTGGAATCAACTCCCCAGTAATGTTGTTGAAGCTGACATACAAATTCAGGCTAATCAGTAAAGTACATTTTGTCTTTTTTCATGCACAAATACATTTAGTTATATTAGTTTTGCACCTTGGCAGTATATCTCACTGAGCCAAACCTAATACTAATGATCAAATTAAAGCTAGAAAGAATGAAGATTTTTTGCTTCATTGCCTGTTATTTGATTGGTGCCCTAATGCCATAGAAATATGGTTGGTATTGCAAATGAAAGTAAAATCCACTCAAATATTCTTTCACTGCAGTAAGTCAATGATGTGTTAATAATATTGTCTATGCTGAATTATCAGCCTATCAGTTCATTACTATAATAGCAAATGCAACCTCAGATGGTTGAAATAACTATAATACAAACAAAAATGGAGTGTAATAGTCTTAACTTTTAGAATAACTGATGAATCAAAAATATAGTAGGTGTGGTTAACTTTTAAACATTCAATATCAATTTTATTATGACAATTTAGTTTACACAAGCTACAAACCAGCTGCAATTATGATGTGTAAAGCAGCTGAGCTGTTCTTTTTTATTCTCTGAATTTTAGCAAAGAATATCGAAATACAATAAGTGATATAAAAGTGCAGTCACTTTAAGACCCTGTTGAGAATGTAGCTCGCCTGCTTCACAACCAATCCCTGCAGCTGGAAGCATCAAGGGAAATTTTACATATGTGCTGGTACTTAACATCCAGAGAGGAAGGGAGAGGGAGGCAATGGGCACATGGAGGGAAAATATCACCCAGCTTTCGTTAACAACAGAGGACAGATGGAATAAAAATAACAAAAAAAAAAACAATGGAAAGTAATACAAATAAACACAACATGCTTATCTGAAGTTATTTTCAGAGGAATTTACACTGGAAGCACAGTCTTTCCTGACAAAAATGAAAGTTTAGGACTGCATAAGCAATTGACTGGAAAACTGGAGACTGAGAACAACTTAGCTTTTGTGACTGATAATTAGGAGCATTTAATAAAACTGGACCACAAGTGTTTTGAAGATGGGTCACAGGTGAGAAGGCAGACATTTGAGAATTAAAAAAATGACAAGTCAAGACAAAAAGGGATTTGAACTTAAACAGTTCTTATTGTCATTTTCAGCAAGCCCAACTAAAAGAAACTGGTAAGTACGTTTTTTTAGCCTCTACCTTGTCAAAGAACTAAAGTTTTGTTTTTTTCACATGCAATATGCAAAACAAAGCCATATTTGTAATATATTTAAAACATAAAAAACAATTATATATACAACATATGGTGATATAATTTATGTGATTTTGTTATCACTTGCAGGTGATTTAAAAAAAAGAAAACATGTGTTACCAGTAGATATGTGATAACATGTTGCCATTGGTTACAACTGAGGTGCGATATTCCTTAATTAAAAAACATTGTATGGTAAAATGTAATGCACAGTACAAGTACTATACACATAGAATAGATTTATTTAGATTTATATATAAAAGCTTTGCTGTAAAAGGAGAATAATTTATATTATGGGTACATTATGTAAAATAAATAGTACATTATTTATTGTAAGTGTACAAAATCAATGTATCTTTTTAAATTGGCTTTTTCCTACCAAGCACTTTCAATCTCTTTTTAGTTTGTTTTATTTTTTTTATAAAGAACCCTATGCAAAAAGTTTAAAAAACACTGCTATAAAATATTAATATAATAAAGTTGAAAAAACACTGTTATAAAATATTAATATAATAAAATTGAAAGAAAAACTACTACTCAAAAAAGGAAAAGTGCAGGCTTGGAATTTTCACACTCCATAAATAGTGTGACTGTGGTGTAAGCAGACATGACTACACTGTAAAAGCCCTTAGCCTTTTACAGCACAGAAACACAAAAAATCTCTGGGTATCACACTTGGTCAAGGTAAAATCTGAGCAAAGCACTGACTAGTCAGATGGAAAAAAAAAACGCTACCAGAAGGGAGAACTAAAAGATATATGCCTGGTGGAAATGTACCTCCCCTATAGCTATATCGCTGCAGTATATAAAAGTGAAAGTCTAGCAAAGTGTATTAAAGCCAACAAATGAATAGTGAAACCATGTTCAAGCACAGATAGGCAATGGCAAATAATAGGTATACATGGCAAAGCTCAGTAAATATATACTAAAGGATTACAACAAAAATGGCAAACCGAAGAATTACTGTTACTACTAAATGCTATGGTAAACTTTTGTAAGGATGAAGTAACTGCTGATAACATCAAATCAATCCTCCTACACACCTAACTAAAATTATAGTTATTGTTGGATAGAGAACCACATATCCCTGTATAAATCAAGTAAGGACTTCCATACAACCCTAATAAAAAAGATCTAGCAGCATTAGGTCGTTTGAGGCTTTATAAATGATTGCACACTTTGTAAAAGCCAGAGAACGATGATGTGACTATTTAATGACACAATGCAGAATATTGCTGAATAACTTGTGGTTCTGAGTAACACACTGGAGATGAGCAGTGCGTTTCTTTATTGATATTTCCCTAGGTACAGACAGGGACTTGGTGGGCCCCTATGCTCTTCCTCTGGCTGTGATGCAGTTGTTATCTCCTTTTACAGCCAATAACCATCTCTTCACACTGCAATACTGGGTCTGTCTATTAACTGACAGCAGACCCTGTATGCACTCCCTAGATTTGCCATCCAAAACAAACCACTACATACAAAACATGTACAGGTGAGGACTAAATGGGACCAGGGGGACCAAGCAGCATGAAAACATGTCAGACAGTGCACCACCTGCTTTCCCCTCCATGGCGCATTCAAGCAACTCTATAGTCTCCTTACCGGCATGTGCATAGTACATCTCCAATTTGTAAAAGCATTTCAAAGGTACGCCTGTCAGCACTGCAGTATTACACTCCCATGCCAGCTACAGGGAGGAGGAGATTTTCCAGTCAAAAACAACAAAAGCTTTTACAGAGAAGCTCAGTACCGAAGCTTCTATATAGAAAAATCACAAAAAGCTGATTTCAGTTTCGTTGTGTCAATGTTGCCGATTTGCCTGCAGTGTTAACTCTCTCTATTTATAAGAAGAACTAGAGCCGTGAATTTTATGCTGTATCTCCTTGCTATATATACTTGTTGCATCGTGTGGCAATATCTTACGACCTTTAATCTGGCCATTCAATAGCTCTTTTTTTGACATACTGATATTGTAATTCTCAAGATTTATAAAACTTCTTTCAAACCTGGCAAAGACAGAATGGATCATGAGTAAAAATTATAATTTGAATTAATCTTTGAGTGGTTGTATCAAACTTGTAAGAAGACAAAATAATTTTGACAGCTCATAGCGTGTACTGCAGCTTTGCTGCTCTTGTACCACAATCGCACTCGTTCCCTTTCAGTGTTCCTTCTGACTAATTTAGAATCGCTAATGGAGAGGATAAGTATTTCTAATTCCCAGCTTTCTAATATTAGCATTACACTATTTGCTGCTTTGTGATTTTACTGGTTTTGGACCATGATAAATCTTCTGCCTTCAGTGGAGCACAATTAGGTTAAATAATGTGTTCCAAGTAAGGTAACTAAAAGGAATTATTACCTGCAAATTGATTCAGCTCATTACAAAAAGTCCAGTATATTTCACCACCTGCTAGATATTTGACTGCAGCAAATGCACATAAATAATTTCATTTTTGTCTGTTAGGGCATTTTAATGTTCTTCAGTTATTTTTTAGACTGAATTGCTTCCTGTGGATAATGGTCGCTCTAATCGGAATCTGATTGTCTGAGACGATCCAAGAGGTTTGGTTCATGCAAAACTGTTTTTTAAATTTGTAATTAGTGGTTAATGAATAGGCACCAGCATTCAAAACAGGTGCCTTCCTTAAACTCTTACATAAGGAAGTTAGGTTGGAACAAAAAATAATAATAATAATATTAGGAATACATGCTTTAATATTGAAATGCATGTCAATTAAAAAAAAAAAAATCTCTAACCATGTATAATAAAAAACAAAAATTCCAGCTATTTCTACATGTTTTCTTGAACCAAGCTCAGCTATGCTAGTTTCAATGGCCCTAGCTGCAAGGGTCATCCATTGGTGACCCAAAGAGTTGAATTGTGGAGGTAAAACTATCCAGGCATAATCTAATCAAACAATCTGTTTCAGTCTAAGCACAACTTCAGACCCCATAGACTCTTGCTAAAATAAAATGCATCTTGAAACAGGAAAAATGTCAAGATTTTCTTGTTGAAGACATTCACTAATAGCCAGTCATAGACAAATTCAGTAAATAATTGTACAAAAAAGTTAATGATGATGGATCCTATTCTCAAAGCTTTAACTCCTGAGATGAAGAAACTTGCTAAGGACATTTTCAGCACATATACTGTATTGTTGAGTATATCATAATCTAGGTATAATGTCAGCGTTGCCAGGTTCCCCTTAAAAAAAGCCCTTTAAAAGCTGCTACAATTTTAAGTTTCCTCATGTTATTTGATGTGCAGCTGTGGATATTAAAAACAATAATAATAATAATAATAATAATAATAATAATAATAATAATAATAATAATATACACTGGTTAGCTGCTTTATCTTTCTGCAGCAGGATTCAGGAATTCTACTGCAGTCCTGCTTTTTATAACATCCACTTTTTTGAACAAGCTAAAACATTCAGATTGCAGTAATCAGGTCCATGCTAAACCTCATCCATATGTATGTGAATCTTTTCACGCATCAGTTAGGTAATCGTTTCAAGACATACTGAGCTATTACAGATGCAGGACAGGTAGAATCCCTTCCCCTGTTTTATCTGGCTGTTTTTCTCAGAACAGGTTACATATATTGCACTGTAACTGTTGTATCTACAGTATTAAAACTGTTTTTGTTTTTCTTTGCAGTAATAATTTTAGTATTTAATATGACTTGTACCACTTGTAAAAATACCGAAACACATCCTGGATCTCTTTCTTAACCAGTTATGTTAGGTTAAGGACATGCTGGCATTTGAGCAAAGTTGCAGTCTTCATATTTCTGTCATATTTGACAACAAAACTAAGAAACTTAAAATAAGCAGTGATAACAGTGTTTGTTCTACTCCTTGTGTATTGTGGTACACATTTAAAAAATGATTTACCTGGGACACTGGTGTTCGGTATTGGTAAAAAAAAAACAGTAACACCTTTTGATGAAAGGTGACTGTGGTCTCAAACGGGTTATCAGATGGGAACCACCCATCTAAATATTTCATCAACTACTTACAGAAAAGGAGCTTAATGTTTTAATTTTTTATTTTTTTTGAATGACAGCATTAGCTATTTCTGCAATTTAAAATCCTTAAATAACTGAAATGAATATGATTCATTCCTGTTTTCGTAGTATGAAAATAAAATTGTCGCTTAATACTTTTTGGTTGGCACATTGTATTGTTCCAGTTTTAATACTATCACAATTAATTGGCTCACAAATTGAGTTTGCAGAAATGTGCCCTTCAGGTAGAAAAATAATTTGTTGAAGATATTGAACAAATTAGACCGGCTCCACCTCCCGCCAGGCCACCCCAGCCACTCCTCACCAGCAGGGCCCTGTGGCTCAGCGCTCAAATCCAGCCTTGCTCCAGTTCCTTCACCTCCCAGTTTCTCCCCTGAGCTGCTTCCAGCCCAGCCTTCCACTTCCACTGGAGTCCGTTCTTCATCTCAGGCACAGCACACCTCTCACCCTAGCAGGAGCGTGGCCAGCGGCTCTCCAGCCTCGGATTTGCCACCTTCTACTGCTACAGTTGCCCTGCATCCAGCCGTCCCCAGCAGGCAGTCCTCCTGCCCCGCAGCTCTCGGGTCTCCTCCTCAGCCTCCAGTCACTGCATCAGGGTATCTTTCAGGAGATCAAAGAGTTCATGCAGCCTTTTGCCGAGTCTATATCAGTCATCAACCGCCTTGACATCAGTGATGCCCGTTCTTCCACTCATCTTCCACCCGCCAGCGCCACTGCTACCACCGCTGTCAATCCCAACCCTGCTCCCATTTTCAGTCTGGTTTCAGCATCAGCCTCAGGTCCTCACCCAGCTCCCGTCACCCAGCACTACACCATCTCTCCTGCTCTGTGCCGGCAAATCATTGAGGGTAAGTACATAAATCTCATATCTATTCTTATTACCACGGCAGAGTTCATTGACCATAGAGTAGTTCAATGCAGAGATGTGTCTGTCACAATGAAGTCCAGTGACCCCCCGCTTGCTCAAGAACCTCACCGTGGGAGAGTTTGTCCTGGCCTTCTCCATCTTACGCAATGTCCTTTGCACTGCTTACCCTCATCAATGTGAGGAACTGGATCTCTATCTGGCATACACTGTTGAATTGTCTGTGCGATACGGCGGTACGATGTTCTTTGAGTACCACAAGAACTTCTCTGCAACCAACAACATCTTCCTCCAAAGACAGACACTGTCACGCCATCAAGTTAATCAGATCTAAGAAAATCTGTAACAACTTCAACCTGTCTACATGCTCTTCCAACCCTTGCCGCTACCTCCACGTTTGCTCCTTCTGCAGCGATGCCCACTCCCCGCTCATCTGCCCTGTTCAATGGAAGAAATGACAATTAACACCCCTTTCAGTCTTCATGCCAGTAAAGATCTCAGCCCTCATCGAAGCTCTCCATCTCCACCCCAATCGGCAGTTCATCGACTACCAAATAAACAGCCTTCAACGCGGCTTCTCCACCAGCCTACCCAGTCTTCCATCCTTGTCCCTCATCTGCAAAAACCTCTCAGACCCTCAAGCCATCTGCTTTCTCATCCAGGTTGAGATCAGCAGGGGTTTCATGGCCGGCCCTTTCTCTACCCCCCCTTCCCTAAATAATGCATCAATCCCACTGGCATTGCTACCCAGAAGATCTCAGGAAAGAAGCAGCTCATCATTGATCTTTCCGCCCCCCATGGCCACTCAACCAACAGAATCTATGCCCTAATCCCCCACAACCAATTCTCCCTCCAGTATATCACACTTACTGACGCCATAAAATGTATCAAGCTTGCTGGTCATGGAGCCTGGTGGCAAAAGACGACATCACCAATGCTTTCAAGATGATGCCCATTCACCCTTCTCTGTGCCATCTGTTTGGGATCTCCTAGCAAGGCTCCTTCTACTTTTCCACTCTACTGACTTTGGGCTGCCGCCGTAGTGTAAAGATCTTTGACTCGCTGTCCGAAGCACTGTGCTGGATCCTCCTTAATACCTGCCATGTCCTGTTCCTGCTCCATCTCCTTGATGACTTCCTCCTCATCTCTCCAGCCTCTCACCCTCCAGCTCAAGCCATCACTCAGCTTAAATCCCTCTTCTCTACCCTTGGCATCCCACTCTGCGACTACAAGACCATCAGCCCTACCAACTGCCTGGAATTCCTGGGAATACCCCTGGACACACATAAGTCCGAGGACTCCCTTCCTGCCTCTAAACTGGACTGCATCTGCCAGCTCATCACTTCCTTCCAGAGTTCCAAGTATATTAAAAAGATAGACCTCCTCTCCCTCATGGGTCTTTTCAACTACGTCGTCCGCATCATTCCCCAAGGCCATACCTTCATAGCTCGTCTCCTCACTCTGTCTGCAACTACCGGAAACATCAGCTCCTCCATCCTCATCCCTTCTGATGCCAGAAAAGATATCCAGATGTGGTCCACTCTCCTGCAGCATTGGAATCGCTTTCTCTCTTTTATGACAACTTCATAGCAGCCCTAGATCTCTGCCTGTTCACTGACTCCTCTCCGGTGGTTCCAGTGGTTCTCCAGCACCTGGCCCCAGGAAATCCAATTACTGCCTCCTCAGCAGAAGCCTTCTCTGCTTTTGGAGTCTCATCGTCGCAGCCGCATTTCTTTTGGGTCATCAATAGCCTAGAAAATCCATCCTCTTCTTCAGTGATAACACTTCTACAGTGCATATTATTAACAAAGGCCGCTCATCCTCTCCTCTCATTATGCAATTACTCCACTGATTAGTCTGGATTTCAGTGTCCAATAATTTTATCATTCAAGCCCGCCACCTTCCTACATTCAATAATGCTGCTGATGCACTCTCGCGCTTGCAGATCTTCAAGTTCCGCAGTCTGGTCCCTGCAGCAGACCATCCTTCTCTTCAAGCACCTCCATTCAGCAAGCTGACATGCCTCGCTACTCTCATCTCTAGAGCTGGCCTCCCCGCTCGGTTCTAAAACTCCTCACTTCTTCTGGATCGGAACCGCCATTTCAGCAACACGCGCAGGAATCAACCAGCACATAATTAAGACTCTGGGGCTCTAGATCTCATCTGCAGTGGAGTCCTACATTTGGTTCTTCCCTTCTAAAGTTGCAGCAGCTCATCAAGCAATTGTTAGCATGCCCAGAGTGGGGACACCCTCTCTGTCCGGTCCACTACAGGTTTCCCCTCATTGGGGGGGTGGGGGTTCCTCTCCACAGTGCAGATGGCCTCCTATATATAGCCTGTCCCAACTAACCCTCTCATCTGTTGTTGTCCTTTTTTTCCAACTCGTGTATATATGTGAGTCTCACTCTCCCAGCCTCGGGGCTGGACTCAACACCCTCTGCCGATGCATCTCAGATTCTCCTGCGGAGTCAGAGGGGACCCACGGCCACAGCTGTTCTTTCGCAGCTCATGTACTTTGCCTCTCCTGCTGACTCTATCCTAATCCTACTCTTATTCTGCCTGGGCTCGGTTCTAGCCTTCTAAACATTTCCCTTCTCCAGGTCCCTTTGGGTACCTCTCTGTACCTGGCCTTAGAAGCTGAGCTTCACCTCGACCACGAGGGCAACTCCTGGTGACAGGCACCTGACTACGCTTTTCTTTTCCAGGTTCTCCAATTGTACTCGAGAGCCTTTCTATCTCCAATGTAGAGCGGAGGGGACTCTTCCCTATCTTGTGTGTTTTCGAATTCTCCAACCGTACTTGAGAATGCCTGTTCCCTCACTGATAGACCGAGTCTCCCAGACTGGCTGAGAACGCTTCTTCAGTCCTCCAAGAGCGAGGGCCTGTCCTATCCTGTCTGTCCCATCTTCTGACACCCTCTAATAAAAGCTCCTCAGCCCTTTCAAACTCCTGTGAATATTAATCTGGACATATCAGGATATCTTAAAACTTAGTTAAAATACATACTGGACATAGATATTTAATTTCACCGCTTGGATTGCAGTTATTTGAGAACTTATTGAGTAGTGTCACCATGGATTCAATTGGTAACTGAGTGAACTATTATAATTTTGAGTTTAACATCAGGAAACATAGAAATTGCTGTGATCTGAAGTGACAAACAGATCTCACAATGTAAACTGCTTTTTGGTACCCTCATACCAAAATAGTACAGCTATCTACAGGGCATGAGAGAAAAAATTTTTAAGGCTCCTAGCAATTAGAAGAAAAGAGAATGTATATAAGACTTCCCGTTGGCTTAATACCTCATACAACCCAGCCCAGAAAATAAGTTTGAACATCAATAATGTATATCATAGACTATACACGCATTGTGCCACATACAGTACAGTGCTCATTAATGTATCTATAGTACAGTAATTAATGCTCATAAACCCTGTATTATTTTGATACATGGACCTTTGTATTGACCTACTGCTTGATTAAATATAAAGTCAAACTGTGTTCCACAATAGATTTGATGTCAATTTAAATTGTCAAAGCTGAGCTGTAAAATAATTCATTATTTTTATTTTGGTACGATTTATTAGCCAATTAAAGAAAGAAAAAAAGAAACAATAGCACATTGAAGATACTGTATTTAAAGCAATGTATGACCCAGGCTTAGCAGTATGAAATGAATTGAGTCAGCTACAGGAAGGGCCAACCATTACCTCAAGGAGAAACCCACAGCTGGGATTTAAGTATGTGGTGGTCAGAGAAAACACAATTGACACAACATTCACAGGTGCTTTAGGTACTTGGAAGACTAATAACAGAATGAAAGTTGTTGAATAGGTACATCATAAACAAACAAGTTATGTCTTTAACCACAACATTTGCTCAAGTATTCACAGAGGACAATACAATTAATATTAGGCTTTTCTCTATACCACTCCAAAAACAGCACTACAAATGTTGACTTTGGCTATATTATGATAAGACAAGTGACATCATTGGATTTTTATTAGGCAGATGGGTTCATCATTGACCTTTGTGCTCCCTTGGGTTAGAGAGCTGGTTCTATACAGTAAGCATCAATTGAAAGATGTTGACACTGTAGACCATCAGTGTACAATATTTACTGAATGTCTGAGTATATAAATGCAGGGATCGTTTTTCCCATCATGCAATTTTTTTAACGCAAATTCAACACACAGTAAGTAAAATTGCTCTAATGCTGTAGGAAAAAAAAGATTTTTACAGCTAATTAAAAGAAAAGATGTATTCTTTCTTCTTTTTCAAACATCAATGACTCATACTTTACATCTATGTGTGGAGGCCTGAACAGCATCCCTTTTTCTTCAGAGGTTTCAAAGCAGCAATCAATATGGAAACATAATGCTGCCAGCACTCCCTGGTTACAGCAATTATCTTTGATATGCCAATAGGTGTCTGTAGTTCAGGTCGAAAATTATACCCTGCTGCAAGCCATACTTCACTCACTGCCAATTACTGTATGCATTCAGTAAGACTGGTATAATAAGAGATGTCTTTTTTCAAACATTTACTGATTTCAAATTTTTCATTTCTTCAGTTCATTTCAACTTTTCCAAGCTTGTAGTGTAAAGATAACTCATTTAAACTTTTCCAAGCTTGTAGTGTAAAGATAACTCATTTAAACTTTTCCATGCTTGTAGTGTAAAGATAACTCATTTGCTGTAAGACTCAGATGCAACACATTGGCTGCTGATTGTTTGTATTTTACAACAGCAGATATTATTTTCAAAGGTAACAAAATTTCAACTACCTATTGAAATAACACAGGTGTGCTTTGAAACATGACTGCTAATAATATATCTTCCTGTCATCCTTGTGGTTTCCATTGTACAGATTTGATTTGCTGTTGAAAAAATAATGAATGCAAATAAGTTGCTGTAGAAGATATTCAGAACAAGTGAATGCATTCCCCACAAACAATGCATTATTATTATTATTATTATTATTATTATTATTATTATTATTATTAGTAGTAGTAGTAGTAGTATTACATAGAGTGCATAGTCTGGAAGCTGACATATTTCATACATTATAAACCACTTTAAATTATAAAGAAACTCTTCAAAATCATCACTCAGTCATAGTTACTTAACTTATCAACTACTGTTAGCTGTCAGTTATGTGCTGTATCTGCTCCACATGCAGCTGTAATTACTGCTATTTTGTATAGTAAACAGGTCATAGACTCAATAGTCAGAAAATGTAGGTGGGAGCAATTAGCCCTTTAGAAGTTATGATCTTGTTTTACAAATGTGTTCAATAGCCAGGGTTAAGATTCAGTAAAGCAGCTCAAAGTTAACATTGATCATAGAAACATATGGTCCACTAGTTCAGTGCTACAGCAATATTATCTGTATGAAAACAGTCTCATTTTCCCATTGATGGAAGTTTTCATAATAAGTTTGCTTTGATTAATAATAACAATGTCATCCCTTATCTAGACAACATTTTAATTAGGTAGTGCTTGTTAGTGTCAGAGGTTCAGGTTTCATGTTGCAACTGTAATTGGGTAATATGATCCCTGTGGTAAAAACAAAACAAAAGCAGATAATATAACAATTACAGCGGTTATGCAAATAGGCTTGCACACACAGCGAGCACTTTGTAGAACCACATCCTCGGGTTTGATAACATAGAGGACTAGATTCTCATAGCGTTTAACTATATTCATTACTTGCCCAGTCAGTGATTTGGATCTGTCTAGAATATTGTATCCATGGAAGAATAGGGCCTTACGTTTTCTGAGCTATACTGCTTGCTAGGCAGCCACACATGACCAATTTATAACTGGATGACACATTTTTGTGTATGATTAAATGAGCAGCAATATTTCTTTGGATGTGGCTGAAAATGAAGATATCACTCAGGTTATAATAATACAAAGTGGTAACCTGACCAGAAATACACCTCAAAAATAAATAAATAAATAAAATGTTCATAACAACTGTGTGTCTCTAATTGCACAGATGCATTTTGGATTATTATGTAAATGGATATGAGCCATTTTACTTTTTGAATTCTTAATTTGTACATGTCTTAAATGTCAAGTCTAGAAAAGAATGTGTGGGTTTTGAGCAGCCTTGCTAATTGCATAAGTATTTACTTCTTTGTTGAAGAGAGGATCAAATTAAGTTTAGGTTTTTAGGCTGTATTCATTGTGTATATTCTTTAAACTTCAAAAATCATCCATAGATAAAAGCATGCACAAACAGACTTTGTAAAAACATTTGAATACATTTGTATGCTACTTAAATAAAAGAGAATGTATTTGTTCCATATTTGTAATATAACAGTAATATAAAATAGCACTGATAAATTACATATGCGCTTTTTAAAAACCAATTTCTAAATGAAGTTACCAAGCAAACCAATGGCAGAGGCAGCACTCCTCTTAAAGGGAATGCCGGGGACACATGACTGGTTTGTGTACTCCTCCTCCCATAATACATCTATTGGTTTACTGGAACCCAGTGCAGCAGGGCTCAGAATAACAAACACAAAGGACTTGGAGCTAACCACCTTTCTTCAAAACCAAACAATACAAGTGATATCAAGTGTGGTTCAAATCAAACAAAGTATTGGTGAACAGTTGCAGGGAACATGATCAATTTAATATTGAGGAGGTTAGGATGGTAAATCCTCTGCATTATGAAATGCAATCATCTTATTATTGCTACAGCATACGCTACAACAATTCAAGGTGAAATTCACATATCCTCATACACTGTATACGGTACTTTTTACATTATTTGCTTATCGAGCATATCTAGCTTTCAAACAGTGAATTGATGCAAAAATGTTTTATACCATTTCCACGAGTTGGTCTTCAAAGATTTAACATCTCAATTTTACATTTAGGTGCACTTTATTTCAAATTATTTACTCAAACAAAAGTTTGTTTCTGGGACGGCCGTTTCATATTCATTTCAGCACAACTGCTTTTTTTTCCTGTCCAGCTGAGCCCTGAAGATTTCAGATGGAAGTTTTTGAATTTGAGGCCTTTGATGATGACTAAATCCTAACTGATCAACCGCGGTTCCTAGACATCTAGATACTCTGAACACTTCTAAATATTTAAAGCTAATAACTGTTATTTCATTTTGTTCAATTGCACACTGCACCAGAGCAACCTGGACCTATATTGTTAAATAGGCCTATTCAGCTTCTCAAGTGCATTATATACGCATATGCAATTTATACCATTGTTATTTCTTTAGATTTTACCTTTTGCCTCTAAGAAATTATTTTAACAAAAGCACCTTAGAAATAATGGTTGTTATACTGTAGAATTCCAACTTTTCATCAAAATCGATCTTTGTGGATTGTCGAGAACTTTCATTTTGGCTGATTTCTATGATAATCATTTTTTTTTAAGTTTATTTTCAAATAATTGTTCTGTGGGAAAGTCTTGCAGCAAATGTGATACATAAGGTATCAAATCTCAAGCCAGGCCAAGTGTGTTGTTTTTAAGAAAATGTTATGATGTCTTATGTGTGGAATTTGGATTGAATATTGTTGCACTACAGTATACAATGCTAGGCTGTGTACATTTCTGTGCCATCATTGTGTGTTAAAGATGCATTATCAGTAACTTTTTTGTTTATTACATATCTTTAGAGAGCAGTCAGATTAAGTTCCACCCACAATTGTAATTTTGGATCTAATTTGTAATTTTATTTTGCATTAAAAAAAAAAAAAAACTAAATCCATAAGGGCTTCCATTTCCTTTTTATACCTCTTCTGAGTTGTTTTCGTTTTTGATTTGTGTTACATACTGGTGTCAGGTATTCATGTTGGTTTATAGAAAATGTATTAATACTTGCAAGATTCTATTGCTCTTTAGCAATAAATTATAATAATATCACCAACATGATTCTTGTTATCAACAACTACCCCTATGTTCAGTATTGTCCTCATGCAGTCCATGTTGAATTCCAGATGTTGATGCCAGGTCCAGGAAGTATCAGTAGCTTGGTGACACCATCATGGTCAATGTGACACTCAATGGAACTTGGGACGGGGATCATGTTGAGTACAACTATCTGGCTCTTCTGTTTGGGATTCTGCTTATCCTTATCATTATTCTGGGGAACATCCTGGTCTGCCTAAGTGTGCTGACAGAACGATCTCTGAAAACTGCCACTAACTACTTCATTGTCAGCCTGGCTGTCGCAGACCTCCTCCTTGCCATATTGGTCCTTCCATTGTATGTCTACTCAGAGGTAAGAGTACTTTTCATTAAAAAAAGCCCTGGCTTAGAGTACCCAAATCTGACACTTCAGTTAGGACCAGGGTTTATAAGGTTACCTGACAACCATACATGATTAAAAAACACAGTACTGTAGATCCAGCTCTTCCTGTAGTGCATGATTGCTTTCCTGATCTACTTTCTGTGGTGTGAAATATATTTCCTTTACTACTAAATATGTTCTCAACTGTACTTGAAATATCACATTTGTTTAGTTTCTGGGTGGTATATGGACCCTAAACACCTCTATCTGTGATGCACTGATGACCATGGATGTAATGCTCTGCACAGCCTCCATCCTCAACCTTGGAGCAATCAGTGTTGATAGGTAAGTATTGCTCGTTGAACTTGCAAATTGCTGATGTATTGCTTGCAAAATTATTTCGGTATATTGTTGCATGCTTATTGATCCATTTATTTTTAAGCAATTTCATTTTCAAATTCTTCATTCTTTTCTTAATACCATCTGGAAGATTAATATACAGGTTATTTAATTATTGTGTAAAACAACCAAGTTATTCTTATTGTTTGAGTGTTGTTTTCTTTTATCTGTTCCTTTTTTCTATTCTTCAAGTCATTTGAACAAGCTTGAATGACAAATGATTAGCAACAGGAAATTCCAACTACACAAAACATTTCTATGCAACAGGACAGTTCTAAAGAATAATATTAAGAGCCAGAATTTGGGTGCAGTAAATGGTTTTAGAAGATTTCTGCTTTGATTTCCAACACTGAAAAAGATCAAAGCCCAGAACAAACCCGTAGCTTGGCAACTAACAGATTGCAATGCATTTCCAATTATTTTTTATGCAAAGAGATATTAATATCATTGATCATTCTTTGTCACTATGAACACTACATTTGAGGTTGTATTTATTGCGTGTTCATGGTATTAATGTATTTATATATCTTTAAATAGCAACTTGGTACTTATGAGAAATATTAGAGTTACCTCAACTATTCTAGTTGTTTAGATGAACTTTGTATCATTTTTTGTTTCAGTCATCACGTCCTAGCGACTTTTTAAAACTCAAACGTTTTAAGCTTCCATGTGGCCTCAAGATATGATAATCATTTCTAACCTCTAGGTACTTGAGGTACACCAGAGTGTAACCATAAACCTGCCCCACTGTGCCCCATACTGAATGCAGTAACTACTGTTTTTGTTCTATGTGGTATTTATTATGGATGTATTTATTGAGGCACTGGGCTCTATTCACAAAGCTTTAACTCATAATTTATTAAAGAATGTTTTTTATGATTAAAATCAAGTTTGTTATTCCTGAAACTATTCTGGAATATTGTTGTTTTCAAGAAGAACAGTACTCAGTGGTATTAATAAATATCCCAATTTATTCATACAATAAACAACTCAGTTAAAGCTGAGTTTAAAATTTGTGAATAAGATCCAGTGTCATTAAGCACCACAGTTAGATGCTAAGGAGTTAATTGAACTGACTATATTCTTAACTGCTTTTAAACCCATACATTTCCACAAAACAATCGTAAAACATCTCTGAATAGCCCTTTTCAAATTCTGTACTATTGATTTTTCAATTTAAGTAATGTTTATGGTTTTGTCAATACCTATTTCTCCCATCATTGCATAAGAAAAATGTTCTGCAAATTGATTTGTTCAGTCTGCTTGCAGTAAGTGGTTGGGATTTTTCAAGCTGCCAATATAACATGCTGGGGGCACTCATAATGGCAATTATTAGATTTGGACACTGCTGGTTGATGTAGGATATTCTGGGCTGTAAAGCAGTACCTTTGAACCAACATTTAGAAGAGCAGCTCAATCTTAATTTAGCTGACAGATGCATTTTCACATTTTAATAATTATTCTTAACACACTTGCTAATTAAATAATTCCATAAGAATGACCTGTCCTGCATGTCCATACTATATGCAATAGGTCTTGCACAATTTTGAAGAAACACATGTTATACAGTAGCAAATATGTATTCACATGTGAAAGCATGATATCTGGTGCAATAATAGAATTTTCTCAGTTTTTGTGCTTGGGTATTCTGCTATTGTTTCATTTTCTTAGCAGTGTCTTTGAAATCAAGCATGTTATTAGCTACCAAACATGTCAGTCAATAGAAGAGGAACATCTGGTTAGTTAATACACTTCAAGAAAAGAGGTGAAGAGGCGGGGACATTTTTTAAATGAAAATACATGTTTGTTATCGTGAAATGTAAGTGCTTTAGAGGTAAGATGTATAGAATTATTTTGTTAGCTACAGTCAGTTTAAATAAAGGGA
This sequence comes from Polyodon spathula, assembly GCF_017654505.1. Lineage (NCBI taxonomy): Eukaryota > Metazoa > Chordata > Actinopteri > Acipenseriformes > Polyodontidae > Polyodon > Polyodon spathula. The sequence continues at coordinate 12,361,113 of NC_054540.1, forward strand.
CATTTTCAAAACATATTCAGGGAATTTGGAAAATCCATGGCAGTGGACCCTATCACAGACCCTTAACTCAAATACAGGCTTTTTAAGTTAATTGTTTAGATTAAAGAATGTTTTATATATACACGAAACAGTCCTGGTCTTCTTTGTAACCTGCTTAAGCTTGTTTATCAAAGCACACATTTCTTTCTAATAGTAAATTGGGATAATGGGATTTGGGATTTCCCTGCAAGTTGCTTGTCTCTCCATCATTTTACACTATGAACTTGCCAATTCTGTTGGCAAGTGTGGGTGTGCATGCCTGGGTTGCACCTCATCAATCATGTGTGCAGGCCAAAGGAAGGCAGTAAGTGGCAAGCTCCAGACACAATGTATTTCTGGCAAAAATACGGAATAGTTCAAATACGCAAAGAGACAAAGTTGCATTGTTGTACCCTAATGAGTCATCCATTGGAAATCCTGACTTTAAAAATTGATACTGTCATATTTATTGATGTTTTTTATTATCTTGGGAAGGGCTTCATTTTTTAAACTATCTGCTACTCTTACCTGTAGGCTGAGACAACTAATATTACCTAAGTCTCCCAGGACAGAATAAACCTAAATCCAAGGTGATGGATAAGTGTTCTCGTTTTGTAAACGTAAAATACAAATCTCCTTGTCCATGTAGGTTATATAATTATATTCTAAGCTTTTGCTCCAATGCAAAGTCTTTTTCAAGTGTAATAAAAAAAGTCTATTTCAAACCATGAAATAAACAGCTGAGGATGTTTTTATAAGGATTACACTAACTGTACATCTGAGTTGGTCCAGATAGTTTACAGTTTGTATTCTTAGAAAAAAAAGCAGAGCACATCTGTCTATGATAAGCAAATTGAAATAGATATGAATTCAAATCTAATGTTCTGTGTCTCAGGTACATTGCAGTGGTAGTTCCTCTGAAGTACAACAGGAATCAATTCAGCATGCAACAGCTGGTCCTAATCACGGCAACCTGGGTCCTATCTTTTGGGGTAGCCAGCCCAGTTATCTTCGGCTTGAACCGTGTCCCCCAAAGGAATCCTCACATCTGCAAGCTGGAGGATGACAACTTTGTGGTCTACTCCTCTGTGTGTTCCTTCTTTGTGCCTTGTCCAATCATGCTGCTGCTCTATTATTGGATGTTCCGTGGACTGAAGAGGTGGAGTGCCAGTCGCAAGTCAAACCTAATGCATGAGGAGCGGAAGTTCTCCCTTAGCCTGAAGGGCCTGAGCAGGGAGAGGAGGGAGAAGGTGAAGTACCTGATGCCCAACCTCAGCCCCACCACGGCCAATCAGACAACCTTGCCTGAGAATGACTTGATCACAACCCAACGGGACAGCACATCTGAGGCAGAGGCTCAGGAACAGATGAAAGAAGCTAGTCCCAAAGAGAATGGATTCAAACAAAACCACTGTTCCAGCAAGGGGTCTCAAAGTAAGAGCCATAGAGTGAGTGGCAGGGAGCGTAAGGCCATGAAGGTCCTGCCCATCGTTGTAGGTATGTTTTTAAATACAGGTGTTGGCTAAGTGGCTTGGTGGTTTTTTAGGAGAAAAGTTTATGGTTGCGCTTTGATATCACTATACTAATTATACACTTAAGTCTAAACTTTTGTTTTTGGCTCTGTCAGTTGGTACAGTAATTTGATCACTAGCCAAGACACTTAAAAAAAATAGTGAAGCACTTATCCAGCCTTTGCCTATACACGCTATAGCAATTCACTCACAAAGTGACAACATACAGTTAAATTGCCTTGTCAGGGGTTTGCAAATCATTTTATATTAATTTATAGCAAACAGTGTATAATAAAAGATTTTACAAAGCAGCTGAGCTTAAAGTGCATTCAGATGTATAAGGTGTTTGAGTCACTGTGGAAGTAATATGGTTTGGCAGCTGCTAAATATTCACTTGATATTTACTGTCAAGACTTGTATGGTGACTCCTAATATGCCAGCTTTTTTCTTTCTTTGATGTTGATGATGACAGTACCTATTTGATTTTGTCAGTAATGTGTATGTACTGTACACATTTTAGCTTTTAAAATGTTACAAATTAAGCATACAATTATTTACTTTGTTCTTATTAAAACGTGTTAAATGGACATTTACAAGTGGCATGTCCGTAAAGATATCGATTTAAACATTTACAAAATGCGTCATTTCATGCATCAGATTAGAGGATGGAAATGGAAACCTGAGGGAGGGAATTGTTCAGTTTGTTTTTTTTGTTATGTATGATCTTTCAGAACTCCTCAAATTGCTTGTGCATCAGTTCAATTGCCTAGACTTTCATGCTTACCAAAGATACATTTTTGTGGTTCATACGTTTAATAATTTAAGTTTGGAAAGTGATTTCTACTGTATTTATTTAGCTTTGTTTGGCCAATGTTTGTCTACAATGTAAATGATATCTCTTTTATTAGTTCTTTCCAGGTAGAAACTAATTCAAACATGTTTTTTTCAACAGGTGTGTTTCTGGCGTGCTGGACACCATTCTTTGTGGTCCATGTGACCAAGGTTCTTTGTCAATCCTGTGATATTGGGCCCATGTTGATAAGTGTGGTAACGTGGCTGGGTTATGTGAACAGTGCAGTGAATCCCATTATCTATACAGCCTTCAACACTGAATTCAGGAATGTCTTTCAGAAACTGTTATGCTGTCAGACATGAAGCTGTCATGAGAAAGAATTAGATTAATTTAATTTTTTACAGCTGTCCTGGTGTATAAATTATATTGTACTTTTAAATGCCTTAGTTGATGTAACTGTAAATGTAGTGTTCACTCCTTTATGGTGACTTAAAATCATGCTGAGCTCTAAGCCCAGAGGCATACAATGTGAAAATGTGCACGTTCAGTACTTGAGGCAAGTAATAATTATGTGTCAGTTTTATCTAGAATCCTATGTGTGTTTGAGTTCTTTGATTTGATATTTTTTTTTTTTATATATATATATATATATATATATATATATATATATATATATATATGTGTGTGTGTGTGTGTGTGTGTGTGTGTGTGTGTGTGTGTGTGTAAGTGTACCTAGAAGAATTGATGCTGTTTTGAAGGCAAAGGGTGGTCACACCAAATATTGATTTGATGTAGATTTTTCTTCTGTTCACTCACTTTGCATTTTGTTAATTGATAAATATAAACTATTAACATGTCTATTTTTGAAAGCATTCTTACTTTACAACATTTTTTCACACCTGCCTAAAACTTTTGCACAGTACTGTATATGTGTGTGTGTGTGTGTATATATATATATATATATATATATATATATATATATATATATATATATATATATATATATACATAAAATAAGACGCAATGGAGTGAAATGATTTAAACCCAGGGGCACCAAATATAACAATGACTTCAAAGGTGGATAGAAATTAATGAATTTGTATTAGTTATTTCCTCCTTATTAAAGTTGTTCAATTTTAAAGAGCACATTAACCCAGCGTGGTCAACCAACCATGGTTCAACATCACCATTTCAGTTGGACCAACATTTCGAAAAATATGCCGTCAATGTGACACAATTCTGCTTGTCAAAGAGGCAAAACATATGGGGTACTAGGAAATGCAACACGTACACTATAACATATTGTTTCACTGTGTTTCTTACTGTTTAATTGCCCCTTTGACCCATAGGGGCACCTAGAACTCAAGCAAGTGATGCCTCTCTAATTTTAAAATGTCCATAGAGGTGAATTGAAAGATTCTGGTGTTGGAGTGTCTAGAACATCCCAGAAACATCAAAATTATGTCGTTCTATTTGTAATAATTGTGGCAGTACCCTAGGTTTGAAAGACAAATTCTGCATATAGTAGGGAGTCAGAGTAGATGGTGTCTCACGTGACAGTCACAACTGTGACTTTTTATCACTGTGCTTTGATATTTCTGCCAGTTTCTAATAGTCTAGCCTTTGTTAGTCCAACTATATTTGTGATCATAATGTTGAAGAACTGTTTTTGTGCTAATGTAATCGCAATGTGTTAAATTGTAATCTTCATACATCTGTGGGCAAACATAATTAGGTTATCTACAATTTTTGGTTCATAATGTTGGATCAATGTCATTGGGCCAGCTAGCTGACTGCAACCAATGCCCAACTGAATCGACTGACATGGTACACTTGATGGTTATTTGGAATGTACAGCAGCAATGCAAATAAACTAAAAGAATAGCTGGACAAACGGTTCTACCTGATATTGCACCCAGTTGTGTTTAAAATACAGATGTAGAGGGAACACATTACTAGTTTTTCTCATCAATATGCATCAGAAAACATTGATGCCAATAAGTACCCCTTATAAATTTACAGTACAAAACACATTTTAGAAATTGTCCAATACATCATTTGCAGTTATAGAGTACATTATCATTAAGACTAACTTGGGTTAAACTAATGTCCTGATACTACAAATCTTCTACATGGAACCAGTCTAATTTAGCCGTCGCTTATTGTTTATAATTACTTGTAATATGAATTCATTTCATATGAATATCCTGTTTGTGCAAATTATTTTGGAGCACCCCCAGAGAAGAAACATTTGAATAAAACTAAATTACCCTAGTATGAAAAGCTGAGTATAAAGGATATTGGGAAATGTATTAACTTCCATCAAGATTAATTCTTCTGTAATGTATGTTAGTGCTGTTTTGGGACTGCTGATCCTATGATGCATTTTGAGTCAATGTTTCCGATATGAGGACACCTTGCTTTTGTGGTTTAAAAATGCTGGTGATCAGAATGGGGCATGCAGATTTCAAGTTGCAATGTATAGTTTTTAGTTCACTTACAACTGTATTTTCAATAAAATGCACAGTACTTTTAATGTATAATACTTTATATTGTACTGTAATTGAAATTTGATTTCAATGTTACTGTAACTTCAATAAAAACCGATAGTATGCATTTGGCTTGGACTCCTGATAATAAGAATTACTGATAAGACAAATTGTTTTGCCCATCCCTTGAAATTCACATCAATGAGGGCTGACTGTATAACAATTATTAGGGGTGTACTGAAACTCGTATTTTCAGAGTAATTCTGAGTAATTCACTTGAAGATGTATTTGTTGTCAGGTAATACATAATTCAAAACATACCTATTATTAATGTGTAGATTTCCAAACAAGATCCCTTCCCTCACCTTTACAATTGAGTACCAATCAATTAACTTCCACACTGAGTGTTTTACAAACTGTTTGGAAGCTAAACTTTCCTGATTCTGTAAACGTGGCCTTTCATTAACTTGAGTTACCGCTGTGGTATTTTTTGTCAAGTTTAATCAGAGATAACACCTTTCCCAGGACTACAGTTTCACAATTCACAGCAGAGGCATTTCTAAGGACACTAAGGAAAGTGTTGAGTAATACACTTTTTATTAAATTTTATTCTATTTAATTAATACCTAACAACTTTACATTTCTTAAAGGTAAATACGAGTTTTGGCACACCCCTAATAATTATAATGCAGTACAGTGTTTTTCAACCTTTTTATTTTATTTATAACTGTACCCCTTCTTTCTGGGGGTTTTACCTAAAGTACCCCTTTACAATTTTCACTCAATTGAACGGTACCACAGTTGCAATGAAAGGCAAAATAATCGATTAATTACATTTATTTTCCTGTTTATTTAATATATAATTTATATCAGAACAGTTTGGGACTGACAAACTGCTGGTTAGGACAGAATACCAAAAAATTTAACTTAATTACAAGTCTTGGGATGCACAGAACAACAATATAGTATTTGGGAATCTCTTTGGAAATATACCTATTGGCTTTCTATTTGGCAAAGTTATTATAAATAATACAAAATAGTTTGCTCTGCAAATGTTTATCTTGTTATCATTTACTTCCCATCTCAGCATAATTGTGTATGCCATTTAAAATGTTTACCACATCAAAAACATGAACCTCAAGATAAAACTATAATTAACACTTTTTATTATAACCAACATACATTATCCAAAGTAACTTTGTCGCTTTACCCTCTCTGTAGACTTGTGTTTTGTTCCTTCATTTTCCTTTTATAAGTAAGAAATGTTTCTACTTTTGACTTGAGGAACGATACACAGGATAATCTCGATGTACAGTACTCTCTCAAACACCGAAAACAAATTCAACCTGCCCCTATAAAATGCAGTCGTGCCTCATAAATTAAATAAACCTGTCAAAATACGCATTATGATTTGTTTACCGGAGAATTTATACGTTAAAAAAATGCAGAAAGATTGTGCTCCACTGTTCAGTATTCAATTATAACTGTAAAGTTCATGAGCAGGTCAGAGCGCTCTGAGACAAGCTTTCAATAAGCAGAATCAACAGACGCCTGCTTCACACACCCTAATATCAGAGTGGAAATCTGCTCAATCGAAATTACACATGCATGCAGGTGGATGATCATTTTGAAACTATTCTATACCAACCTTTGAGCTGCTAAACTAAAATGAAATACTTTTATACAGTGGTTTAGAGACAATATATAATGCCATTTTAAAAAATTAAAATAAAATCCATTCAAGATAATTATTTTCTTTTACTTTTATTTTTATGTTTGCATTTCTGAGTCATCCTGCGTACCCCCATATGACCCTTAGAAGTACCCCAGGTTGTAACCCACTGTTCTAGTATAATCATTTTAGTGATTAGGATTTAACAGCTCTGTTTCTGAAACTGAAGACTGCACAATTATCTCCAGCAGCCATTGTTTCAGAAATCCTGTAAAGTCTATTTTTTATCACTTCATTTATACATAGATCAAATCAGTAAATAATAATAAAAAAATACCTTTGAATAAATTTTATAGTCAATAACGCCATACATTTCTGGGGAAATTATGAAATAAGCTTCATTGGTCACAGATTGAAATAAGCTTGATAAAGCCAAAAGAATTTCATTGCAGCAGACTGGAACCTTGACTTTACTTCATTACTCAATCATGTTTTTTTTTTTTGTTTGTTTTCATCTGTACCATTTCCATTTTTAAAATTTTAAAACTGGGTAAAAATCAACTCATTGTCACAGCTGCTATTATTAATACAGTAATCCATTATACAGTTATCCTCCCATCACATTTCTGTCCTAACCGTTTATCCCTCATGATCAACCTTTTTAGCAACGTTAGATTATTACTGAACAGTGAAGATTAGTTCAGATATTATAGATCCTACCAAGGTCTTCGTACACTGTGGTGTATGTGCTCCGTGCGCTGCCATTGCTGGTAGTGTCACATGAGCTGATCAGTGTGTTGATATGTAAATAAATCCTGTTCACCTGCAGGGCGTATCAACTTCAACCTCCGTCTCGATCTCCTGCCTGTCACTCAGCAGCGAATGCACGCACCCACACGGCAGATGGCTACCCTGTATCTTTCCAAACAAGGGATTTAGGGGAGCTCACTAATAAAAGCTGAATCTCAAAACAATAATTGTGTGAACAAAGTCATTGTTACAGCTGTGTATAATGATGTTTAAACCAGGATTCATTAATCCGAATTTTTACATATTCGCCCTTACTCTGGTCCCACCGCAGTTGGATATGCGACGGATTACTGTAATTGAATCCATTAGTGTGGTTTCTTGCTAGTATATATTTTAGCTCTGCGCAGGCAGCCAAGAAAGAAGGGAGACAACATGCTGAAATCAGTTACAAATCTGTTATTTCGGGACGTTAATCTCTAGCACCCACTCAGAGACCACTCAGCTTCACTGCTTTCAGGAACACAACCAAATCAGGACAGCAAAACAACACATAATTAGTGGCGCAGCGCCCTTTTATAACATAGCTCTGCCCCTTTATGTTAATCAAGTGCTGGAGCACACCAGGACCAATGGGCACAGGCAACAACAGCCAACTGCAGGGGAGACACAGACAGCACCACACGCACAGGTTACATTTACATAGACACAGAGACATGGTTATACAAGCAATGGTGGGAAATACAGAGTGGAAAGAGAACACAGTACAGCAGGAATTACAGTACATAAACACAATAAGAACACAGTACAAAACATAATTGCATGAATCGCTACAATATTTCTCATTGTGTAAAAATGTTGTTTCATACAATTTCATGTACTGTTCCCCAACTATAACATAGAATTGAATAGGAAATTGTCTGATGACAGCATGGGCACAAGATTAAGACCATTGCCATTGGGTGCAGTACATGATGCATTATGTTGTACGCCAGGGCACCTTGTAAACATGAATGCTGACCGCCTTATATAGACTGTAATGCAATTTTTTTTTGAAAGACAGAATTGATCTAACTGTGTAGTCCAATGAATTTTGGACTAGTTTTGTCTCAATTCTAGTATCTTATACTACTGATATGTTGTTAAGTAATTCTCTTGCCTATACTAATGAACCAGAGAGGTCTGCAGTTTTGAGTGGTGCGATGCTCTAAACCTGTATACAGGTCTGCAGTGTTAAAAGAGTTAGGCCAGTAGAATCCATGTCAATACACCCCTAATCCTTTCATCAGTTGAAGCAGACTACACACAAATTTTAAATCAAAATATATGACACTGGTTATGAGGCATTAACCCCTTAGTGTGCTGATCCATGCAATCCCACATCCAAAAGTCATGGTGTCAATGGGATGACCAGTGTAAAAAACAAAGAAATACACAATTAGAGTTTTCTTAACTAGCCAACCACCCATGGTCCAGCCAGTGGGCTACATTATCAATGAACATCTACCTTTCTACAACCATTAAGAGCAATGCTTGCCAGAGTAAAGGCAAAACTCAGGAGTTGTTTACACAAGCAACATAAAAGCTTTTCAAAACAGTGTTCTTCTACAGGGCATATGATGCAGGCTTGACCATGGGACCAGTTCAGACATCTTAGTCACAAATAGCTATCAACATAAAAAGAATGCACGGATGTGTTAAGAAAACATATTTTAATAAAACACAATAAAAAACCCAAACAAAATAAACACAAACATACAACCAGTATCACTGATAATGTTATTGTGTATTTCTAAAAATACTTCAAATCACAGTTTGACGCGAGTATTAAATACATTTGGGTTACAAAACAACACCTTTTCACAAATATCAAGTGATTTCTAAGAGTACAGAAATATATAAAAAACATGTTAATTTTAATCTTATACTATTATATATATGTATATATATATATGATATATACTATAATATATATATATATAACCATTATTTAGATGAAACTAAATTGATGTAACTTGATAGCTATCTATAAATAAAACCACTGTTATTCCTGTTAAGGAATTTCATATTGCAAATCAGAGAATACATTTACCTTTTTATTCAATCACATAGCTGTATTTCATGAAGTATACAAATATAAGTCAAGCAATATTAAGGACAACAACATTTTGTACATACCATTTTTTTTTTAACATTACTGAAAGCAAATTAACTTGAACCATTTCATCAGAATAACCTGTAGTGTTTCCAGCAGTGATCAGATAATAAAGATGACAATTCAGCTGTTTAAAAAATATTCTTAAAACTGGTATCTTACTTTTATAAGCAAGCAACACCTAATAGAGTATGATTAGATATATTTAAATAATATACAATAAAATAACTAAAGTTTAATAAAAAAAGCTTTTTGTTTGTATAATAAAAACTAAAAAACAGTGGCCTTGAAAATGTCACAAAATTCAATATACTTATTACGGTTTGACAACACTATTTTTCACCCAGCTATGAACAAAACAATTCATAAATAATTGCATATATAACAAATATACAGTAGATGCTGGCTATTAGCACACTTGATAAAGACAACTATTGGTTATTAACAACATTTCCATGGGAACCAATCCCATCCCATAATTTAATGTTAATTAATTTCAATTTTACTTAATGACAACTTTTTTTTTACAATTTCTATGGCTATGGTCTGACTGTTGTCTGTCATCATGGCTTCAAAACGTGTAGACCTTTAAAGGCTGATAAAGTTTGGATTCTGGAGGCACTGTGTGAACCCCGTGCTAAACAAGTACAGGTAGCAGAAAAGATTAGCATCTCAAAATCTATTGTATCCAGCACTTTGAAATTGCCTAAGAGGCCGCACGCAAAATTGAGAGTGATTTACAGCTGGAGGTGGCAAATCATAAAAAAAGACAAAAACATTGGACTACTTCTTTTAAAATGATGCTTCTGTATTAAATGCAAGTCCTGTATACCGAGTGTGTTTTTACTGTTTTTAAGGATAGTGATAGTATGTTGTTGTTGTACTATGTGTGCAATACAGTACCGTGTTTACATTTTTGTTTTACACATCCGTGTAGTATTAGTAAACAGTTGTTTGTTCTGATATTTGGTGTTTTCGTGTTTATTTTTTAACACTGTAATCAACCAAGACGTGTATTTCAGTGCGCTGTTTCTACAACTATAGTATACATTGTTTTTTCCATATACATACACTTGCAAATGTGGCTTTTCACTTAATAACAACGTTCAGTTTTTGCTGGGTACCGAGAGGTTGCTAATAAGCAGCATCTACTGTATGTCACTCGTTACAGTCCCTGTTCTTGGGCAAGAATGTTTAGCACAGAAATACACCTGGAGAATACTAAGAAAGTGCATTTTCTGTGAAATTGAAACCTAACTGCTCTGGAAACAAATGAGTTATGAAATAAAGCACCAGTCTCTGCTCATTGTATGAGATCTCTGCCTCAATTGATGATCTTTTTCGAACTCATATGTATCAAAAGCTTTAAAGATATTTAAAGATAGGCTTTATGGAAACCCAATTGACTTTTCTCCTGTTTCCAGACTAAAGCCCTCAAACTTAATAGTTACTATACCTGCATGTACTCTTCACATTCATGGCTTAAATTCCCTTGATCATACAGGGAGAAGACTATGAAAAGGGGTACTGACAATACTTAATTAATGTACCATGGACTTAAGATAAAAACAAAATCTAAACTCATAACTGGTTTCCTCCTGTGCAATGTCGGTAAGATATAGCACCATTATTGTGATGGTTGAAAGTGCAATAGGTTTCCTTAATTGTATTTGTTTCTCAGTTGTTGCCATAGATAATCTTGGGACAGGCCTCTGGCTGGATGCAGTGTGATTCATGCTCCACCAAGCCTGCTGGGCACTGGCAGCCTGGCACACAGGGTTTGAAGCAGTGGGCCTCTATCACTCCCAGAGGCACGTCTTTGTTGAAACAGGTCTTGGGGCAAGGAGGACCGCACTCATCGAAAATATAACCACGGTCTTGGGGACAGCCCACAGCTGTGGAGGAAGATAAGCACACACAGTATAACTGAAGGAACCAGTAGTATCCATTTTCTCTCTACCTGATCATTTACACATCCAATTTCTAAAGATCCTTCCAGCTGAGATTTTAAAACAAAAACTGGATCAACAGACGATTCCAAATCTTAACTCTTCTACTTGTTCTCCCATCGCAATTAAGATCTACTAAAATGTCTTCATTTTCGCAGGAGAGTTCTTTGTTATTCTTTCTGCCTTTAAATTGATATAAACAGCATCGTACCACAGAGAGCAGGTGACCTCCACTGCAGAATGACTCCGGACTCCCTGCATTCTGAAGCATAGGCCTCCAGAGCATCACACAAGCAGTCATCCCCATTGGACCCACAAGCACATAGGTCATAAACACAGGAGGCGAAGAACATCTCTGGCGGAACCACATTGTGGCAGCGCTCAAACACCTTGGACTTCAGGATCTTGCACTTAGCATTGCCCTCCTTGCGTGCACGGTATCCCGCCTCCTTGCATGGGTCAATATCCTCTCCATCGATACAGTGTGCATTGGTTTGGTTCTCGGCTTGTACCTGAAAGAGAAATTAAGAACAACAGCATGTCATTAACAACAGTGGTCACAGTATGCACTGATTCAGCTTGTGTTGTCTTGACTTGTCTTTTTTTAGTACAGGATGATACAGTTGTATCTATCTATCTATCTATCTATCTATCTATCTATCTATCTATCTATCTATCTATCTATCTATCTATCTATCTATCTATATATATATATATATATATATATATATATATATATATATATAATATATATATATATATATAATGTCAGGTATTTTTTTACCTTAATCTCAAGATTTCTACTAACCTTCCAGCTATTTCCAAAGGCAGCCTCAGATAAGACGATCTGTCCAGTGCGGATCTTCATGTCATCCTGAGGGTAGTTGTTGAAATTTCCACAGAGTCCACACGTGTGTCCTTTGTATGTCCCTGGAACACTCACTTCCAAATGGGACTTCCCATCCCACAACACCTGCAGGTTTGTAACAGGCTCAGCATTTCCCCATTATAAAACATGTTCAGAGTCCAACCCATGTTTCGAGTTTGAACTGACATTTACCTCAGTTTTGATGGAATGACTGCAGCCATGGCCAGATTTGCTCAGCTAATAAAAACCTCTGGGATCATTTCAAAATATTGTTAAGATAGAAGACTATAAAATGAATCCAGGCATGGGATTGAATCATTATTCATTCAAGAAGCAAACTTACCTTTACTCCAATATTGGTGTTCAGTAAAATTGTGTTTGTCTTGCGTTCTATGTATATGTATGGCTCCTTGAGGAAAGGCAAAGTCACAGTCTGATAGTCCACCTGTTACACGAAATTCAAGCATTAAATCTCTGTTCAAAATAAAAACAAACAACTTTAATTGACTAGCAATATGAATATTTTACACACATTAAAAATTAAACCCCCCATACCACAACAACCCAGTTTTGTAGTAAGTGCACCACAACATTCCCAATCAGTACAGTGACTTCTTTAGTCCATGAGACTCCTTTACGACCTCTGTCATCATTGGTTGCATGAATGCTGAAAGTTCATAGAAAATGGTTTATCATTAGTATATAATGTATGGTTCAACACTCAAGCAACAATAAATATGTGTATGGTTTAATTTGTTCAACTCATGAAAAAGCATAGCAAATATATATTTGTTACACACACAAATTCTATTACATTGTAGCTGTAAAGTTAAATCTGAAGCCTAAGTCATTGTCGGAGTAAGAATTAGCTGACAGAAGAATCTGTTGTCACCTGAAATCTCCCCCTTCACAGTCCTCGGCCAACACATAGGTACAGGCCCCCTGGAAGTGGATCATTTTCCCATCAAAAGTGCGATAATGAGGGTCTCCAAATGCAATGCATGTAGCCGGCCGTGGAATGCAGTGTGGACAGCACATGCCAGGAATCAGAGCTGGGGTCTCATCCTTAAAACAGGAATGGGATCAATTATTTATATCGCAACTTACATAACGGTATACTAGATATCATTGTCTCTCTGTGTTATTTGCTCCAGTCCTTTTAAGTGCTCAATACATAAATCTTTAATCTTCAAGATTTCGAAGGCTATCTTTCGAGTCACTGTTACAGCTGTTAAAATGTCCATTTAGATATTAAACAGGTCTGTAGAATTCATCCCTTGCATTTCTCAGGCTGATAATGGGGTGATTACATCATCTCAGAACACATCTCGGGATAATTCTATTTTTAACTTTGACATAAAGTTCAATAAAAAGGAGTGTGGGGCAAGTGCAAAGCTTCTAACCTATAAAAATAACATCTGGTATTGTGAGAGATTTTTTAAGCCATTTTTTTGTCTTGAAATATCTCTCATACTGTTTATTGCAGACTGCCAATTCAAAATGGATAAAGGCTCCACCTGTCATATACTATAGTATTATTTGTATTATTATGAAAAACAAATCTGCAATAAGTGATTTTGTGACACTCCCTCAGTTCCAAAGGAAGTCATGGTTGTACCTACTGAGTACCTAGTGGAGTACTTACCGATGCACAGGAGACCTGTGGGCAGCGTTCAGTCTGGCAGTGGACCTCCCCTGAGACACATGTGCAGGTTGTGCACTCATCCACTTCCCAGTGCTCATTGGACCGGTACAGGGTGCCCTGGTACATGCATGAGATGTCTGGGTCTGAAATGAAACAGAACAGGGTGACCAACAGCATTGGTTATTCAAAGAATGGACCAGACAGATGAAATACTCCAAGAGCTCAGACATGCAAAGAACTAACAGCACAAGAAAAGGACACTAGTGGCAAAACAAAGATGAGAACACACACTGCTGTGAAAGCCTTCACTAGTGTTTTCTACATTATAACAACCTTGACTTGAATAAAGAAGGAAAAACATTGAGTGAAATCACTCGCATCACTTGATTTTCAAGGTGTGGTATCTGAAGCATAATCAACAAGTAGAGAAACATCATCTGTAATTGACAAACCCAGGACTGGAAGACCCACTGTTTAACAAGTCAAGGTTGCTATAATAGTAGAAAACACTAGTAGAAACACAGCTGTGTATATTTTATAATTGGTTATCATCCCTTTAAATATGTCAGCTTTTTTTCAATATATTTGTATTAATTTACTGTGAATAATAATGTTAGCGCACTGGAAAATTCTGTAGAGCAGGAGGTGTTGAAAAATATTTATGTTATAATATTATAACGCAATGCAATTGACTGATACCTTGGCATTCATAACAGCATTTCCCTGGCGATTTCACTTTTACCAGGCCATCCTGGCAAATGACTGGAGTGCATTCCTCAATGTGGCACTCAATGTGACCGAGCTACAAACAGGGATTACAGCTACATGTTAATCTTCAGGTATAGAAGACTATACAATTAAAGGGCGGTTCAGCTCTAATTCACTTTGACTGATGCGCTGTTTAAAATCCACTTTTTTTTACATGAATTTATTGCAGATATTACCAAATGCAAACAGGACCACATGATTAAGAAATAAAAAATAAAAAATACATTATATTAAGACAAGTCCCTACTGTTTTTAGACAAATGTTTACAGTGGTCTTTCTAACACAAAACTAAGGACATTTGGACATCTATGTAATATGTATGATAACTGTGTGAATACTAATACATATAATATTTGTCACAAATCAACTAATTACAGAAGCAGTTAAGCATAGTGTATCTGAGTTGCATGATTGAAGCTCAGGGAAAATACTCATTTTACTTACATTACAGGTACAGGTGATGCACTCATCCACACTGTCTGTCCAACTCTCGCCATCAGAAACACGACGACTGTCAGATTCAATCACACACTCTAGAGCAAACACAAACAAGACATTCCTCAAGTTTAGCTTGTTCTTTAGATGGACATTTCATTATCAAATATCACTACTGTCATTAGAGCGAAAACATTTCCAGTGCAGATTAGGATGTAATGAACAGGATGGGGGTTCAAGGTCTGGTATTTGCCTAAACCAGAAATCAGCCTAGCTAAGAGAACTTTGTATAAAAAAAGTGCTAAGAGCCTGCATAAGTACAGGAGGACTTAACCTCACCTTCAATGTAAGCAATTACATCAAGTGTATTCAATCTGACCTCAAATGTGACCGCGATTAATTAAGTCCATAATTCCTTTACTGAAAATTGAGTTGCAAATTAAACCCAGCTTGAGGGGCTTTATTTACCATTAAAAGGGGGAGTAGAAAATAAACGCCTTTGAAATAATGTTTGATGTAAGTAAGGCTATGATTTATCGCTACAGATGAGACTTTGATCTCAAACAGTTGCCCAGGATACAAATATATCCATACAGTATATCAAGTGGTCTTTGAACACAACGTCCTGGCTCTTTAATTGTGAACTCTTTTGGAAAACTAGCGAGTATTTCACCCCATAAACTAAAAAAGGTTTTCCATGGGTAACTACTAAAGTTAATTAATGTCTCAAGTCCGATCTCTACAGCTATTTACTTACCATTACAGATAGGGCAGCAGGAGTCTACAGACAAGAACTGCTCTGAAGTTGGACAGTTTAAAGGAAGACACCCTTGGTGAATACAAATCCAAGTCAGATCCTAAAAGATTAAAGAAATTTTATCTTTTTAGAAACATGAATCCTGGGGTTACTATAACAACAATGTATTCAAAAACATATGTTCTGCTTTAGGTGACTGGATTGCTTTTTATATTTCAGAATGTAACGAATGCTTGCCCATCAAACACACTACCCTACAGAAAGCAGTGAAAGCCCCACCTGAGTGGAAAACCCCAGACACTGACTAGAAGTTCAAGCGTTAAGGACACACTGTTTATTGTATGTATAAGTTGACTAACGGCCAGAGTTAATGGTTTCAACTGAGATCATTTTTATATTGCGCCTGGGTATAATAAGTTACACTGAAATAATAAGAACATCACATTTGAAAACACATTAAAGAATACGCAGTGCACAGCAAATGCAGGTTCAAGCTCCAACCCTTTCATATATTACATATTTTTTTCCCCATTGCTTTATAAAGGGGAATTAAAGGTACCCTCATATGAGATTATCATGCATATTTAATCCATATGTCCCCATATTAAGACTAGAAGACTTTTTATGTGTTTCCATATGAGGTTAATATGCATGAACGGGTTAAACACTGTTACCTGCTACAAAATTCTGGTTGTCCAATGGAGATTATATTCACCCATGTACAGTAGTCTACTGTACACCACATGTTGCTGCCTAAATAAAGGTGATATTGTTTGTGACATACCTTACACTGACAGGTATAACATGGATCATCTGTAGCAGGGACTTCACTGCCACCAAGAGTGGCTGTGCAGTTACTCAGTGGCTCTGAAAACAAACACATTGCTTTAAAAGTTTTGCCTTTTTAACCCCCCCCCCCCAGTAAACATTTCAAAATCTTCAAAAAAGAAAATCAATTGTAAACCAAAGTTTAATAAAAAAATAAAAAAATAAATAAAATTCCAACAGTTGGTACGAATGCTGCCTCAATATATCCTCTAATTCTGAATATTGTTTCATTTTATTTGTATGAACATTTTTTATATTTAAAAATGTTAGTGTGACATATGCATGTATGCATGAATGGACAGGCTACAGTACATACCCAGATTCTGATATTCAGTAAATGGTTATATCTTGTGTGTGTGTGTGTGTGTGTGTGTGTGTGTGAGCGCAGTTAAACATTAACATTTTACAATTGCACTTGCAGACCGCAATTGGTCCATTTAAAAGAAAACAATATATAAATAAAACTTATATAGATTGCCTTCACCCTTCTCTAACATACTAATTGCAAATGGATTACAATAACAAAGGGATTTGTATAAATGAAATCACCAGATGTTGGGTTCATTTCCATGAATTATTGTTCACGAGAACTAAAGCCAGAGAAAGCAGTTTGTTGATCTGGCCTTCGGCAATGTCACCTTTTGTACCCAAATGACAGCACAGCTCATCCACCTAATGCCTGTGATTACAGTATAATGGGAACGATTTTTTGGAAAGGATGCAAGTTCACTATTACTGTCTGTCTGCTCACTGTTCACAGATGTGATTTAAACCACAATCGTCAGAGCACAGTCACTGCTAAATATATTACAAAATAAACATTGCATGCATCCTACCACCGTGACCTACAGTACATATGCAGAGCATGTGGACTAGTACCACACGCATAGCTTTTCAAACCTGGTCAAAACAAAGCCCTCAATGGCCCTCAATGGCTTCATCATGAGCTCAGCTTTAAATCAGGACTGAAAAATATAGACTGTCCTTGAACATGGAGTGCTTACTCTTGGTAACATTCTGTTCTGTGTCTCCATGACTACTATTGCTTAGTTTGGATTAAAAAATAAATAAAGCTCAGTAATGTATTTCAGTTGCCTGGTATACAGTATACATGAAAAAATAGCTGTGTAAAACTATTTTCTTTCATCTGCTTGGTCATTCATTGTAAATAGAAATACTGACGTGCACAAGTAGGACAGCATTGGTCAGATCCAGGGAAGTGAATGTGATTCTTGGGACAGTCCACCAGGCTTGGACACTGCTTGCGGTAACAACGTAAATGCTGCTCCCCATCTGGCATCACCTGCAGAAAATCATCCCCAAAAAGAGGTATAAAAAAGGTAGGTATGAGGAGCTCTGGGTGTGAGCTGGAGGTTAGTACCTGACCTATGTGGTAGCCTAGGTATATAAGGATTGTGTTTTCTGGCCAATATTTCTTTGTTTTGATCCAGGATCAGTGTAAATAGTTATTTGTTGAAAGAACAAGTTTACTTTTGTTCACAAATAAAGTAATTGTTTCTTTTAACTGAATTTTTGGTTGTGTGTTTTCCCTGTTTAACACCAGCAACTCGGCACACCCTCTCACCAAACGGTAACCGGTCCAAATAATTCATTTGAGAGTATTATTGTGATTTTATGCCTTAATATTACTGACTAGTTTCCTCATAGTTTCCTGCACTGTGTGGCAGCCTTGTCAGTTTTATCACACTTGTTAAAATAAATCTTTGCAAACTTTGAGAAGTCTCAACAATGTATGCATTTTTAAGTCATTTTGAATTGATTTTCATTTTAAAACTACAAGACAAATTGCTGTGCACTCTTATGACTTTCTGTACATTTTTCCAGACAGGAAGTCTGGCCCTCACCTTCATCTGAGTACTATTATCCCTATCATTAAACAGTGCACAGTGATTAACTCTAGAGCACAATGTTTTACAAAGGGTCATTGCAAGTTACATTCTCTTTAGCCTCAGTGACTTGTCTGATTGATAACTCTTTCATTTCAGATATTTTAAAATATCAAATGACAGTTAATTCCAACCATATGGCCATCTCTTGTCAGGTCTTGACAACCCTTATCAAAATACACACTTTCTGGCAAACTGTTGTGGCATGTTTCCCACAAGTTTGCTGAAAACTTGTAGTGAATGCCTTCCATTCTTCTTCAATTCATGGACTATAAAGATCACATTAGGCTTTCAGTCACAATGAATGAAATACAGTAAATTGTATAAACTGTGCTATATACATTCTATCAGTCTTCTGGCAGTCTAAGTATAGGTGGTAGAAAAATGATCTCTGTTTTGAAGTTCAATACACTGTTAGCACTGAAACTATATTGAAGAAATGTCAGTTTTACAAGTGGTGTTTCTATCCAGTTGTCAAGAGATTTCACAGAAGTGAAATAATGAGTTTAACCAAGAGCTAAGCGAACTGGGAGCGCTCTGTTAATTCAGTCTGTGACCTTTTTCAAGAGTGAAAAGTAATTAATTTACTTAGTAAAGTAATTAATTAAATACAAATTCTCTCACCTCACAAGTACAAATCTCACATGGATCATTGGCAGGCTGGAAGCTGTCCCCTGGACCATATACTCTGTCACTGTACACACAATCTGCAAGGAAAAGCACATTAATAAAACACTGATATTTGTCCATTTGATTATTACTATATAAAAAATGTTTCTTAAACCTCAAAAGGGATAACGTTAATAACAAGTAAAGATGGCTTCAAAATTAATTGCACTGTTCAATATTTAAAAGGTTTTTGGTGGCAAAATAGACTGTTGTAAAAAAAGGTTAAATTAAATGCTTGGTCCAGAAGGATTTGGACACAAATTAGGAGCTAGCAGGAACTGAGAAGACAGAGGGCTCAAAAAACAAGTACCTGTAACAGAGCTTGGCTTATGAAAACCAATTCTCAGGAGGTGGTTTTTTCTATTCAGCAAATTGTGTTTAAGAACACCTCTAAATTTCTCAAAGGCAACACATTCCTTGGCAGGCTTCTTACTCTATCACTTGCTGACAGGTCATGGCATTAGCAAGAACTTGTCAGCAATTAATTTTATGTGTACATTATGACAAATTTCTTAACTTCAAAATATTTTAGAAAAAGTGATTTGACGTATTTAGTATGACATATTTTAGTGACCAAAGTATTACTCAGGTTCCAACAATTAAGATATTTTTGGTTTTCATTACATCTCATCTCCAGTCCATGTAACTGATTTAGCTGTAAACCATATTACTGCTTCCCCAGTCAGTTGCTGGTAATATTACTCAAATGACCCACACATAAACATGTACCTACCTGCACACACCGGGCAGCACTCTCCTGGAACACGGATCTGGTTTACACAAGGTGAGATGCAGCGAATCTCTGAACAGGTTGTGACACCGTCCACACACATACAGGACATACAGGGGGTTGTGGATGCAAACCAGCTGCTGCCATCTGTGTACTCCCTCCCATTGTACACACAGCCTACACAGCACAACATGGACACAACAGAAGGAATGCAACTAATTAAAATGTAACTCAGTACTCACAAATATCAACATAATTAAAGATAAAAACCCAAAACAATTTTTTAAAAATTTTTTTTTAATTAAAAAATAGACGCACACACACGCACGCTATATCGGGGGTGTTGGGGTCCAAGATAAGTCCACTATAAATCGAGGGCCGTGATATAGCGAGAGACCCATAGAAAAACAAATAGACTAACAAATACTGTACAAATACTCCCTCGTTTTATCGGGTGAGTCAGGGTCCAGTATAAATCCTCTACTCAAGCTGTTTTTTCTCATTTTTCATATAAAAAGCAGTACACCATTTACTTTAGCCAACGGTGAACACGATGAATAAAAACCACTTCAGCAAGTAGATATTTAATTGGCTTTGTGTTATTGTGCAATGCGTGTGTATATGATAACAGTATGATATTAATGCTTTGTTTTTAATAGTTTTGTATGTTGTTGTTTGTGATGTGCAGTACGAAATAAAACGAACAGTAATTCCAAGTGCCTATGTATATTGCAGCTAAGGCGTACGTAGTTAGACAGTAAAAATGGGGATCTTTTTGTAGAAGAATTTTTTTCTTCTGCATTTCTCATTTTCCTACCTCTACAGCGAGGGCAGCAGGTGCCATGGTCCGTCACTTGGTGCATGCAGTTCAGTCTCGGGCACACGGTGTTCCCACAATTGACGTTCCCACCCTGAATCAAAAGGTTTCCACTTAAAACATGCTGGCCTGTATTTTCCATTGTAGACACATAGGGCACAATTTTCAACTGTGGGCAAATTGCCCATGTAATACATTTACTATGTTGATGGTAATTTGCCTGTGAAAACATAGGCCATAATGTTGGCAATTTTGCACACAACGAAGAAATCAGGCCCTCTGTAGTCATCACATTCCCATCGTCCAAAATTCAACTGACGACAAATTTAGCCCAGTCATTGAAAACACATTTACCAGTACTAGTATATATTTTTTTGTGTGCATTATTAATACGTCCTTTACAGCAGATTATCTTTAATGGATAAGTGAAATATTTAAAAGAAAAAAAAACATTAACTTTTTGCTTTTTATTTTCCAAATCTCTACCTCCCTTTAAATGTTAATTTGTTGTCGTTAAGCTGTCTCTGGATCCTAATAAAGGGAAAATTATTAACTACAAACTGTATTTAAGATATATGTTTTCTTTGCTACAAATCAAGTAGATTTTAAATGATTGGCTTGCTATCAGTGTACACCCCACACTGGGTATTTTATGCTGAAAAGAAAATCTGTCGGGACAACTCTGTTAAACAAGTGAAATTAACAACAGTGCAAAGATAAACCAGACGACTGCAAGAATGAAATGCAATTAGGATCAGAGATGAACAACTAACGTAAGTCTGTTTAAAAAAAAAACTAAGTGAAAAAGAATCAGGTTCAGGTCAAGACAAGTGACATTGTTTTGTAACCAACAGCTTTTTTTCATTAGGAAACAGAATCGGCCCAAAATAAGTTGAAAGGGATCAATCCCTGAGGTGAAGAGGGTTTCTTACATTGCAGGAGCACTGCCTACAGTTGTCTGGAGTAAAGTCTTCTCCGTCGCTGTACAGCACGCCCTCAAAGAAGCAGTCCTGGCATAGGGGACAGCACTGACCGGGCAAGCGGGAGGGGTAGCTGCATATGACGTCACAGCGCACCTCTGAGCATCTCACCTCCCCTTGCTGACAAACGAAAACTCACATTAGTTACACATTGAAGCTTTCTTTCATGAATAGAAACCTGCTTCTGTGTGATACTACTTCTCATATGTAATTGCCTGAGTAAAATGAATTTTGAAACCAACATAGTTTGTTTCTACTGTATGGACCCAGTTAACCAATGATATGAAACTTGCTACCAGTTACTCAAATAGGTTTTAACTCATACCTGGAAACTTTTAAACCCCCCCCCCCCCCCCCCCCCCCATATAATGAATCAGTAGAATGAGGTTCGAGTGATAGGGTAGGATGGCCTTACCACACAGGTACACTCTTCACAGTGATTGGTGGATGAAGGCCATTGAACCCCTCCTGCATACTCCTTCCCAAAATATGAGCACACTGCAAAAGAGAAAAATAAGTTAGTATATAAAACACACTTCAAAAAAGACAATTAGATCACATAAAGTCCTTTGCCTCAACATAACTGTGAGATACAGGAAGTGTTTCATGGAGATCACACCAATGTAGGTACAGACTCCATTAGATATATGGGTAGAAATTATTATAGGAAGTATTTTGCTCAAACCAGTAAACCCTGACCAGATTGACCCCCCCCCCCCCCCCCCCCCCATATTGTACAATGCAAAATTCATGCCATGTGACCATGAGGGCAGAAGGTGAGATAGTTATATAAAAATTGTGTCTTTACCTGGGCACTCGGGGCAGCACTGCCCAGGTTTAGTGAGGGGGTTGTTACAAGTTGTCTGGGGGCACACCACAGTGGTGCACACAACGTTTCCGTGGAGACAGCTGCAGCGCTGGCAGGGGTCTGAGGGCGAGTGGAAGTTCTGCCTGTTGCTGAATTCAAAACCCTTGTAGAAGCAGCGGTCACAGGATGGGCAGCAGGCAGGTGAGGGCACTGGGTGGGAACATTGCTGAGGGCATGGCGTCTTGTGACAAGTCACTACCTCATTCTGCACATCCAAGGGAGCACTCAGTTACTGAAGCACATCGCAGTCTGCCACACAAATCACTTTAAAAAGACTATCAGTAGTATTTTAATACCACATATCCCCTAACAGAACATTTACAACTGTACAAACTTAAAGCATAGAAGACTGCCATATAATAGATGTGCTTGTGCAAAAAGGAAAAAAAAATACAATAAATATTTTGCTGTAAAACTTACTGTCAGCTGAACACAACATTTACTTAAGATCAATACATTTCACCTATTTTCTTATTTTGTGCTTTGGTGTGAATGCAGACGTTTACATGCCCATGCATGTATTTTTTTACCTGCAGTTTAAAATCACAGAAACTTGATACCTTTTGATTTAGCCACGCATGCAGATCATCTGGTTAATGAATGACTTACGATGCATGTACACTTCAAGCAGCTGTCAGCAGGGGAGTTGAAGGTGGTTCCAGTCTCATAGACCTGGCCCAGGTAGTGGCAGATCCCTGTACACTGAGGACAGCACTCTCCAGGAGGGGTGGCAGGGTTACGACAGGACACAGGGGGACAGGTTACTGATACGCACGTGACACCACCATTCTTTAAACAAACAAGGGAAATACTGTTATCAAATCATACAGCCAGAAAGACTGCCTGCTTTTATGACCAATTTGCATTCCAATTACTGGAGACTGATGTACAATCTTTACAGTTCTTATATTTCTCATAAACAGGGTAAAATTAATCAGTATCTATAGATGTAAAAAAAGCTATGTTTCATTGTTCTGTGAATTTGAGTCATTCAAGAAGCAGGTGAATGCCCCGGGTGAATGTTTGTGTTGTTTTTCTACAAAAGAACTCCACTGGAAAGCATAGTGAAGTTTGTGCCTGAACACCTTACCAGACAAGTGCAGCGCTGACATTTGTTCTTCGGATCCAGGAACCTTTCGCCATTTTTACAGTCTCTGCCTCTGAAAATACATCCATCACACACAGGGCAGGTGCATGTGTCGATTGCAGGGTGGGAACAAGAGACCTTACTGCACTTTTTTGTTCCACATGTCACTTCACCTTTCTGGGATATTCCAACAAAAAGCAGAGAAACCAATTGAAAGAAGATGCATTTATTAAGCAAACTTACTCAAATGTATTCTTCAATTGAAAGAAGGTGCATTTATTAGGCAAACTTACTCAAATGTATTCTTATTGGCCTTATACACAAACAACATTCATTGACCCTAATGTCTGTCAATGCCTGATCCCTAGCCCTGTCATACATTAAGATGCAGATTTCTCTAAAAGTTAGCTGACTAATAAAAATGTATTATGAGCCGGGTCAAGAAACTAACCAAAAGAAATCACACAGTAACAATGCAGCTTTATTTTAACTGGAAGGTCAGCTGGAGGTGCCATTTCCAAGTCACCCACGAGACTATTGCAATGTGAACCACCACTGGTGGTACTTACAGCTTTAACTTACTGACTCTTTGAAAAGGGTTTTCTTATACTTCACTGGCATTGCAGAAGACAGAAATCTGCTGTTATAATCTGGAAGATTACTGAAGGGCTGACTTACAAAGCATGTGCATTCTTGGCATTCCCCTTTGGCATCTTGAAAGGTCTGTCCATCAATATAGTCCCTTCCTTGGAAATAACACCCTAAAAAAGAGAGACACAGAATTTCACAGATCAAAAAGAGAATTTTTTGGGCATTAAAACCAGCCTGGAATGGAGGCAAGCTACGGCACTGTATTGTTTTTCAAACAGCTCTTCTGATAAACTGTAAACTTAACTAAATGTAAAAGACAAGAAGGGGCCAATAAGTATATGGTACTTACCAATTTATTAATTTTTCAGCAAGCCTTAATGACAGTAGTGACATGGAATTGAGTTTTAAAAAAAAATCATAATCTCACCATCACAGAGTGGGCAGTCGCATGGCCCAACAACAGGGTGAGGACAAGGAGCCGGAGAACACAGTTTCTTTATGCACTGAACAGAGCCAGACTGAAAAAAAACAAACAATGACGAGTTAGTGGAGAGAGGTATGGGAAGTCTCAATTAAGGAAAAGAGACATGTGCAACAAAGTGAAACTCGACATACAGTACAACCCAAATGAGCTCTTCCTATTTTGAAAACAATCATAGTGGAGGGAAAAAATAACCCATGATGGTTTGAGGTTGTGCATAAAAGCAAACATCGTCAACAATGGAGTAAAGAAACAGAAGTCTCACCCTGCAAGTACACTGGGAGCAGGAGTCAGCAGGATCGTGGAACGTCTGTCCATTGATGATAACAACCCCATTATAGAAACACCCTGTCATGAAATAGATGTACACAATACAGGTGCAACGTGAAATCAGGACAGACCTATTGATTTGTATAAGTAATAGAGGTGTAAAGGAAACATACATAATGTACATTGTTAAGGTTGCATTTTTAGATCATCACCATCATTATTGCCATTATTATTATTCCTACATGCGCTACTCCTTGCATAGTGAATATAGACTGTTTGATTAAATGGACTGCCATTTGTATGACTGGTTATTTGTTAAGCGGCTGGCATCCCTGATATGTGTTCTGTAATATAATGAAGCCATTTGTACAGGTACTACATAAGTTATAATTTTTTTTTAAGTTAACAGCTTTGACTAGTAATCCTTAATTCTTCTCAGAGCTATGTAATCATTTGAAATGTAAACATGTTTAAGAGAGAACACTTAAGATGACATGCACTGCACTTTTACCGATTGCTTCACCGATTGCCCCTGTTGCAAGTCAATTTAAGTCACAATGGGTAAGACTTTCCTGCTGATTTCCACCATCACTGCTGAAGAAGTGAGAGGTGGTGTTCGGAATGGTCCCATATCCCTCAAGAATAATGTAAACCCCTTACAGTTGTGTTGTGGCTGGTCTGGCTGACCATGATGTTCCATACACTCTATTGCGGTGCTAGGTGACTCCAATGTATACCTCATTCGCAATCTATCTGCTTTAAATAATTCCACGCACAGTGTCTATACCCTTACCTTCACAGACTGGGCAGCACTTTCCAGGAAGGGAAATGGGATGGGTACAGCCTGGGTTATAACATGGTTTGGGATTGCAGTTCACAAATCCACTCATACAAGTGCAGCGCTTACACTGGTTCTGAGGATCAGTGAACTCCTGGCCATTCAGGTACTCCTCACCCAGGTAATTACATCCTGTGGCAAGGGAGGAGAAGTCAGACACATACACCTATCCACCGAGAGGCCAATTCATATACCGTAGCGGCCTGTAGAATACCAGCAAAACGCATTCAAACGTTCATGTCTTTAGGGCTATTACACAACAGAAACTGATGAACACAAATGGTAGTACTGGATATAGTGCAATTTTTATCAGATTCACACTGCAGTGAACCAAGTTAACCCTTTACCCTTCCTTTACTCTTTTACAATGTTTTCAATCAATTCACAGGAGTTCGGAGTTTGGTTACTCCAATAGATTTAAGGTTGAGCTTGTTGCTGATCTTCTAAATATAGCAAAATCCCAAACTTCTCTAGCTTGCCAAAGTGGCTGTTCAGAAACAAACACGTTTTCTCTAAAACATTATCCTGCTACAGTATTTGAAGAGACCCAATTGTTTATGATCTGTTTCGACTCACAATTCCAATAACCTTTCAGCAATGAGGAATACATACTGCTGTTCATGCCTCTTCTGCTGTTGGGCACTGTGTATACGTGTTGACAATTCCATTTAAAAGTACAGTTCTAAACACCTCATGCATGCAGATGTTTCTTTTGAATTGTCCAGATCATACTAATGCTACTGTCCTGCGGGTAGATCTTTAATGTGCATAAAATGTAGCGTAATGGGAATGCAGGACCCCCTAACCACGAGGGAAAATGAATTAAATGCACCCTGCTCTTTATTGTAGTGCCCCTAAACATGAATAGTCATTAGCTACACCACATAAAGCAGGTTCATTCCACAACATCTGCAGTGAAGCTAAAGCTATCCCCCAATTCTAATACTCTTAGTAAAGAATGTAACCACTGGAAGTTTACAAAAAAAAAAACCAAAAAGCAAAAAAAAAAACATTGAATTTCCTCTAAATCACCTACTGTGAAATCCTAGTTTACCTTCTTTGTTTGATTTCAAATTGAAACATTCTTGGATGCTTGCACTTGTAGGGACTGATCAATAGCCTTCTGGTTTGCAGCATAGTATATTGTTATAACTAGAGGGATTAAGCATGAATTCAGCCAAACAGGGAGTTCAAACAGTATAAAAGCAATTATGTCTTGATGTATTCATGTTAAACCAGTACTACAGTAATATCATGGATTTAGTGGAACTTTGTATATATAAAAACAATCTAATCTTTGGGAAATTTGAAAGCTGTGGATCTGGTACAATAAAAAAAAAATGCCTGTAGAGAGGTATAGTTATATTAATTATCTCAAAATAACAGCTGGAAATAACAGTCAAATGGCAAATATAGCATTAAGAGTGACAAGCATCCAGAATAGCAAACAGGTTAATTCATTATTTTGTTCCAACAATTTCTTGAAGGCAGGCCTTTTATCTTTGGTGCACTGCACTGGCTGAGTCGCAAGTGCAATTTATATTCCCCGGCTCTACCTTATCTTCCCTGTCAGTCACACAACAACAGACTGGCAGCTACAGTGGCTTCCGAAAGTATTGACCCTCCTTGGCATTTTTCCTATTTTGTTGCCTTACAACCTGGAATTAAAATGGATTTTTATTTGGATTTCATGTAATGGACATACACAAAATAGTCCAAATTGGTGAAGTGAAATGAAAAAAAAATAACTTGTTTAAAAAAATTCTAAAAAATAAATGACGGAAAAGTGGTGCGTGCATATGTATTCACCCCCTTTGCTATTAAGCCTCTAAATAAGATCTGGTGCAACCAGTTACCTTCAGAAGTCACATAATTAGTTAAATAAAGTCCACCTGTGTGCAATCTAAGTGTCATATGATCTCAGTATATATACACCTGTTCTGAAAGGCCCCAGAGTCTGCAACACCACTAAGCAAGGGGCATCACCAAGCAAGCGGAGCAAGCAAGCTTGAAGACCAAGGAGCTCTCCAAACAGGTCAGGGACAAAGTTGTGGAGAAGTACAGATCAGGGTTGGGTTATAAAAAAATATCCGAAACTTTGAACATCCCATGGAGCACCGTTAAAGCCATTATTAAAAAATGGAAAGAATATGGCACCACAACAAACCTGGCAAGAGAGGGCTGCCCACTAAAACTCACGGACCAGGCAAGGAGGGCTATTAATCAGACAGGCAACAAAGAGACCAAATATAACCCTGAAGGAGCTGCAAAGATCCGCAGCGGAGATTGGAGTATCTGTCCATAGGACCACTTTAAGCCGTACACTCCACAGAGCTGGGCTTTACGGAAGAGTGGCCAGAAAAAAGCCATTGCTTAAAGAAAAAAATAAGCAAACACGCTAAATACAGGGAAATTCTTGAGGGAAACCTGTTTCAGTCTTCCAGAGATTTCAGACTGGGACAGAGGTTCACCTTCCAGCAGGACAATGACCCTAAGCATACTGCTAAAGCAACACTCGAGTCATTTAAGGGGAAACATTTAAATGTCTTGGAATGGCCTAGTCAAAGCCCAGACCTCAATCCAATTGAGAATCTGTGGTATGACTTAAAGATTGCTGTACACCAGAGGAACCCATCCAACTTGAAGGAGCTGGAGAAGTTTTGCCTTGAAGAATGGGCAAAAATCCCAGTGGCTAGATGTGCCAAGCTTATAGATACATACTCCAAGAGACTTGCAGATGTAATTGCTGCAAAAGGTGGCTCTACAACGTATTGACTTTGGGGGGGTGAATACTTATGCACGCTCAAGTTTTCAGTTTTTTTGTCTTATTTCTTGTTTGTTTCACAATCAAAAATATTTTGCATCTTCAAAGTGGTAGGCATGTTGTGTAAATCCCCAAACCCCCAAAATCAATTTTAATTCCAGGTTGTAAGGCAACAAAATAGGAAAAATGCCAAGGGGGGTCAATACTTTCGCAAGCCACTGTACAATAGCTGAAAATGTAATTCCCTAAAACACTTAGTTTTGTACAGCTGATATATTTATATAATTTTTACTGCAGCAGTTGACAGAAAACATATTGAAAATACTTCCGATTAATATGAGGTTAACTTGTCATTTAGACAAATAGACAAGATTGACGTCACTAACAAAAACTTCATTAAACACATTCACAATCTCACCTTCACAAGCCTGGCAGCACTGTGTCTGCACAGGGAATGGGCAGCTCACAGCAGGGCATGCTCTCCTCTCACAGGACACTGTGCCTTCCCGACACAAACACAATCTACAGGCATCCAAGCCGTCTGCAAACTGCTCCCCATTAGCCAGCTCTTTACCGCCATACCAGCAGCCTGCAGAAAGCCAAAGACATGGTGTATAAACCACAACCCGGGTACTGAATAGTCTTGAAACACTCCCGCTCAATTATAGTTTTAATCTTCTTGCTACAGTAACTGGATAAATCACCAGGGCAGCTATAGATGTAAAAATAATGCATTTTATTTAGGTCTTTGTTTTGTATAAACTGGCAGCGGAGTTTGAAGAAAAAAAGGTATTTTCTTTCTGTTGTGCTCAAATAATTAAGCAACACCATTGCTGTCAGTTGCAGCAATTATACCCCTTTTTTGTTCAAAATAATAATAAAACAAGTTTTATAGGTGTGTGACTATTGAACTTGGCATGTATACTGTAATTAAATAATAACTAGAGGATGCTTTGAGTGAATTATGAGACTTCCAAGTCAATAAAATCTAGCATAGTCCTTGTTTTATACTAGTAATGGAAATGGTTGTCTCCAAGTAGACTTATGTAGCCGGTTTTAAAAAGTTATTTTGCCAAATTTATCAAAGTTGAGTACCCAGAGCTTGCTTTTTTTAGAACACTAAGATGGTTCCTTTTGTCTCTTGTCTTTTTAATAATTTAAAGGATTTTCTTACTGTTCCAACTCCATCTTCTTCAAACCACTAACACACCCTGATTGTTTTAGTTTAGCTTAAATAAATACCCGTAATAGAAGCAATATGCCTTTGATTTTCCTTTTTTCTGCCGAGTTAAAAAACATTCATTTTGAGTGGTGGAGACTATTTACAGTACTACTAGAGCCTCAAAACTATATTCTGTATCGCACACACACACACACACACACACACACACACACACACACACACACACACACACAAATGTCATAAAACTGACACAGAGCTATTTAATATGCTGTTTGATCATGTACCCAATATTTGTGCACTGAAAAGGCTGGCCTCTTGTGATTGTCTTTTGATCTCTCCAGGCAAAACATTTAGCAACCTCCTGATTTAAATAACACACAGTGCTATTTGATGCTGTGAACTGCAAAAGTTGTCAAACTCAAATGCAGTAATTGTAAAGCATCCAATACGGTATGCTGTAAGTATCTTTTAAATGCAACCCAAAACATGGCTTACTATAGAACTACAGATATGATGAATATAAGATTCACAGCAGTTTAGTCCATTCTAGGTTTCCATATAAAACACACCAGAGCTTGTTTCTAAAAAATGTTGATAAGGCACTTATAATAAAACCTGGAATGGTTCGAACTTCTATCAAACAGTAGTCTTATTTTCACCCCTATCTGCTATATCTAGGGATATACTGTACTGTATTTCTGTTGCAGCTGCAAAAACTTAAGTGCATCACAGGTCTGTTCATCTAACAGCAAATCAGTAAAGGAGCAGCATTTGCTGATAGACTATAGACTCAGTCAGCTTTCAAAACTGCAAGATAAATCCAGCACATATATGTTATGTATATTAATTTTTGCCAATGACTAAATAATTCTTCTCAGTGCTCATCCTAAGCAGAGCCCCAGAAGGGGGGGGTTGAGCAAAAAACGATCTTTTCCAAAGACATCTCTATTAGCTTAGGATGACAAGTTACAAAGAGAGGATCAGGTGCAATATCTCAGCTGGTGCATAAACATTTTTTTCCTATAATTGGTTGTGTTTGGATAACAAAATATAGCATCACTGGCTTTAGTGTTACTCCACACAAGCTTATGTCTCAATACAAATAGTACATTCACAAAAGCTAAATTATAAAGGCAGATACTATTTTGCTCCAGATACTGCTGAAAAATGTTAAAGCTCTCCCCAGCATTGAAAATTAATTTCCCTACTACTATGTGACTTAAATACCCTTTTCTTGGTTTACTTTTTCAAAAAAGATCTGGTCAGAAGGTAAAACCGTATCTCTCCTGTTGGACAACATGCAGTCGAGCCCTCGAAAGCTCTGTGTGTTCCTTTCAGACAAAAGATTTGCCACCGTGTGTCTGCTCCACAATTCTGTGGCAGCTCTACGATGGGTTAATAACTGGTCATGTCTCTAACTGTAGGTGAAAAGTGACTTTCTCTGTCCATCAAAGAAAAAAATGGGATACTCTACTGCAGTGTGGCCCAGCATGTTTTTGTACCAGAGATGGTTTTGTACCAGAAATTTATAGGGGGAAAAATGCATTTGAAAGGATATATTCTACAGCACAATTATAAGTAGAGCAGGGAAAAGGGTTCTCCAGCTTACAAAGAGTAAGAAAAAGTGCTAAATGCATTTAAGGGTTAACAGTGACAATTACAAAAAAGTAAATGGCAAATGGCAAAAAAGTCACACTGCAAAAGTATTTCAAATATTGTACAATTAGTATTGTTACCTTGCACCCTTTATATAAAATGAGTATACTATAATGTGAGGTTGTTTCATATGACACATTGGATACACTCAAATACCAGATTAGGAATGTAAATGAGACTAAACATGTCAACATGCATTACCTGGAGAAAACCTGAACTAAATGAAATGATAGATATTTATAAAATCAAAACGCCCTGAAAAACAATACACTATTGTTGAAACCAAACAGAAATGCTTCTTCACCATCACAAGTGCGGCAACAGTCCTGTACAATGGGGTTGGCACACAGGATGGGGGCGCAGGGCCTGCGCTGGCAAGTGATGGTCCCATTATTGCAGATACAGGAGCGGCACTTTTCAGAGGGGTCATAGAAACGCTCCATGTGTTTGTAGGGGAGTCCAGCATACAGACACTCAGCTGCAGGGGCTGTGAAGAAGTAAAAACAGTAGTTCAAATGGCTATTTTTCCAACGTCTGGTGCATAGTATCATACTACTCTTACTGTGACTATGACAGCCCTAGTTTATTCATTTTGTGATTTTGTTTTCAAAGTTAAATCTAACCCTGCAGCAAGTTCACAATTGAATTAAAACACATTAATATGAATGATGAGCATGACATAAATCTAAACAGAGCAAGGTTAAAATTAATAGCCGCAATACACTTAGAGACAGAAACAATTACACACAATTTGTGCCTCTTGTGAAGTGACAAGCAGATGGGCTGTGATCATTTATGATTTGCTGTCCTGACAAGGTTTTAGCTGTTCCCTCATAAAAGCATTTTAATGTGCCGATGTTATTGTCTGAAACACACACCATCTGCAAACCTCCTTCCAATACAATGACAAAAACAGGTTACCATGTTCTACAATGCTTTTGGCAATTCCTTATTATTATTATTATTATTATTATTATTATTATTATTATTATTATTATTATTATTATTATTTATTTTTTAAAATGGAGGACAGATAAAAAATCAATGTTTTATACAGAGACTATACAAATGTCCTGTTAGAGTCCCAAGTCCAGCTAATCAACTAAGTCTGGAAAGGGGGTTTTAGGAAAATGCAAATTTTTCCAATAAATAGAGCAAATGTGGATATTTTTAAATTAATTATATATGTGTTAATATAATCTCAATGCATATTACTTCATATCCACTCTATTGCAATAATTCTTTGTTTTCATGTTTTTTTGCTTTTTGGGTTTTTTTTTTTTTTGCTAAAAGTGAGTAGGTCATATTAAAATTCTTCAGTAAGCAATTTATAATATTTATAACCCATCTATTTTGTTTAGTTCAAACTGACCTGACAGAGGATACCACATTTTACATTAAAATGTCTGTTCATAATAACATTTTTATGACTTCTCCTAATGATGAACATAATGATTTATTTGGATTTTATTGCACAGAAAAACATAATTCTGCCATGCATTTCCTTGGACTGATTGTATGGCCACCGTATGGATTTCACCATTCATTGCAATATATACAGTACACACTATACTGCAACACTCTAGATACTACCTGTGTTCATGATCAGCTGAAGTACATATCACTGTGTTATAGTTTCCACCTCTCTTATTTAATATCACATTTTACACTGTATGAGTGTTGGCGGTAGTGCCAATACCTGATATGTAGTCTGCTACTTTTTTGTATACGTTTCATGTATTGTGATCAATACAAAGCCAACAAACCAGAATAGGGTCTACTTCAGAGTTCTGCATGCCAGCCTTATTTTTTTACATAAAGGCTCTCTTTGCTTCCAGTTGTTCTATAAATCTTTACAACACCATCAGGCCCTGGGCTAAATATTGCTTTACCACCACCAGCAGTATTCAGATCAAATGCCTCTCAATTAAATATGTTATCTAACCAGGCAAAGACGCTCACATATAGTTCTGAATCTGATTAGCAGCATTGTGTGCTTCATCCCAGTCACACTACAGTATATTTTCAATCGTTTTTGACAGTGAAGTCACTGAGATCAATGAATGAGGCAGCAGTGGATAAGAAAATACACTAAACCCCTTTAATCCACTGACTCTTTTTTAAGCCATCTTCAAGAAACTCAATTGAACACCATTTGCAAATAATATTGGATATTATACAGTGCATTTAGCTACTATCAGACATTTAAATGAGTGAATAACTGTGATGAGGACCCAGTGACATGCAGTGGCTTGTTTGTATTCAATGCACATTACGGTGGGCGGTTAGGGATAGGGATCACTCTGTTAATTCCAAAAGGAAGAAACCATTGGATGGAATACTATTCACTATGCAATAAATGCATGCTGTTTTAAATGCTCTAGCCTGAAGGGATGTAGGTTATACAATGATGCCTAATGCATACTCATGCTGCTTGCTTCTTTCTGTGTGCATTGCACATGGATCATTGCATTCCTACTGTACAGTCACTGTTGCTTTGTATACAGATTTGGTCCTATTTTTCCATCTAGCTGTTTGAATATAAAAAGCAATGTTCTCACCGGGACACTGGGGGCAGCACTCGCCGGGTGTCAGGAATGGATTGCTACACAGCAGTGGAGGGCACCTCTTGGACAGACACTGAA
This sequence comes from Polyodon spathula, assembly GCF_017654505.1. Taxonomy (NCBI): domain Eukaryota; kingdom Metazoa; phylum Chordata; class Actinopteri; order Acipenseriformes; family Polyodontidae; genus Polyodon; species Polyodon spathula. The sequence goes on from NC_054540.1 coordinate 12,395,235, forward strand.
CATTGCCGTTCTGCGAGAGACATAAAAAATGCAAAAAGTTCAGCAACATTTTTCACTGTTCTACTGTTCACAAACTATATGAATTTCAGCAGTGGACAGATTTAAAGCCATGTTGGTTACACACCGAGATAAGGTCCCAAGATAAGTTATAGCACAAACAATAAATATAAATATTGCAATAAATATGACTTATTCATTCAGCATACCAAAACCTTGTATCACTGTGCATCAGCACTTCCAAAACTTACTATACAGTGACAGTCTTTGCATTTGTCTGTAGGATGTGGAAATACTGCTCCATTTGGATATTCTTTTCCTGCATAGTTACAACCTAAAAAAAAAACCACACACACACACAAAAAGCAGAGAGACAAGTCAGAAGCAGATACAAGCAGTCAACCTGTAACAAATATAGAATTCGGGCATGAAGCAATTAAAAGTTGGATGGGAAGAAATCCTCAGCTCAGGCATCTTGTTAGTTAAGCAAAAAAGAGCTGTTTCTCTTTGCTGGGTTCAGAGCTCAACAAACTCAAAAGATGCAGATCTCTTCAATTAACAGATAACTTTATACAATGAATCAGACTCCAGCTACTTCACGAATGGCCTTGTTGCTTAGGTGACATCTTTAATTACCAGGGGGCAGATTACATCTAAAACTAAGGTGACTGGTGCCTTCTGAGAAGCTGAGGAAATTGTCTGGCATTCCGGTTTTTGTTGTCTTTTAAGCAGCTTTCAAATCTAACAATTCCTGAAATTTAAGGCACCGCATAATGAAAGGGGAGCTATAATGCAGAGATGTTTAATCTTTTTGGAAGTTACAATCTCCAGGAATCAAAGCGACTTTTGAAATAAGAGTCTGCACAAACATCCACGCTAAGAGCATGGCAACAACAGAAGGGAAGAAAACATCTATTTTTCTCACTCTTCTAATTTACTGATTGATGTATCTTGCCCCAATATATTTACATATTTAGAAGTATATAGAATGTACTTGCACCGTTATTGTTGTGGATAAAAGCTAGATCTCGTTTACTGTAGAATAATACATTGTGTTGTTGCTTTTTAAAAGTGAAGAGTGCTATATACTGCATGAGCAAATTCAAAGCTGTTTTTTAAAAAAGGACCTGGGCTACCTTATGCTGGTTATGTAACACTTGAATGAATGTGTTTTTACACCATGTTAAATTACACTCCGGTATTGGGCAGCTTTGTCATTTCGTTGTAAATGAATCTTGCCCTGGATATTGTTATATTAGCTTCTAAGAATTCTTTATTAAAACACATTTTAAATATAGGTGTTTTCTATTAGTTCCTGATACACCATATAGTTACTAGATTAAACTGTTTCTGGAAATTCTGAAATAAGAGTCCCTTCTAAATCCAGGATACTACATTCCTGAGCATTTCAAATCTGAAGACATACTGCCTTTTAGTATTTAGTAAAAATGAATACATAAATAGCATTGCAGCATGATCCAAAACCTCAGGACAAAGGGAATAATAATTCTTGTAAGGTAGGAAGTTCATATCCAGTCTGTGATCAACAGGGCTCACACATTTCAGATTTAGTTAGAGGACAATATTTAGGGCAATGCCTTTTTTACCTTTTTATATTATTATTCATCAATAGCTTCTAAAGGGAATTTTTGCCATATAAATGTATCATAAACTAGTCAAAATTATACCTGTTGAACGAATGCACTTTCATGCATGTATAATTCATATTGTATAGTATATTGATGCATTTTGTACCTGTAACGCACTGAAGGAAGTCACTTCCTGATTGATTCTGAACAAGTAATTGGTGCATGCTTATTTTTCACAAACAGCATTTCAATTTGCATAGTCTCTGAATCACCCATCTTTTATTCTATTTTTTATGAAGCTCCTAAATGACATGGTCTTCTCATACAGGAGACAAAGTATAATCTGCTAGATAGAAGGAGGGTGTGTTGAAGAAAACCTGTATGAAAGATCACCTGTATAGCAGAACCACCCCTCAAAGGGACAACTCTGCACTATTCCTGTTTATATCCCCTTTAAATCACCTGGCTTTCACCATCATTACAAAAGTTTTATCAAAATTCAATCTGTTCTCAAGAGTATATACAGATGTATGGACCATGATTTATATGTGTGCTAATGTTTATGTTATTATAACTCTAGTGTACCCTTTTATCTGGGGATATGTGTGTGATATTTAAAACACTGCTATTACAAATGTGAATACATAACACACTACCGTATTGCCTTCGGTTTTACAGCATTCTACAGCATATTTTATTATTATATTGTGTCAACCATTTCTACTGCAAACTGCTACACTGAGACGGATGTCTAGCAGAGCTCAGACAGTTTTTGTTTCTTTAATTATGTTCTAAATGCTAATTTCAGGTCTCAGTACTGCAGACTCTCCATCGCAGTCATAGAGTACAAGGTTTCCTCTTCAGGACAGTTCTGACAGTTATGGTCGATCATCTCACTGCAGTGTCTTACCATTGCAATTGTTTTTGCAGCAGGATCCAGGCAGTGGGTACGTGCAGATGGCGCCGGGACAGGTATGGTCCTCACAGTTCACATGGCCATTATAACACACACACCTCTGGCAGGGATTCAGAGGGTTAGGGAATTCTTCTCCATTCACAAGCACACGGTTTTCAAACACACAATCTGTAAATCAAACAGGAGATGGGGAAATTCACACAGTGAAAAAGGCAAATCAAAATCAGGTAGAACATTAATCAAAACTTTGTCTGCTTGATTTAGTGTCTTGTAAGTTTTATAAAAATGATAAAATGACCTTATAGCTACTTTATATCATTTAAAGAAAGTTATACTTCAGCTAATATGAAAAGGGTTTGACTGTTCGTTTGAAAGTCTGTATTGTTCAAAACATCAACTATTAAATCATTTAACATATACAAACAGCATAAATCATATTCCGTTAGCCGCCTTCGGTTTTATTTAATTTTCACTCAACACTGAATTACAGTTCATTTCGCTTGCTGGAGGAATCTGCTCTACATGCAAATGAATAAAAACAGAAATATTATCTTTTGTGAACAAAAACAAAGCATCTCAGGGGGCATAATGTTCTGTAAGGAGAATGACATCTCTGATGGAGCAGTTTAACTTGACTGAGAGAACCACAGAACACAGCTGAGCATGTACAAAGCCTGTATCTTTAAGTCTTTGTCACACATAAACCAAAAAGTCACATGAACAGAATAAGTTGGCCATCTTAGGTAACCAGTAAAATTGAAGGGTACCATTAGATTTTCCGTTCAACTGCGATGCTTAATATCATGAACAGGGAGACAGAAACACAGACTAAAAATAAATAAAACAAACACAAACAAAACTCTTCGATCATAGATAGCCTCTGTAGCTTTTTCAGTTAGTTAAAACAGATTTTATTTACAGAAAGTATTTCATTTATCAGACTTATCTTTGAAAGCCATGCTTAATTCTCTGACTTAAGCCTGAATAAAAGTCTGTGCTTGAGAACAAACAGTGAACTGAAATCAAATTAAGTGGAGAAATTGACCTTTTTAAGAGAGAAAGCTTCACGCCTCACTGTGTTCAACAGGGACCCAAGAAATATGTTCTGCATGGCAAGTCTCTTAAGAAATCAGTGACATGATGAACACTTTAAAAGACTATTCACTTACAGTTGGTTTGAAGGAGTGGCTTTATGAGAGAGATTGATAATACCACTGGCATATATTTCTGTTTCTTCAGTTCTATTAATGCTAAATACAATATCACAGTAGTAGATTTGTTTTGGTGGCACTATGAAGATATTACATAATCAGTTTTAAAAACCCAAGTTAACATCCAAAATTGTAACCGTCAGTTTGAATAATCTGAATGTTCTACAATTACTATGCAAAGGTGAAAATTGGCAGAATATAGTGCAGTACCAAAGCAGGCCAATTAAACAGGTATTAAATTCTAGTAGGTATAAGCCATCTTAACGCTGCACTATACCAAGAACTAGAGGTGTGCTGAGAACCCAATACAGTGCGCTCCATTTATAAGAATTACTGATATAAGAATCAACTGCATATTGTGATCAAAACCACTGGGATCAAATGATAGCTATACTAAAATAATCAGCTTGTAAGAATCCAGCAATCCGCTTACAAGAATCATTTCTGGGCAAACTGACTACATATAATACAGTACTTGATCAAGTGCAATGACGTGTACAGCCAATAAAAGCTGTTTTTGAATTTGATTCCATCTTGCATGATTAGGCACGTACGCAGCGTGGATCGTGCAATGATGCAGGAAACACTGCATTGCTTGTAATCACATGGTGACTGCTCCGCTGCATTGTGCAAGTATGTTTTTTTTGTGTTATCTGTTAGTAAAAATGTTTTCAATAAAGCAAAGACACATTAGTGCTTTGTGATTTTTAATGAAATGTGCTATATAAATAAAATGTATTATTATTATTATTATTATTATTATTATTATTATTATTATTATTGCATACCAAGTACAGCAGGGTTATTGTGGCGCTTTGCATCTCTGTTTAGTGAAAAACTGTGAGATTTGCATAGCAACAGAAAATAAGTAAGCCACAGATGCTTAAATGCAGTGGTAGTCCCGACAGTAAAATACTGTACTGTAATATCATTTTAATTTAAAGGCAATTACACGTAACACCGTACGGGAGTTAAACTAGGCACCCTCACAAGATGATCGCTTCTCAAGTATACGGTAGTAAAATTGGATTCTGCTTACCCACGAGGACTTGTTTTGATGTACTGTCCTCAGTGGTTGAGCACCATTGACACTGTATAGTGCATTTAAATTGCTAATGCGCGGAGGTGCTTTGCTAATTGCAATGTGACGTGGCCGAGGGCAGTGTTAATGATCAGGCTGGAGTCTTGATTTACAGTTTAAAACCAGTGTTGGTTTTATTTTTTTTACACTGTGGTGGGGCAACAACCGCTAATAACACAAACAAACAAAATAAACCTTGTTTTCAATTGGAAAACTAACAAAACAATACTTTGTGTGGTCCCTGTGCATACATGTGGGAACTCATGACATCTACTGGTCAACCCATTAAACTGCAGGGAACAAAGTTTCATTCTCAAACTAACACATTGATTCTGCAGCACTTCACCACAGTAACCATATCGGTTCGCTTTTAAGAACCAACCGCTTATAAGAATCAAATAACCCGTGACGGATGTGACTCTTATAAACAGAGTGCACTCTACTCATACTCAGAAATCAATACTCAATACTTGTTTTACTGTATGAAATTTAGGGGGGGGGGGGGGGGGGGGTGGTATTTTGTCATCTTATCGTTTACTTATTTTGTATTTTTTTTTAACATTTTTATATGTAAAGTGCTTTAAGGCAATTTACCACGAAAGGTAATATATAAGCAGTAAAGAGTAATTGGTTGATTGTGTGAAGTCACCAGAAGTACTGTAAAAAATCTATTTCTGGCCCAGATTTCCCCTCTGAAAGTGACCATACAGTGTTCTGATGTTTATTTCACAATGATTCTTATTGTTCGGAGAATTCATATGGGATGTCTGTGATGGGGTGGACACCTCTAGTTGTAGAGTGGGGTAGATGTTTCGAATATTTGATGAAGAGAAATAAGATATTTATTTGAGAATTAAAATCTCAATAGCCTTCATTTTGAATAACATGTTATAAAACATGACCATGTGTTCATACACTGTACATCACATCCTAATACTGGCCTTTGCATCACACAGTACAAGCCAACCCCTGCCCTAGTGCACTATTTTTCAAGTCCCAAGTACAAAACAGACAATGTAGTTCATCTAAAAAAAATCCTGTTATCCACATTTAATGACGCAACACAGACATAAACTTTTCCACATCATTTTAAACAACACCTGGTGTAAGCTGCAATTACCGGCCTCTCATAACTCATTTTAGTTACAAAATCCAAGTGTGAATAACCAGGAGCTGACTATTTTCACACCTTAATCTCCATACACGATAATAAAGGTGCAAAAAAAGTACAAAATGGAAGTTGACTACAGTGCAGCTTTGTTATAATGCCATAGCTATTACGAGACTGTGCTGCAGGATTTCAGGTTTATAATAGAATGGTGTTTCCAAGTGAAATTACATGATGTGGAAAATGTGAGTCACAGTGAGCCCAATGTGATCGCCGTATTACTGGTTCCACTCTCTTAATTGTTTCTTTACAATGAGGCAGTACTGACATTTAATGACGAATTTAAAACTATTCCATTTTCACATACATTTTCACTTACAAAATGGTCTTATATATTCAGTTCATTCTTAAAGATCTTGGTGATGCAGTACCTGGACACTTGGGGCAGCACTGTCCGGGCTTCATCTCAGGTCTGGAGCAGGTCACTGGAGAGCACACTGTGGGGATACAGTTCACAGTACCATCCTATGACAGGGGGAGAAACATGACAAAGGAACATGGGATTGAATGCAGCCAGGACAATAACTACTGCGTCCATCAACCCTCTCAAAATATATTTATCTAATGGATTCTATTTTCAGTAAGGTTTAAAGTGTAATTGCTTCAAGAGGACCAACCCCACAACCATACAACTAGCACAAAGCACCAACATATATCAGTGCACTGGTGGACGTAGTCAATCCACTTAAAGGGACTTATTCATTCACTTTACATTTTTGTTAATAAAAAACTATTTTCCCCCCATATTCTCCTTTTAACTGTCTGACTAAGTAAATTACCCAATAACAGAATATTACTGCAACCACCCATAGTGTCTAAAATAGTGTAAGAGATCCATGAGCATGCTATGGCAAACCATTTATTAATGAATGTAATTATTACAACGAACTTCCTGGCAATTGGAAACACTCAGCTAGTCAAGTTCTTTTTCTTGTGTAACATGGTCATATTTTTTTCTATGCTGGATCCTAAATTCAGATGATAGAGATTGTGACAGCCACCCAAACATAAAACATAAAAGTTTCTCAATTACATGTTCATTCCAGTAGAGGAAACTGTTTCCCAAATTAAAAAAAAAAGGATTGGTATGTTGACGTTTCAGCAATGAATCAGGGGAATTGTATGGTTATCTCTAGAATATGAAGATTCTAGAGCCAAGCAGTAAGGTATTAATTTCACTTAAGGAGCATCCTGTGGTCATTTTATTTTATTCAGAGGATCATTCTTATCAGAGATTGAAAAATGGAGCTAAAAACTATTACAAAAAGCTCACCTGACACCTACAGTTTTGGCAGGGTCTATCTGGGTCTATGAAGTCTTGTCCATTGTTGTATATGCGCTGGTTATAGGTACACCTATCACACACTGCACAGCAGTCACCTGGTCAACAATGAAAAAGAAAAAATAATTCACACACTGTTTTAAAATCCAGTTTTCAGCACAGGATTTTGTCAGTGGTGGAGATGCCTGTTTTAACTCACTATTCATTTTAGTAGGATGTTGGCAAGTGATGCGCGGGCAGGGTGAGATATGGCAGACTGGCTCCCCATTAGTGCAGACACAAGTGCTGCAAGGGTCTTCATCAGGTTCCCAGTCTGTCCCATCCTCGAACTCCACTCCATTCAGGACACACACTTTAAGGACAAGAGACAAAACAACACATCACAGTGTTGCACAGTGGGTCTTAAATATGCAATGATTTAATAATGCGCGAAAGATAAATTTTTATTTAATGTTTTAATTATCTCAGTTAAAGCAATTTGCCCTTGTTTAAATTTATTGTAAAGACCTCATTATGTATGAAGCAGACATCATTGTACTTGCACTGTGCAATAAATTGTTCCCATCAAACTCAATACAAACTAATGTAAAAAGGAATCCCACAATACCTTTGCAGATTGGACAGCAATGTTGAGGGTCAATCACTGGGTTAGAGCACTGAACAGGTGGGCACATCTCTTCTTGGCACCGCACGTTTCCAGCCTGAAACAAGCAAAGCTTTCTTAGTTCTTTTCGAATCGAATCAATAACCAGCATTGAAAGGATTCAATAACTGGTTTCAGTCATAGTAGTCTGGGCTCTTGTTTCTGCTTACTGCATCATTGGATGTTATTTCCAGCTTAATTCAATCTAACCAGGTATTATTTAACTTCCAGTGCATGAAGGTCACCATGTTTCCATCCTGGATAAAGCAATCATGGTAGCTAATGTTCTTTATCATCATCAAAGTGTTCATGGAAGTTGAAAGACTCTCATAATTAGAAGTTAGGATCATCTACTGATTCTCATATATGACAAATCATACATACCATGTACAGACATGTGACAATTTAAAGTCCAACAAGTATAGAAATTGTGACAGCCACCCCTTCTATCAACATACTGTATATAAGTCACCTTCCCAATGGAACCTGTTAGCAGCAAATACACTTATAATTTTGCAGAGTCTAGATCTTTCACTCAGAATGTCACTGACAAAGCATTCTAAATGTTTAAGCCACAACAGGTTCTACATAAAACACATTAAAGTGAAGGTTTATAGGTGTAGAAGTTTAGTAAAATGGAGCTTACCTTCGTTTTGTTTAATATTCCCATTACTTTCAATAATTTCTTAAGGCTCGAATATGCAATTCTAGCAAAGTTGAGAGTGGTCTTTCTCTTGCACTCCTTGCATGACAGACCCATTTCTCTTTGTTTGCAGGCCTGACACAGCAAAGAGTGCATGAGCAATACACTCTCAACTTGATTACTGATAGCCACCAAACACTTAGAAACATGCATTATAAGACATTCTGGTGTTTTGTTTTTTGTTTTTGACTTTATTGGGGAAATACACTACGCTGTCCCAAACATGGCAAAAAACTTTGTAGAAAAGAACCGAACTCACCGTGCAAGTGCACTGCAGGCAGGGGCTGCTTCCTGGGGGGGTGAACACCGGTCCACTGGTGTATATCCGTCTCTCATACTCACACACTGAGGGGACAGAAACACACACCAGTGAAAGCAATGCAGCTAAAAAGGATCTGTAATCCATCAAAGCCAGCTTCAGAAGAACCTGCCATTCGATCCCTCGTTGTGCAAAATATATAAAAAAAAAAAAAGTCAGGAGAAGGGAGCGAGACACATTGTGATAATACATGAATCCTGCCAACCATCAGAAATATTTCTGAAAACCCATTGTGTAGATGTATGTATCTGGTGCAGAGAATGTTGTTAAACCGTATCATACAATGGTGTTTGATATATTCTGTTCACAGGTGTTTGTGATAGAGAACCTTCTATGGACCCACTATGGAGGTAGTACTGTGAATAAAAACAAGCTAAGACAATCTTTGCAGAGCCACTGAACTATTGTTATGTCTATAATTCTGCTTGCTGTTTACATATTTGATATCACTGCATTGATAAAATGTTCCCTCAAAAGACTTCACTCCTGGTTTACTGTAGCTGAGGCACCTCAATTGCATGTTTATTTTCATTTACAGACAATCACTAGTTGTAGTCAAATGCCTGGTATTTGAAAACACAGAAACAGAAGTGTTTAGCAAAACAAGCACAGCATGATATGATGAAGACTCAACTGCAATCCAATCATTTTTTCAGCAGGCGACACTTTAAACAGAACAATTATCTTTTAGGAAAAAATAAATAAAACTGTTAAGGCTTTTAGGAATTTTCTGACACCATGAAATGGCTCTATCACTAAATCAAGGTCAGTGACAACAAGTCTAGACCCTGAAGGAATGTCTTTTTTAAGCAGTTTTTTCCCCTTCCATAATCCACCATCTGCTTTATTAAAAAGCCCTGAGGGTTTAATCCCACACCATCATTAAAAAGCCTCCCTGCAGAACTTCCCACCCCACACAGGGAATTTACACTTCTTTTCAACACCAAGCGCATCTGCTGCCTAAGTACCCCTCCGCTATAACGGCCCCTCAGTTGGACTTCAAAATAGTATAAAACATTAGAACTGATAACTGATTACAGACTACCATACAAGTTTATAAACACTTTGAAAACTCATGTAAATCTGCCTGTCGGTTTATATAACACCTCTCGTTTAAAAAAAATGCAATTCAACCACAAAAAATCTCATAGAAACAAACATTCATTAAGGATGAGTCACAGAGGGGATGCGAGACACAGTCTGCAGGCTGCTTTACACAAATCACTGAAATCACTCTGTGTCACAATGCTGAGGAATCTGAATGCACTCATGACAGAACTGTGACAAGTAACCTCCTCTGGGACCTGTGTGGAAGTGCACAGTGCCTAACACAGGGATTTATTTTTTTTTGCTTCCTTGAACAGAGCAACACACACACACACACACACACACACACACACACACACACACACACACACAGGTACAGTGTGAACAAAAACCCACATACAGTATAATAGCATAATTCCATACTGTACTTCACATTCTCTTTTAAAGCAAGGATGAGAACATAAAGTAACTTGGTGCAGCCCTTGTTTCATGCAGATGAAACTTAAGATGGCAGTGTGTTACTGCAACTGCTCAGCACGGCTGGATGATTTCTTAATGATTGGTTTAGGTCATGGTATGGGGGTTAGTTCCCTGTGCTGCTGATTTTATAAACCAGTGCTTTATTTCAGTGTCAGAAACCTGTGTCTTTTTAAATCCCAAGAAAGAACACAAAATAAGACATACATTTCCTTAATGTTATTGCAGCTGCAAGTATAAAGATAGAAACTAAAACAAAACACAGTAAGTGTTGTACAGTAAGTGTACTGAAGAGTGTTACTTACTGTCACAGCTGGGGCAGCACTGTCCTATCTGTTTGGCTGGATGGCTGCATCTAATAGGAGGGCAACTGGGGTCCAAGCGCTCACAGGACACCCGACCTGCCTGTTACAGAATCCGAGCCAAAGAAAAGTGTTTCTTGATCAATTTTCATTAAATGTGCTTTTGCACTTTTTTTTTAATTTATGTGAATACTCCAATTAATGCATTTTAAGTGAAGATTGATACTGTCAACACTGTAAATAATGATACCAACATTTTTGAAAAACAGATAAGGACTAGAGACAGCGTGTTTTTGTCATTGTGAACAGTTCCCTTCTTCATATGATCTCCCATTGAGTTCATGACAAGCCAGCCACAGATAAACCAAAGAGTATATTTCTAACAAACCCCCATTATGACATGCATCCTACAAGTGAAGTCAAGTGCTAGAATATCTTTTAGTCTACAGTTCACACTGTGTATCATTTTCTCATCCCACGCCACTTGAAGTTATGGTTCCAATTTGCTTTGTGTGTTCAAATAGCTGAAGATATTCCTCCAATGCATCTGAAATGTATCTCTCAACCGTATACCTACTCTCTCTGTATCACACCCATATAACTTCAAACTGCTAGTACTCACTTATCAAACAAACAGTCTTTACAACAAGCAGAAACCATAAGAACTTACCGAACACCTGCATCTCAGGCAGGGGTTAACGGTTGAGATGAAGGACTGGCCATCAACAAACGTCTTCGAATCATACTCGCACTCCTCACAGCTAGCCGAAGAAAAGCCAACAAACAGAAATTCTAAATGATCTGGCAAACCTAACATTTCTTTCCACTTTACATTTTGGTTAGGACACTGACCATAAACATCTGGTTTCACAAACTCTGATAATCTTGGATTATCTATTGCTACATATATACATACATACACATATATGGTTCTGGGCTATTTATTGACACATTACTTGGGGTAATGTCAAATCAAAGTAGCCAATAAAAGTAGCCATTGTTTGTGTCTAGATGGGGAACCAAGCCAACAAACAATGGTGGTTGGGTCCATTACAGAACTGGCATTCCTGTTGATGGATTCTTACCGTGGGCAACAGTCTCCAGGTTGCTGAACAGGATTCCTGCATTGCACTAGCGGGCACGCGACAGGGTTACAGTGGATATCACCATTCTGTGCAGGGATATATGGAAATAACTTAATTTAAGTGACCACAGAAATATGTCCTAAAAATGCTCTACTTGATTCCCCATTGCCATTCTACATTGTATTCCAAGTCAGGATACACTATCTAAATACTGAATTATGTTGGAACTTTAGATAAGAAAGCCCAGAAGGAATTGTCACGTAGGAATCCTTGTAAGCACAAAAGAAAAACTGATCATTTTATTTTTGCAAAAACAGTGTTACTGTATTAGCAGGTCCACACAGTGTTATTTTTCTGCAAGAACAAAGGTTTTAAGTAAAGTGTGTTCATTACTGATTACTTTTGAAGCCTTGGTGCTGGACTTACCACACACGTGCACTCTGCACAGTGATCTCCATTAGACACTCTGTCTCCATTCACATACTCCTGTCCATTCAAATGGCAACCTAGAGCATTATATCAGAGATGAACACATCAGGTCAACAGCTACACTCAATCTAACAAAGTGAGCGGAATCATGCCAAGGCCAAATTGCATGTTTGATCTGTAGAGTAAAATTGGTTAAAAAATGGATTGATTAAAAATGGTTTAATAGTGGGGTCAGGTCCACTACTTCCTTCTAATTTAGGAATTCTAAGAATGATCTGTCTCCTGAAATTCTTACTTTTTGTATTTGGTCAAATCAAAAAGCAAAAAAAAAGCACAGGAAAACTGTGTTACGAAAATTAGCTTAGTTTTAGTTTAGGACATGATGCTTTTTGGATGTGGGGATGGAGCTATCCTAATCCTAACTACATGAAAACATATTACACAGTACCATTGAAAAGCAATTGCATTTGGTTTCCAAAACCAGTTGTATAGCTAACTTTTTTTTTGTTTAGGGATATAATTATACTGATGAAGTGAAATATTTTGTTACAGATAAGCGGAGTGTTTAATGTTAGGGGTGGAAGGATCTGCTCGAACCTCTCAAGTAAAGACAGACATGTAACTGACAGAACAAAATGCTTTTACCTAACTATGGAATATTAGTCTGAGATAAAAAAAAAAAAAGAAAGCCACAAGCTAATCAAATCCACACATGGAAAAGTAACGGTACAATAACACTTAACAAAAAAAAAATGTAAAATTAAAAAATGAAACAGACAAAATAACTGAGCTAGATATTTGCATTGCTGGAGATGCTTTACGCCATGTATTCTCGAGTGCTTGCCATGCCTCGTATGGTTGCTTAATTACTTGTGTATTACTACAGGTCCCGAGCTGCTCTGCGTATTCCAGTTCTCTGCAGTTTTATAAAGCTGATATCTGTCTTGCCGAACTTTTAATTGATATTAAAATCATTCAGAGTGGTGGCACACATTTGCCTATGCTGGGAGCCAACTTCACATTTTGTCACCAGAACAGTTCAGTAACTTCGGCCCTGAAGCCTCTATCGACAATCGCTTATTTTAGGACATTTTCCCCGATGACAGATCACCAGAGTGATAATGAAGCATTGACACTTACCATCACAGCTAGGGCAGCAAGATCCCTCCGTGGGCTTTGCAGGATTTCTACATGGGGTGTTACACCTCTCATTCTCACACAGAACTTGTCCCTCCTGCCAAAGAAAGTTATGAAACTCAGGAATGGAGCGGATGTTTTAATTTCCCTATCTGAGATTTCAGAATCTGAAGCTGATACACAAGGTTCCGCTTTTTGGTTTTGGTTTGTATGCAAACCGTTACTCCTGTCCCACTAGATATGCGCTCAAAAGTGCAATTCGGGGAAGTGGAAATGAATAGAAAACCAAACATAATAAGCAAATAATCCAATGTAATTATTTTTGCTCACCAAACAACTGCAGATATTACAGGGGTTGTCTGGTAACTTCCACTCGGATTTGTGCTCGTGTCGAATGCCGACATGTACACAACCTGAAAACATAAAAAATAAAATAAAATAATTACAAGGAAGTACCAAGATCTTGATTTTACCCAGGTGAGTTTGTGGATTACCAAGCCAAAAAAAAAAGGAAAATGGTGGAGCAGTGGCTTCTAGAGTTTTTACTAGTCCATATTTGGGTAAAAATACCCATTAAAAAGGCAATATAAAACAATTTCCTGTTCTCTCTGTTCAGCCAATGACCTGAATGTCAGGCTGAAGAGGAGCAAAGGAATTCTGGAACCAAACGTATCTTTTGAATTTCTTTACTAAACTTCTCAAAAATAGGAAAGCCTTGTTTTCTTGTACCCTATCTGAAGATAATTGTATCTCTTTGGTGCATTTATAAAAATGGCTCTATAGTTAGCCAGGTTATTTAGATCTACTTCATCCCTTACCTCTGCATTTGGGGCAGCATTCCTCTGGTACTCTTTCAAAGGTTTTGCAGTCAAGAGAAGGACAGGTGATCCTTGAGCACACAACATTCCCATTCTGCAGTGAAAACAAAGAAAAACAATGGCGTCCTGGTCTTACCTCTGTCCCCTCTGAAACACTCTACCCAGGCCAGATCCCTCCCAACTTAAGTTAATATTCCTTGGCCAGCCTACCTTTTTACACTTTCTACTCAAACACAAAAGAGGTTTCTAACATGATTAGCACCATCTTTGTTTTGTGTATTCTATGCAAAGGAGACCTTTCACTTTATCTTTTCTGTAAAATAGGTGAAGCAGAAGTCCACAGAATGGAATGGCGGCTTTTTTCTGTTTCAAAAGAGTCACTAAACTGTTGCTTGTAGGCACCTGTGGTATCTGAAAGTAGATTGCACATGTGTCGTGTTCTCAGCCAACAATGAAGTTCTGTTTATTAAATCCCAACTGTCTAGATTTACTTTTTAGTTAGGTGTCTATTTAATTGGCACTAGTTACAAAGTGTTGTAAATTAAAGTCACTGGTAGTCAGGGCATTGCTACTCTGCTTGTAGAACTATAGACTCTATGGACACACTAGCTTAGTATAGGATCTTTGTATGCTTTACTGACCTTGTTTGCTTGTGTTGTGTACTGGTATATCAGCACCAATTTCATTACCTTTCCATGGGGCACTGGATCCATGCAAGGCAGTCCACTGCACGACACACTAATTTCTTGCAACATGACAGCATGTCAATTGAAATGGACCTTGAAAAAATAGATAAAAACAAAACCCTGCAGACTTACAGTATTATAATAGCTTTACTCACTGTACACAAGCAGCGCTCACACACATCTGCATTGGTCACAAAAGACATCCCGTTGGGTATCAGCTGCCCATGGAAATCACAGCTGGAGCAGTCTCTGCAACAGGGGCCGTATGGGGGCTTAACTCCGTGGGTACAGGTGTGAGGACACTGCTGGATATCTACGCACGATGGTTTACCATTCTGGATTTAAGAAAAATATTAATCAAAGTTACAAAATGTTGAATTGTTGCTCAGCAAGGAATGTTCTACTAGTCACCAAGGATCAAACCAACCCGTGGTTGTTTCTGATCCACTCTGTGTCAGGGAGGAAGCCCTGCAGGTGTAAACAGGGCTATGTTTGCAGTGATGGGGTTAAATCTGTCCCTGCCAACAATCACAGATGTGCTAATTGAGGAATGACCAGCTGTATAAAAAGGGAGAAAGCCTTTCTATGTGGAGACAGAGTTTTGGCAAATTTTTGACCTGTGTTTTGATATGGGTTAGTGAACTTCATAGCGAAGGTTAATGTCCAGACTGTAATTGGGGAATGGCCACACCTGTGATTGTTCTCAGGAACAGATTTAACCCCATCCCTGCAAAACTTAGCCCTATTTACACCGGCAGTGCTTCCACCTTGCCACACCCCCACCCCAAAATATGACAATTGCAAGAAAAGGTAGGGCTCCTACAACAGCATCTGCATCCACAGCCACTGCCTGTCAAGGGATTCTCCAGGAAAACAACCTCCATTAGCAATGCACCTCAAACCATTTTTATCATATACAGCTCCCCTCTGCTGACTGAATGAATCAGACATCAGTGTGCACTTTGCTGCTCAAATTACAGTGGTACATACACAATTATGGTACATACTGGTAACATGGTTTAACACAATTATCCCTAGCAAACCAGCACAGTTGGGGGCCCGTAATCTTTAGTGCTCAGGGCACCATGCAAAGTCACACACAGAGAGCTCATGGAAACAAGCACTTAAATGTGTGGCTGAGCACCACTTCCTCTGGAGTTTGCAGAAATATCTGTCAATGATAAACATTTGCTGACATTATAGCAGTCAGGTAAATCATTTCTCAAATAAGAAAACAAATGTGATTGTGTTCAAATGCCAACTTACCATGCATGTACATTTTTGACAGCCATCCAGAGTGGTGAAAGGCTGCTCATGGTCATAAGGTCTGCCGTCTAGTTCACAAGCTGTACCAGAAGAAACAAACATACGTTACAGTTTATACTCTACCTCTACCTTTGCTTTGAGGAAGCAATTTCTATATTTTTGGTGTTTCTTTATTTATGCCATGTTATAATTTTGGCCTCCAAATTATAACAGCCTAGCAAACACACAATCAAAAACTTTGTAAAAAAAAAAAAAAAAAAAAACTAATATAAAGTATTGAGTATTGTGCAATATTCCCACAATAGTATTCTAATGGCTGACCTCTTCGTATTGCACTGTTCCCAAATTACTTAACTGTGCTACCAATCAGATTTGGAGATTGATCTAACGAAATGAATCCTTCAAATTTAGCTGTTAAATATACGTTTAAACATTATTATTTTATCATGAGGTTTGCCGTAAACAACCCCTTCTAAACATCCAGGAGCACACTGAATTGTTCATTGCTGCTTGAAACAGTGGCAGACTGAAAACTGACCACAGTCTATTGAGATCAACTCATTCAGATTAATGTCTGTGGCAACTGGAAAAAAAGCACACTATATACTGCCATTAAAAAAAAGTATTGTGGGCACATAGAGACTGCACAAAAATGGAACAAAAATTGAAACGCGAGGCAGTAAAGGGAATTGCACAGAAAGCAGGCTGAAGTATAAAATAATGTAAAATCTTGTAAAATCTTCATTACCTTGACAGGAGGGACAACACTGACCAGGTTTCTGGAAAGGATTCCCACATGAGACGGGCTGACACTGCACTGGGGAACACCTGACCAAGCTGTCCTGTAACAGCCCAAGAGTGGATTTAAATGTGACCTGATTTCCTCAGAACATCTCATTTCTGATTTACTTCTGTAACCCAAGTGTTCGGCACAGGAAGAAGTGCCCGTAAAACTACCTCTTGGCAGAGATAAAATACCTGATCTTCATCTGTTTTGTCTCTGTAACCATATTCTATTGCCACTGTGCTTCTTATTAAGCTCATTTTGTACTTATTGGATTGGTCCTTCTAATGGGGTTAATCAGCTATCCCAAAGAATTCTGTATGAAAATAATCTTTTAACTTAAAAAAGATTTTTAAGTATTTACAATAAGCTGTAATTTTGGTATGCACCACTGTAGTCATTTTCCATTCCATTAAGAATTATGATTGAAAGAGGTATGATATATACTTAGGATTTGAGAGCTGGGATTAACCTCCAGGTTGGTGTCTTGTAGAGTGATCCAGCAATTGCCTGTACACCCACATTATGTACCGAAATATTCAATATTATTCACAGAATTAAATAATAGATCACTCCGATTTTTTTCTCTTTTCGTACTTGACTAAAGAAAAAAGTACTGAACTTTCAAACTTTCTAATAAAAAGCTTTTTTTCAATTTTCAGTGTATCAGTATACATTAAAAAAAAGATTCCTAGGGTGCTTACTCGACAAAAAGACTGAAAGAAAGTCTTCAGTGTCCAAGGATGTTTACAAAGCCCTAATGTTGTGCCGCACAGCTATTAAATAACCACAGATAAGATTTCTAAAAACTTGACAGGATTAAAGCATTCAAATAAATGGGTCTGCAATCCATAGTCTGTATGCTGCCAGCTGTACTGTTTTTAAGGTTGTGGTAAGAAATCTGAAACAAACTGATGTGAGAATGAGAGGTGTACAATAATAATGAAACAACACAACTTTGCCTATGGCATACCTCAGATCTTTTCAATATGGAAGAGAGTCTGTTGCAGATCAAGTGACTTTTACATTAGAGCCAAATGATTAGTTCCATATGACTGCTGCTTCAAACTATAAGTGGGAGTACCCATTAAAAACTTACCAGACATGAGCAGTTCATACAGGGGTTGGTTCGGGATAAGAAGATGACTCCATTGTCATACATTTCTCCTTCATATTCACAGCCTGCTCAACAAAACCACAGAGGTTATACTATTTATAACATTGTTTTTCTTTATAAACAGTTACCTTGATGAAAGCATACTAGAATTAAACAAACAGATGGTTCTTGTGACATGATTCTTGTGAAATATTAATTTTCTGCATTGGCATTCAATGTCCAAATAATGTACATTACAATATTTACAAATTTATTGCAAGGGAATGCACATTTCCACTGTTACACTGTATTCCACTAACCTGCTTCATTAGACTCCTTCATCAGAAATGCTTTACGATTTTACCTGTTACTGTAAATTATTGTAAAGGCATTATTGCCAAAAATTCAACGTAGAGGTAATTTAATAGTGAGAAAGTATATATTATATTTTCTTATTTTCTTCCAGCTTTAAAAATATATATATATTAACATTTTGGTTAGATATTATATGCATCAAATGGTTAAAATTTAAAATATAGTTATGCTTTGATACAGTATAGAAAATGGTGTTTCATATGAACAGTCATTTTATTACCGTTCTGATGAAATTTATTTTTTTTTTTCCCTGAACTTTAGAACATACATTCAAGGGACTGTCTTTGTGTTGCTACACCACACCATATCAAGTTGACACCTTTTTGTGTAAAATCAGTCTGCTCTGGCATGGCTCCTAATATCTAGAATGTATTTATTTTCCATCTGAAAGAAACAAGGACTAGGGGATCACAAATGGAGATTAGATAAAGGGGCATTCAGAACAGAAAATAGCAGGCCATTTTTTACACAGAGAATTGTGGGAGTCTGGAACCAACTCCCCAGTAATGTTGTTGAAGCTGACACCCTGGGATCCTCCAAGAAGCTGCTTGATGACATTTTGGGATCAATAAGCTACTGATAACCAAACGAGCAAGTGGAGCTGAATTGTAAACTGTCTTACTTTCTTATGTTCTTATGAAAGGCATTTCAATACATGGCCACTATGAGAAAACAAATGCATGTACATCTGTTAAATTTAAGGTTGTTCATTCACACCACCAGTTTTAAAATACTATTGTGGCACTTGTAGTCAATGCCATAGCTGGGACTGAGTCATCAGACTCTCAACCTGTAAAGTCATTATTCTCGTGAAACACCACAAACAAACATACTGCAGTGTTAATAGAGCTCTGTAAATGCTATTTACCTGGACGACAGACAGGACAACACTCCCCAGGAGGCACATACTGATCCAAGCATGGTAAGTCTGGGCATCGGACATCCGGGCATTGCACGTTGCCATTCTAACAGAAGGAAAATGATTTAGAAATATTTGCTGTTACTATTACTTAAGGACTAAGAAATGTAGATGCAGAAGGCCTATACAATTCTTAATATGCAAAGTGAATACAAAGGCAATAAAAAAAAAAAAGTGAAAAAGATTTGATTCTGAGAGTTCTTCTGAGGCCACAGGGGTGCTTTTTTAAAAGTCACCAGATTGTGACTACTGAAACAGCAAACGATACAAAGGGAATCTAAACAACAGCAAGAATACATTCCTTTAGGCAACCCTGATACTTCACAGCAACGTGCTTTTGATAATCCAGCTCACACGAATAAAAAGATTCCAATGCTTTCTTCCTACTCCCAGCCACATACCCTGCAAGTGCACTTGGTGCAGCGGTCTGACTGGAAGCTCTGGCCGTTCCTCAGCCTCTTCCCATTGTACACACAGCCAGCACATTCAGGGCAGCATGTGTCCCTTGGAATGATGGGGTGTTGGCAGTTTGTGGGGGGGCATTCTTGATCTATGCACTGAACTCTACCGTTCTGTAAAAATACAGTGAAGAATCAAAGCTGATTCAAATACCAATTATACAACGGCAAGATTCGTCCTCCAATTAATCTAAATGGGCTATGTGATGTAATAGCTGTGACAACATCTCACCATGGTTCTCTCTAAACCTATCTTTGTTAGTTGATTTTTAAATTTCGAATGGCCTCATAGCTATTGTATTATTGCAATACGGCATGCCAGGGTATGAGTACTTCTTGGCCGGTGGAAGGCAATGAACCTGAGGCGTAGCGACATCCCACAACACACACCCTGATGTGCTATATTTCTAAATTAATCCAGGGGTAACGTCTACAGCACTTTGTAGTAGTAGTAATAGTAGTCATAGTAGTAGTAGTAGTAGTCTTAGTAGTAATAATACAATTTGTTTTTTGTTCCGGTGGGGCTTGTGTTGCAAGTATAGGTAGTATTGGTCAATAAATTCGGATCTTACCTCACAGGTGCAATTACTACAGGGATCAGGCTTCCAGCTTTCTCCATTTCTCCGTCCATCTACACAGTCTGCATAAACATCACAGACAGAAGTAATCAGAACTAAACCGCCACTATGAAGGGGTGTATAGTAAATTACCCTCAAGTGATTTCTGATGACTGTCTGATTTCTTGTCTCCACACCACGGAGTAAATATTAAAAAAATAAATAAATAAATGTGGTGGACATGATGTCACAATGTTAATCCTGTGCTTGATATTATGGGCTTGTTCCTTTTTATTTGCCTATGAAGTCACAACTAACCACACTCCAAAGAACTATATTTCACCTTCCAAACACACTGGACAGCACTCCCCAGATCTCTTCACTGGGTTGCTGCAAGTCACTCTGTTGCACTGGACTGCTGTACATGTCACATCTCCACTCTGCCAAGAAACAAAACAACTGTTCTGTCAGCAAGCCCCTTTATAAGCCTCAGACTAATACCCAGTCAAAATGAAAACATGTGCTATTTTTTATTGTACAAAGCTTGACAGTTAGAACTTCTGCATGTATACAGTACTGAGATTTATTTGTGTATGTTTTACAGTAATGATTGTGTTTTGTTTTTTTTCCCCCAAGGGTGAGGGAGGAATTCAATTTTTGCAGAATGTTCTCAATAAATCTTTGCTGTCCCATAAAATACCAGGAGAGTTTAATGTTACAGCTATTTCTGAAGTACCCGCATTGTACTAACTGGTAGAAATTGAAATTGCCTGTGTGCTTCAACAGAATTAAACATGGGTAAAAAGCATACTCACCTGACATACACATGTTATGCAGTCATCATAGTTGAAAGATTCTCCATTGTTATAGATCTTGCCTTCGTATCTGCAACCTTAAAGTAACACATTAACATTCACATGAGACAAACTTCTCAATCCAATGTAGTACCTGAGAATGAACTATAATATATAAAGCCTACTGTTGGCATTTAGGATCCAACGGTTAACTATATATATATATATATATTTTTTTTTTTTTTTTTTTTCTGTTTAATAATTCCCTGTACTTTTCAAGAATTCCGTTGGATTATTCAGTTTTACCTGATGGATTTTAGTTAGGGAAGTCCTTTGTGGATGGTGGTTTGAGTGGTTTGGGTGGGGTTGGGGAAATGTAAAACTTAGGGAATTATTGTATTGTATTCATACTAATATGTTTTTGTATTCTCCCCAATAAACATTTGATCACAAGAAAAAATAATTCTGTTAAATTACAAAAGATATAAAACAATTAAGGATTTTGATGGAGTTCACAATAGTGTATTGATCATAGCAGCTACCTAAACAATACTGTGTGCATAACTTAGCAGTTCAATAAGATTTCTGATGATTATTTTTAAATCAAGCACAGAAATCCTGAAGAGTAACAAAAAATACATTTTTGTAATATGTTTGGTGTTACATACAGTACAGAAGTACAGCCCCTCATGAAATATCTACATGTACGTATCTTTCTTACCTGAATACCATTACATTGTCCCACATCTGATGTTAATAATTTTCTATCCAGCAAAACAGCAAAGTTGTGATGGTCTTAAAACCTGGAAGCTATAACTATAATGCAAAGTCTCTATAGTGCACAGCTACGCCAAAGGTTTTTCACCTAGAATTTTAAGGTTGAAACATCATTTAAAAAATAAATAAATAAATAACATTATATATATATATATATATATATATATATATATATATATATATATATATATATATATATATATATATAACATATATATTAAATGATAATTGTTATTTTATATGGCATCATGTAATCTAAGAAACTACGAAGTGATATCACAAGTCTACCGGAAGCCATAATATAAAATACAGTATTTCATGTTAGATTTCGAAATGTCACATTTTTCCATTTTTGCCAGTTTTTCCTTTTGAGCATATGGAAAACGTGATATGTAATTCAATATGTCAACATAACATTACTCAGCTGGTTTCATTCGATGTTATGATGCAACATTAGTTAATTCTATAAGGCGATGCAAAATGTTTGGCCACAGCTGTACATATACATGTAAATACTAATCAATCAAATCGGAACTGGAAAACATTCAGTACTAGTTGTAAGCCTGAGCATGTTTTGGTTTTGTTTGGCATTTGTCTTTTTATTTATTGTTTTACAGAAACTGAAATTGAAACCTAAACTTGTCATTCAAGAGTACTGACCGCCACCAAATATAATTTTCAGAATCCAACATATGACAAAGGCTGACTCTTCTAGGATATCTCATGATTCAAGACTAATGGTCCACATCCTTCTGTAGTTGAGGCTTATCCCAAAGTTCTTGTTATAGCTTTCAGTTCCTTTAAAAACTGTGCAAACAGTTTTAACAAGTAAAATTACTGTATCTAATTTATCCACTTTGAAAGAAATCAGTCATTTTACACATTTTACATAAGACAGAGTACAGCATGATTGGCTGTTTTGGTCTACTACATAATTATATTCAATTTCAGCTCCTCCTGGAAAAGTAAAACATTAATACTAAAACACAAGAACATTCCTACTTTTAGATTTACCCTTCATTTTCTTTCAAAAGACATGGAATTGGTTAATATAAACCCTATTGCATATTTAAGAAAAGACTGGTTTTGATTCAAGAAGGCTATCATGATAAAACTATGGAATTTCCATAATTATCACTGGGGTTCACAAACATTTTCTCAGCACTGTACTTTACCCAGTAATAACTAACAGTATTGTGGTGTATGAGTTTTTCATTGCAGTATTGCCTGCATGTCTATCCAGGTGCAGAAAAAATAAATTAAGTAAAATTTCATAAAGGTGGCTCCTCTTGTTTGATATTTGATCAAGACCTGTGCTCTACTTTTCATTCACCTTATTAGTTTCCTTCATAGCTGACCTGTTGTTTCCATTTACATCTAACCCAGTTAGAATGTATGTGGAGCCTTTTTTAATGAGTACGGGACAACTGATCTAGGGTCTGCATTTGAACTTGCACAATGTATATATTCACCTGTGTCAAATCCTCTTAAAATCTGTCAAAGTGTGGCATTCTATTAATTCCCTTGAGCTTGAAAGGCCACATAATTCATGTCACTTTTAAAACCAGACTGATTTCAAGTCCAGATGATAAGGGTTAGAAAGTATTTACAGTATGGCACATTAGGTGACATGTTAAGTAGATGTTATATGTCAAATACATGGTTGACAGAATTGTGGTGTACAATGCGAATAAAAGATTATTTTATATTGAAACTAAATGATTGTACTGTTTATTTATGTATTTTATGATTATTTTTAACTTGGTCTACCTAGTAGCCTAGGCAATTAACACACAATAGATCATGGTCCTATAAGATGCTTAAAATGAGATGGAGGGGATAGTAGCACATGTGTGTAATCTATTGCTCCCAACATGCTGAGAAAACCAGAAATGTCACAGAAATGTGTTTTCAAGGTTTGTAAGTACACCCAGACTTTAGTGAAAATTAGGGACTTGGGTGTTACGCATTGAACACACGAGAAGCGGACTGGGAAATACCTAATCAATATTCAATTAAACAGAAATACATGAATAGCAAAGTATCCAGTTTCACGAAAACGATACAGCCACTTGCTTCTGCCCATGTTTGAACCTGTACAGTATTTCATTAAACACCTAAAAGACTGCCCTGCATGTTCATCATCACAGTGATTTTTTTGCAGTAAATAAAACATTTTGATAGCTGCTATGAAATCAACCCCTGCCAATATTGTACAAAGTGCAATAAGAGTTCTGGCACTTCACTCCCCTAAATGATGCAGATGCATTTTTCACACTCACACATTCTGTTTACATTTAACTTAAGAACAGTGCTTAACATTCTTCTCAAGCAGTTTGTACACATTCCAGTTTAGACATATTTGCTGATTTGAAAGTATTTTCAACCTAAAATGACTGGCTTTAGAAGTTGTTTTGAACTGTAATTGATCACTGATAGTGAAGAAAATCAATTAAATTCCTTAACTTTTACATCACCTAGTAGCAATTTCTGGTACTCACAAACAGTTTGTGAATCTATATATTATAAAAGGAAGAAAGCTCTGACTATAAAATCTAAAATCAAATATCAGTTGGTTAATGGGTAAAAAATGTCAGTAATCAGGTAAAATGCTCAGAAACACAGTGGCTCGTCTTCTTGTAATTACAGTGTATTCAGTAGAAACAATGAACCCACAAACTGACATGGCGCAACAAATCCCACATCCGAGGTGTGTTTTATTATAACTTACCGGCACACTCGCCCCTTTCAGAGCATCGCACTTCGCCCTTCACACACAAGCACACTGTGCACCGGTCCTTGTCCCATCGACTCCCCTCCTCGTACTCTCGCCCCTCCCAGGAGCATGTGAGCCTCCTACACTCGCAGGTCTCAAGGTACTTCACCCGAGCCACCAAGTCTGTGTTCTGTTACAGGAACAAAAATAAAAAAACAAACAAAAAAAACTATTTTGTTTTTTAAATGACATTAATTACAATGTACTTACTATTAAACTGCACATTGGTAACGCTTTATGTAATTACACTGTAAAGTACCTATGTAGTTCAATTTGTAATTAACTATATACGTGCTTGCCGTTTAATACTAATACTAATACAAAAGAGTAACCCAAAATACCCCCCCCCCCCACCCCCCCCCCAAAAAAGAGACCACTGTGGTTTTCCAGAAGGTAGATATATTTTCCCTAGTATTCTCCACAGGGCATCTGGTAATGACAGTCAACAACCAAGTACCTTGTAAGGGACAAACATTCACTGCTCTCAGTATCTCAGATTCAGTATTAAAGTCAGCACCCACCTGGGCCTTGACCATATCCAGCATCATGCTGAGGTTATCCACGGCCTCCTCCAGTCTCCTAAGACGCTCATCCTGGGCTTGGGGTTGAGGCCTGGGTCCCCGTGGTGAATTCTCAGGCTCACTTTGCTGCTGTTGGTAGTTTGCAAAATCAGACTGGTTCTCACCATGTTGGGAGGGATCCGTTATCAGAGGCGCTTCCAGCTGGGAGTCAACAGATCTCTCCTCAGCCAGGGAATACGGCAATGAATCTGAATCAGACACAAAAGAAAGATATGTCAACTGTGTTGTCATAAATAAGTAGAACGGTTCCAAACCTTATTATTCTAAAGTTTTGAATACATTAGCTACACTGTACTTCTATTCATCTGCAGTATTTAATACATGTACTTGACTTAACACATAATTGCGTGCTAAGTATATGTAGTAAAATGTATTTTGAAGTGTATGCTTTTTTTTTTAAAAAAAAAAACTTTTTGGAATGGAGGTTATTAGAGGAAATCACCTGAATGGATTACAAAAGTAACACTGTAATAATAACACAATTGAATTCAAAGGGTACAATACATGTGTTAAGTAAACAAGAACAAACAAATTTGTTTTAGGAACCTCTGGATTAGCAGGAGGGGAGGCCCTCTGGATTACAATATTCTTTCCTGTAGCTGTTTGCGTCATGTTGCACAATGTCTCTTTGTAAGAATGTTTCAGTCTAACACAGCAGCAGCCAATAGTATTTAGAACATCTGTTTTCCCTTCCCTACCCACAGTAGTGCAAGAAATGCTAATACTGATGCACTGTCAACTCATATATATTCCCAAATAAACTGCATCTCAAGCTGTTAGTTATTCAAGAACCATGGGTGTTTGTTCCTGACCATCGTACACAGAAATCAATTGAAGTCTTTGTCAGGAGACCCATATGTTTTTATCTTCACAAGATAATGTATCAGTCCAGTGGGCCCTAGGTAAGGTATGCATTGTGACTTGAAACATAAACCTAAAGAAACAATTCTTAGAACCGTGTTTGAACTTGTAACCAAGGCCCACACAGACTGGTTCCCATTATACAGAGCCGAAAGTTACGGCTCTTCAATTTCCCGTTTATTTTTCAGTTCCCATTCCTTCAGAATGCCCATTTCTTGCAATTATAGCATGAAGTGGAACAAAGGGAAGTCTGCATAGTGAAGACAGATAGATAGATAGATAGATAGATAGATAGATAGATAGATAGATAGATAGATAGATAGATAGATAGATAGATAGATAGATAGACAGTGAACAGTTTCATGTTTTTTTTCTGATTCTTGCCCATTACGTAGTAAGGCAAAAGAAGTGTAACACAATTACAAATGATTAGTTAACATGAGCTGACTTTACAGTAAGGGTTTATAAGAGGGTATATTTTATATGTTCATGTTCCCCATCCCCAAATGACACCTAACTTTCCTAATCAGGTTAAATCCTCCTTAGCCATGTCACTGAGGTTCTTCATGTTGAGTCACAGACAAAAAAACCCTTGCAGCATCACATGGAGGTCGCACAAAGCTGAGATGAATGATCACATGGCTTAAGCTCAGTATTATCCCCCTTTATATGTACTGTATACAAGGAAATCCTTAGGCCTCTTAGAAAAAAAAAAAACATTTGTACATTCCAGAAACAAGGTAGCCAGTAGTTTCTAAATGAATAGTGCAGTAAAGGTACCTTGTAGGCAAAATCTGCTGTACCCAGGTCAATATTTGGTGACTTTCCAGGATCAGATCACCTTCGAAGCTCAGTATCATGTTTGGCACTCTCTGACCACAGGCCTGTAGACATCTAGTACACTGAAATTCTGCAAGTTATAGTACCTTCTAAACAGCCTCAAAAGTCCAGTTATGGGTTTTTAAAGGGGTGTCAGCCAATAAAACTCAATAGATCACACGGTTTTAAAAAGTCAGTATGCTGACATTGTTGTCGTGGCTATGCTCAAACTGCACTTTTTTCTTCGAGCTATTGAAAGTGCTTAGAGAAACACAATCATTCCTACTGAAAAAAAGCACCAGCAATGAATCTTTTAAAAATAGTAAAGTTAAAAAAAAGTGAACAGAAGCAATCAGAAATCGATAGTAAATAAGTCATTTGGATTGGTTACACTATGTTTGAAATGTGTGTCTTCACTTTCAAAATGACAGGTTTGAATTAATGCACGTCTAGATTTCGACACTTATTGTTCCAGTATATTGATTAGGGGGTTGACCTTTATATAGAGGATACAGGAAGTGAGAATGAGAGAAAAATGTGAGTAAGCAAAATTAAATAGCTGCAGTATCCCCTTTGCTCTATACAGCTCCTCATATCGTGTTCTATCCCAATAAATAATATACAATAATAACTTACTGTGTATCGACAATTGATACACAAGCCTTACAAAATCTTCTCAAAGTCAAAGGAAGTCGTTATCAGAAGCCACCTCAAAAAAACAGCTACCAGTTGTTTCTGTTGGGTTTGGGTAAGTTTCTGTGGTTGTTTGGTAGCAGATCATAACATATCAGAGTGGTCTGAACTATTGTACTGCAAGTCAGGGCAGTTTAAAATATGTACATTCCATGCTCAGCTATTCTTGAGGTAAAAATACACTTCCTGCAGGAGTAAAATAGGTTGCCAATGAGATTATGTGAAATGGCTTGTCCAGGGTGCTTTGGTTGACTTTAAGCGTACATAGTTATTGCCTTTTAGTTATTGAGCTTAATGTTGGAATGTGATTTATCTTTACTATAGGCTTGCCTGCTGAAATTTGACAAATCACTCTCTGGATAGACCCCTCAATATATACCAAGAATTTGTACTCTCATTAACTTCTGCTAAAGATGATCTTTACAAAATGTCATCACAGTTGACAATTGGATAAGAAGTTCTCTAGATATAGACTTAAGTATACAAGACCAAGCTTTATAGCTACTGTAAGGGGATATTCAAAAAGTATGTTTTGTTCAGCATTTTCTTATATTGAGTGTTCAGTGTGACATTGTATTTTCACTGTTAGATTTTGTATCCTAAATTGTGTTTTCGTTCTAAATTGACTTTTTTTTAAACATGTCCTATATCACTTTAATACCCTTTTCAAATTTGCTTAATTTCCTTGTTTTTCAGTAAGAAACAGATTCAGGACCAAAGCCTAAACACATTGACCAGTGAATTAAAGAAAACATCTGACAAATGTTTTATCATTTTTTCATACCACTTAGCTTTAGACAGGCACAGACTAGGCTAATTCATCATCAATAAAATCTATCTTGGGTCAGGCGTCTCTCACGAGTGGGCTTACCAACAATCCTACACGTTTAGTCTGTTTAATAACTGAATTGCATTGTAATCTGTGTAACCTATCCTTTGTAATTGGTTTTACTTCTGTTTGCAAATGGAACAGTAGTCTCAAGGCCACTTGTGAGAAAAATATATAAGGAATGATTAGAAATCCACAAGGATTGTAAAATAACAATTAAGGTTTCCACAGTCAGAATAAGGTTCCTTTTAGAAATACTTTACAGTTATCTTCATGAAAAAATGTATCAAACTAGAGCTTTATGACTCCAATAAAATACAGACCAGACCTTTATTCCATTGGATACTGAATCACCTTTAGACAGTAGGCTGATGTGCATATTCCTTTTAGCGCCATTTCAGACATCATAGTCTTGCCAACTTTCTGTCCGACTCTCCAAGTGGTCCCATTTTTCATTAACATACATAATTATATTAACTATGTTAGAAACTTTTAGTGTCATTACTTATTCACAACTTGTATAATTAAAATGCTAAATGCTGAACGGGAACTAGAAACCTTATGGGAGATTTCCTCTGGTCATTAACACTATTAAATCTATTTTTATTAAACCATTAAATCCATTTTCAAAATAATTTGCTCTTCAGGGGATGCTCATAATAAACCGCCACCAAAGGTGAAATGAAAGAAAAAAGCCATATGCTAACATACAAAGAAAGAAATACTTTGGCAAAACTCCTCAACATTTTATGAACCAGCTGAACCTAGTTATCTATTTGCATAATAGAAAACACAGACTGCACCCCCACCCATACTCTCAACAATGTTTTCAACTTGAAATGCAAGTGCCAATAAAATGGGTGGCAACAATAAAAAATACATAGAAACGTCCACTTATGGCCAGTGAAACTTCATGACCCAAAAATGTGTCAATTAAATGCATAGCTCCATTTTAACCTCCTGTGCTATGTAAAATACTGTATCATTTTAACCTCCTGTACTATGTAAAATACTATAGCATTTTTAACCTCCTGTGCGATGTAAAATACTTAGCGTTTTTTGCACCGTTTACAATTTCAGTCCATAGGATTACATTTTTAGTTAAGCCACCAATATCTACTATACCATTTTTTTATTTTTTTACCAAATAACTACAAGAATAACTGTTTGGAAATATTTCATGAAGACATTGGATATATATTCAGTGACAAAAAGCATGCGTTATCTTTCTCAAAGTCATTGTTTATTTTGTTATTTAGTACTTTATAAAAAGTGCTTTAAAGATATGGTGCCAGAATTAAAATGTGGTTTACTTTTTAAGACCATCATCAAAGGGGCTGTTTAATTACTCCGATCACAGGATGTTGAGTTACTTACTATTCCCAAAATTCAGAAAAAAACATAGGGGTAGAGAAAGCCCCTAAATTATGGAATAACCCACTTAGCCCTGTAAGGAAAGATCCCACTGCTGCTGCCTTTAAAACTAGATAAAAAAGCTAATTTTTTAAATCTAGTTTATATCTCTTTAAATGTTTTCTTATCCTTTCTTGCTTGGTGTAATATGTATTCATGTTTTTTTCCTTGTAAAGCGTTTTGCAGTGATCTATTGTGAAAGGCGCTATATAAAAATACTGATTGATTGATTGATTGAATTAAACACTTAGACTACGTCGAGTCGTAAGTTTGATTTTAAAGCCACTATCAACATACTGTAGGTTTAAATATATATTTTAAAAAAGCCTTCCATATTAAAAGTAGTACCCAAAATAGTCTTGCCTTGCAGCATTAATGCAGTGTTAAAGTAGATGCTTTGATCAATCATTTTGGATATTTATATCAACAAAGTGTAGTTTCTGCTAAACTGTGCCAAAGCTATGGGAGAATGTACTAAGCTTAAACAAAGGAATTATTGCACATTGTATGGAACAGCTTTAAAAAGCTCCAGTAACAGATTCATTATCTTGAAGCAACTGTAGAATATTTTCAATTTGGCACAAAAAGTTGGCAGAGTATCTGACATTTTTTCATTGTTTGGTTCAATGCCTAGTTTTATCAATTGGCTGTGCTCTATATATAAAATTGCAAAACAAAAGAGGTAAAACTAAAAGACAGTTTTGGCAAAAACGATAATGGGCATCCATATGGCATTACTTGAAAACAATGTTGCTCAGGATTATGTAATCATGGGGCCATTCATTGTATTTAAAATCTAAAATTAAACAGGGGCACTAGGATACAGTATATTACAATAATGACAGAAATCAATACAAAGGACAAAGTAAAAAGCCTATAAATGTCCATCTAGATGTATTGCTGTTAAATTCCTCCAGAAGGAAGTCAAAGTAAGTAACAGTAGGAAAGTTAGTGTTCTCTTTATACTTATTGTTAAAATATATAACTATATAAAACAGTGCCTTAGCTATTATGTTCAGTTTAGTTCATATCCTAACTACCTTAATATGTTAAAAGATGCATTCCTCTCCTAGCCAAATTGATATCCTTTTTTTTTTTTTTTTTTTTTTTTTTTTGAACAATTATTTTTATTCATTTTCCCATATTTTCTCCCAATTTTTGGAATGTCCAATTATTATTCAACCTGGCTCACCGTTGCAACCTCCAGACTAACTTGGGAGTGACGAGGACAAGCACACGCGTCCTCCGAAATGTTTGCTGTCAGCCATCCGCTTTTTTCATCTTATCTCAGAACTTACAGTGTTGGAGGACCATGCAGTTCTGAATTGCATACAGTCGGTCTGCAGGCGCCCCGGCCAGCCACAAGGGTCGCCCGGGCAGCACTTGGCCAATTGTGTGCCACCCTCTGGGAACTCCCATGCACGGTCAGCAATGGCATACCTCGGATGCCTTTACCAGATGCAAATTATTACAATTTCAGGCACTTGTACAATAATCTGTCCAAATGACTTATCCATTTTTGAAATGTCCCCAGTTTGCCTTGAACTCTCCAAAAAGAAACACATAAGGTCTGACAAACAATCTGAACTGTTTCTAGCAGTAAATAAGGACCCTGCATTACCTAAAGTACTATAAAAGTCTGGTCACCTTGAAAAAGCCTGATTGACTATACAGCACTGTAATGTCTTCCCGTGGAATACTTGCAATGAAATCTCTCACACTAAATCACTGTTTTCATTGAGAAAAGAGTTTCTCATACTACAATGTTATTCAGCTGCTGACAGACCTTAATTCACATTTATAAATACAGCAAACCCGAACACTTTAACCAGTTGAAGATATATCTATCTTCGAGAGAAAAAACAAACATTTTGGACATAACCACAAGAAATCCCCATATCTTAAACATGTGGGAACTATATAGTATATAAGGGACAAAACATGATTTTACTAGAGAAATGCATCATACTATAGTACCAAATAGCTGTGCAGTTGGGAAGGGTGGGGGGCTGACTATTTTTTTTTATAATCCTTTTAGATATCCATGAAATGAAAGACTCCTGCAGGGTCAGTCTAGAAAAAATAAAACGACCGATTAGTCCCACTGCCCAGTTCAACTATTATTAATTATTTAGTACAGAAGAGTTTTCATATCCACACATTTCTCGTGCTGTTCCAGTGGTTTTACTGGAACAGTTTTATTGCATGTAAAACTGACCAAATGAGATTGTATTTGTATGACCTTTACTGGTTAGAATGTACACATTGCATAAAGCTCTAAACTTTTTCACATCATTTATGATAAACAGTAGAAATCCAAACACTTAGCATGTAGGAGGTCACACTTGTGTTTATTGCTGGGCAGCTCCATGGTTTGAATCTTTCCCTACACCAAGTGTTTAAAACAATGAAAACCACAGTAGGGCTATGGATATAGAAGAAGAAGAATTGGGTACTGTTGTTTTCTGCTCAGGTACACCCCACGTACCGGACAGGTTTTCACAGTGCCATGGGCGTCTGAGGAATCCACTTGGAGAGATCTCAGCTGTTTGCCAGTATCCCTGAAAACAGAACAGATCGTTTATAAAGGCTATACCTTTGTACAGGATGTGTTTTGTAAATAAAGTTTGTTATAATTTGAATATCTGAAATAAGAAATCAATAACAGGTTTAAAAACATGTCGAATGTGGCCATTCCCAAACTGATTAACTGACTGCCAATTTGGGGATGGCCACCAGCGTAAAAGAGTACGTGAAAGCAGGAGCCGAACCTTCACCTTAATGCAGATTGGATTTAGTTTAAAAAGTGCAATTAGTTTAGCTAGAGGTAGTAGCACACAGCCGAAATGGGGCATCTTTTATTTTATTAGCTTTGTTGTTTGCAATTTATTTGTGTATTTTTTTGTAAAACACTTTTTGTAAACCACAAAGCTGCTGAAGGTGTATGAGGTGTCGTTTAGGAAAAAAAAAAAAAAAAATTCATTCAATGGTCATTCACATTATACTTATAGTTAATGTTCCCTGGTGTGTATGGCTGCATTTGTTACGGTTTGAGGTTTTTACACCCGTCCAATGATGCAGTTTGTTAGTTGTTGTTTACGGCTCTAGTGGTTCAGACCTAACAAGCTGGTTTGAAAAACCAGCGGTCGGGGATTGAATCTATGCTCCAGCTCCCATTTCTGTTTCCTTTATGATTATTAAGACATTAAAGTGACAGGGATTATCAAGAAATAATAACACAATCTACTATAAAATACTAATAGTGTAAAAACCTCAAACCATAACAAATGCAGCCATACACACCAGGGAACATTAAATATAAGTACTACTAGTACAGAGTGAATTTATGAAACGTAAGCAAAATAAGCTCCATCACACTTGCATACATTTATTAGTACTATCGTTAGAGTCAATTTATAGATCCTGCAAAACTTCTCTTCTGCCTCCCCCACCACCCATATTTCTGAACTGTCCTGTAATCTGTTCACATATTTTTCCTATATTGTATTCATATATTTTCTCTGTCTCTGAAGCAAATATTCTAGACATGTCTGAAATAAAACTGCATGCACCCTTGGACCTGTTCCAAGGCCATGCACGTTATAATAATAATGAAGACAACAACAACAATAATAATAATAATAATAATAATAATAATAATAATAATAATAATAATAATAATAATAATAATAACCATATTGGCTAAAGTTTGGAAAAGTCTTTGTTCAGTTTATATTATTTATTTGAGATCTCTGTTGCCCTGCTGCATTAGTCGGTAGCGAAGGTGAAGTGGGGCCTTTCGCTTTAATTGTGCTGTGACTTTCGGTGTCCATTGTGTTTGTCTGAGGAAAATAATATTTAAAAAAGAAAAAAAAAAACTCACAGTGTCTTTTAACCAATGTAAAATATTTATTTCAGTTTTACACTGTCCCACATAACAGCCACATTTTTCTCTAGCAGTGGATTCCACGCCCTTTTACCATATATCAATACAAAAGACATATCTAAAAGTAGAAATGGGAGATTTCTCTTAGTGCAAAACATCTATTTGATAAATTGATTCTACATGAACAGTGAGAAGCCTCTCTCCAATTTGTGCTCCTGTTCAGGCGACAGAAAAAGCAGAAAAGAACAATGGGGTTACATGATGTTGTGATATTTTTACATATAAACAGTTCATTAAAGATAGTGGCTGAATACTTCCATGTGGTACACAAAGCTACTTTAGGAAGATTAATGTTTCACAGATATGTTAATGCCTAAAAGTTAGTCCCTTCCTGAAACCAATAAATGTAAAGCTACAATTAATGTCCTAATTAAGTTACCCATCCTCTGAGCATGCAGCCAGCCTACACACCACCAGGGCTTAGTAATGTCCTTGTAAAACGTGGCTGTTATGTTAACACAACTAAATCTGTATTTCCGAAGTTCAGGGATCAACAAATGAACATCGGTACAGAGTTTGCAATCTCGACTGAGTGCATCCTTCGAGACAGCCTAAGGGTTTTTCTTGGATGTAAAAACACTAACAATGACTCTGGAGGGACACTAAACAAAAAAAGGAAATAAGGATTCCCTTTTAAAGAAAACTGAATATTTATTTTTAATGTATACCCTCTCCCTCAACACACACACCTTTCCAGTTCTTTTTCCCCTTTTTTTAATCCTTAGCTCTTTTCCTTTTGTCTGACTTTCTCTCGCTAAGCCTTTTTCATATCTGCATCTGAATATATCGAGCTCTACACGCTACATGCTCTCTTCACTGACAGGGCCTTTCTTGGTGAATTCTTCTTAAAGTGATTCCTGTTTTATTCCACCACCCCCATCTTCTAATGTTGTCCCTGTTCCAGAGAAGATTAGAAACCCAAAGAGTATAGGGTCAAAAAGGGTACCTAAGCCCATGAAAGGGGGAGGAAAGGCTGTTAGCAACACTAACCCAATCAGTTTCACGACCGTTCTTTTCATTTAAACAGCTACCTTTCTTTGTGTACTGTACTTTCCTGAAATTTTCTTTAATGAAAATGCCAGTATAAATTCAATCAGTTCACTCATATCTGTTAATATATTTAGTATTAAGTCATTTTACTGAGCTTTATTGGTACAAACTTGTCTTCATGGCTTCCTGAAACTCATGCACACAATCTAGCTCTAGACGACAGTACCTTGTAGGGCATACATATCCAGCTGATAATACATACAGCAGCTTTTCACAGTAACTATTATAATCAACATATGTTTTATTTAAGAAAGAAAACAAACACCTTACCAAGAACTTGCTGGCCTTGTTTCCTGGCATACTTGCAAAGGTGATTTCAAGATCTACTGGAAGGATGAGACTGAGGGCATCTTCTCCCTGGTTTTTCTCAAATATGATAGACTCCTCACAGTCAATAAAGAGGATGATCTTGTGGGCTTCCAGGTTAAAGGCCATGCGGGCCCACTTGCTATTGGAGAAAGGCGTTCCCCCTGGGAAGAGGATGGTGGCGGACTCCATGCTGTGGACTGCCCTGTACTCCAGACGCAGCTGGTTGGACCTGGTGCTAGAGACCAGCTGGAGGAGAGGGTGCCCATCTTTTTTCATGGCAGTGGGGGAGATGAAGGAGATGAGAGTGCTGTCTGAGTTCTTGGCCTGCTGTGCCACGAAGTGGAAGCCGATGGATCCCTGCATGGTGCTGAGGAAGTATATGGAGTAATCCCGTGGAAGAGTCAAGTGGGGCACACTCTGGCGGAACTTCCATGCTGGAATTCCAGGTTCCAAGCCTTTAGCCTTGCTAACACCCTTAATAGACCTAGTGATGTTCAGGGCTTTCAGCAGATCAATAACTGAAAAAAAAAAAAAAAATGTAATGACTACTCATACGTTTGCTAGGAGGTTATTTTAGGCCTGTCTATTGTATATGTTCCTGAATGATGACACCAGTTTAAAGATGTTTACAGAAATAAATGTTTTAAGCTCTCTGAAAAAAAAAAAAATCTCTATAACTCACCAATCTTTAACTAATACTATTTACATACACACATAAACAACTTGCTTCAGCGATGAGAGTATACAAATGTACCTTATAAACATAGAAGTGTACTTTTTAAATCAAACCAAAAAATGTAACTTAGGTACTATAACAAAACAAAGCCACAGCCTTTGTGAGGTTTCATACACTATAGTGGTATGGAAGTGAAGCTAGGCCATTAAAAAACCCAGACCAGGGTTAAACTGGTCTCCAAAGCTGTTTTTGTTTTAAATTGTATTTACTCAATCACTGGAATGCATTTATGCAGCATAGTACTTTTCTATTCCAACACTCCATTTTCAAAAGCAATAATTTTCAGGACTGTTCAAGCATGTACAGTAGCTGTATCAGGTGCCATAGTGGGATAATCCTGTCCCTTTTTAGAAAGTGTATCTCTCCAAAATGATCTATGTGAGACTGCCAGCCACCAGTGAATATCTTGTAGTACACTGTACATTTGTCTTGATCTTCTGGTGTATTAACTTACAACACTGATATTGTTTTTACCCGATCACTATTCTACAAACCAATACTACACCTGATTGACTATTTCATTGTTCCAGCCTCGTACCTCCAAGAACCTTCATTATCCGTGATTCTGCTTCCATCCTCAGATACTCACTACCACAAGGGCTCTTGGATGGCCTTGGATCCTTGATTCCTGAGATACTTATCCCCTAACTGAGCTGATAATCATCAGCAGTTTATAATCTCTTTCAAGAGCATATTCTCACAGCCTTCTATCTGGCTTAACAAGAGGACCATACTGAGAGCCACGTGTCCAGGAAATTTGAAAGAAACAACCTCCTGATTAGGGTTTTGTTTCTGTTAGTATGAAAGAGACAAATCTCCCACTATACTATATGGAAACAAAACTGTTTCTACCAGTTAACAAGTATACAATAGATCACTTCCTCATTGAAACTGTCTGTCACAAAAAACAGCATGATCACATGAGGCCCAAGAAAATACTTCACAAATCACAGTTAACCCCCAGAAACATAAGTTATAACAAAACCTGTGTTTTAATTCTTATAAATATCCCTATATTGGTTATTTGGTTTCTGGTAAGGTGTAGATGAGGAGGGGTCAAAAAACAAGGTTTGAGGGCACATTACTGTGTTGCCTGAAAACAGCATTTGCCAATATACAGTTGGGGTAATACGAATGGGATATTGTAAGGTAACATTGTACAAAATGTATTGTCTTTAAGGCTTCTAAATTGTTTATGCACTGTACAGTACATGTGTAACACTGGGTGACAAACTGGGGGGTTCTGGGGCCATGATAAAGAAACAGACCTTGAATAAAACCTCTTCATTTCCATTTAAGTTGCTTTCTTTAGGATATAAATAAGATTTGCAAGCAACATCAATAAAAATAATGTTCCAAATAATGCCAATGGGCTGCACGAGTGACACTTTCATTCTGTGCTTACAGATCAAGAAATGCATAGGCTTTATAATTCATTTTGGTTTAAGACCACTTTTTTTATAGTAATACAGGTAGCATGTGAGCTAGAAAGCAGCCCAAGGAGAGGAGGGCCACCCACGTTTGGTAACTATGTTTATGGTCCTTGAACCTTTTATAGCTTATTCCATAAAACTGTGTTCTTCATTTGAACAGCTCACATATAACATGTACTTTTGATTCTCTTCTCTTCATAGCTATCACATATTTGACTAGGTGAAGCTACAATAACCTTTAAATGACCCGTATGATGAAATCAGGCTCCTAATCATTCCTTCGAATCACGTTCCACAACTGAGATTCTAACAAACAGTCTGAGGAAATTTAAGTTGAAAGTTCTGGCAGAGACTGGGGTGGGATACCTAAACAGATCACAGCTGGGAACAAGTAGTGTTCCTAGAGCTCTAAATTTCTCTTGTAAATATTGTCAGGTGCATTAAAAAAGCATTTTCTTCAAACATTTTTCTTTCATCTTCCCAGATAATATTATTACTATTATTATTTATTGCATTTATATAGTGCTTTTTATACAAAAGTATCACAAAGCAATGTACAGTACATAGCAGAAAAAAAGAACAAACCACAATACATTTGTATAGCATGTCACACATACAACTGCCACAGTCAGACCATTTAAATAACAGTATATACATAATAATACAAAATCAGCAATCAAAGATAAGAAAGCCGTTTTATAAAGGTGCATTTTTAATCTTGACTTGACAACTGTAATGGTCCCTGACAAACAAAGGCAGAGCATTCCATAATTATGAGCTCTACAAGTAAAAACCCTACCTCCCATGTTGCTTTTGTTGACCCTAGGAATAACCAGCAGCCCCACATCCTGTGATCTTAGAGTGTGGTTTGGAAGATACAGGGTCAGTAACTCCTGCAAATAACTAGGTGCTAATCCATTCAGGGCAACATCTTAAAATCAATTCAATACTGCACAGGGAGCCAGTGTAAACAGGCCAAACAGGCCTGTTTTTCTGGTTTTAGTCAGAATTCTAGTGGTGGTATTCAGAACAAGCTGCAAGCAGGATACCACTTGTTTTGGGACTCTAGAAAAAAGTGCATTACAATAATCAATTCTAGATGAAACAAAGGCATGCATTAGTCTCTCAGCACCGGATACGTTAATAATAGTTTGGCTATATTTCTCAAATGGTAAAAAGATACTTTTGTAACTTCCCTAATATGAGTCTCAAATGACAGATCAGGATCAAAGATGATCTCCAAACTCTTAATTTCTAGTTTAAGTTTTGATGAGAGACTGCAAGGGTCGAGATCATATAATCCCACATTTCCTTTTAGTTGGTTCTATGATCCCACTAGCATAACCTCTCTTTTATCTGAATTTAACATTAAAAAATTCTCTAGTGCTTGATGTCTGTGAGCAAGTAGCTAATAACACCCAGGCAGAAGAAATTCCTGGCTTTAGGGACAAATATATGGAGACCTAGAATGGAGCCCTGTGGAACACCACAGACAACTTCCAATAATGCCCATTTTACATCCCAAATATAGACAAACTGAAACCTATTCAAACTTCAGTTTAGTAGCTTTTGAAACTTGTCATTTTATGCCAGTTAAGGGTCACAAGTAAAAAAGAAATCACGTTTCACTTCAGAATTTATGAACTGTTTAAAGTTATAGATGTTTCCACACAGCATGTGGTTAGCTACCTGTCATTTTCAACCAGCTTTGCTTCCTATTTCGACTGTACTAAATGCATTTCACATCTTCAGAAAGCTAGACTTCTTGAACTGCTTTCGAAACATGCCAGGATTAATCAATTAGTCACAGGGGCTCCTCTTTCCCAAAACACAATTCAGAAACACAAGTTCATCAGTCAGAAACTTTGAGAAACTATTAAAGTTTTCTAATTCTCTGGTTTCTGTAGGAACTCATGAATGACAATAAATTATGTCTCACTCTCTCAACACATGTCCCTTAAAATAAATTGAAGGTAGCTTTTAATAGCACTGAAGTACTTCTTCTTCTTCTTCTTGTCTCCAGCCCAACCTTCTATATGGTCTTTTCTCATTATTATGCACATGCCACCGCTTGTGGTGCTGATTTTGCCAAATCTTGTGGAGTGCATTGTGGAGCTGCAGGACATCTCAAGAGATGATCCATGGTTTGCTTCTCCTGACATACACACAGGTCGTGGTGTAGAGACCCCATGATTTCATGAGAAAGTTGCATCTGCCGAAACCCACTCACAGTCTGTTCAGGCTCTGCCATGTGTGCCATTTGTAATTGAGGCCAAATGTCAACTTCTCACTGGGGGTAATTCCTCGCCGGCTCCATTCAACAGCTTTGTCACTCAATTTCTCCCATTCTTTTTGCCAGAGAGTAATTCTGGCAAATTCCAGTGATGTGGTCAGTGGTACCGTGAAGGACAAAAAGCTGTTTCTCGATGAGAGACAACGGTGTGCTGGCTGATGTCCATGTAGCAGGTGGCAGTTGTCCAACTCTTGTACTTACAGGTTGTTGTCACCTGCTACTTTCCTCCTTATGTTAGGGGGCGCTATGCCAGATAGTGCGTATAGGCAGAGAACAGGGGTGGCTCTTAAGCAGCCTGTTATGACTTTGCATGTATCATTTAGGGTGGTGTCAACAGGTTTACTGTGGCTTGAACAACCCCAGGTGGAGCAGGCATACTAAGCTACAGAGAAACAAAGAACAGCAGTACGTAGAGTGGATGGATGCACTCCCCACTTAGAATTTGAAAGCTTTCGCTGAATGTTGTTTCGTGTGTTGACCTTGGCTTTGGTATTTAGTGTGTGCTTTTTGTAACTGAGTATACAATCCAGTGTTACCCCTAAGTACACCAGGTGATTCTGATGTTTAAGGCTTTGGTCTCCCCAGGTGACATTCAGGTGTCATTCTGCATCCTGGTTTCTCAGGTGAAAGGCACAGATTTGGGTTTTACTAGGGTTGGGTTTGAGTTGTTTAGGTATTAATCTGACATCTTGTTCAATGCCCTCTCTAGAGTCTTCTCTGTGTCCACAAAGTTATTCTGCTGTGTGGTGATGCAGAGATCGTCAGCATAGATGAAACTAGATGTTCAAAAAAAGTGGGGTGAACAGACTGCCTTGTGGTAAGCCATCTACTTACCACAAGGTAAGTAGATGGCCATCTACTTACCATCTACTCTACATAGAAGCATCTGTTCTCTAAGAGGCTACGAATGGTTTGGCTAAGATCTCGGTCATCAGACATGAGGTACAGTTTATGGATCAAGGTATGATGTTGGACAGTAACATATGCTGCAGATAGATCAACAAACGCTGCGCTGGTGATTAGCTTCTGTTGGAAACCGTCTTCAATATGCTGTGTGAGGTTTAGTAGTTGATCTGCACAGGATCGGCCTGGTCTGAGACCGCTTGGTCTCGTATGAGTTTAAAGTCTACCAAGGGTGAAATTCATTGCAGGAGACGTTCATAGCTCTAAACTAAACTCATCAAACAACAGTGTGGTGAAAACTTGCAAACTTTTTTTTTTTTTTTTTACTATTACTATTTAGTTCTTCCCTCTGGGAAGACATTCTGTTTATGTCAATATTCATATTCGTCTTTTTTGTTTATTAGTTTATTTGGTTCGCGCCTGTTTTATCAATATTGGGGGGTGATAACCAGAGAAAAGGGCAGGGCCAGGTTGTACAGTTGTTGTGTTTTTTGTGTTTTGTTTATCATCTCATATTGCTGTGCAGCATGTGTTTTTCTTTTCTATCATGTGAATTTTGATTACGAATATGTTTGTGTGTCAGCAGAAACATAAAAAGAGCAGGGCAGAGATAAAGTATGTCAGTTTTATTTACATTTTATTTGCCTACATCAGTGTTACAGGAAATGTGCTGTTGAACTTTCACTTTATACCAAGACATCAGAGAAGCAACAACTTCAAGACCCTTGTCAAGAGGGCTTATTCCAGAATGTTTTATTGACAGTGGACGATGGTTTCCAGAGGACTGTGAAACTGTTACAATGTGAATGATAGCACCTGGCTACACTCTTGTAAGTTTTTTTTTTTTTTTAAATAATAATAGGCTCCATCCTCATTATTAATGATGCCTATCAGAGTCAAACATTTTGTGTTTTATACAGAGAAGTGTTTGATAATCTTTATAGCGTTTGAGATGATGTTCTTTTATTTTCTGTTCATGCTAACCAGTTAATCCTAGCATTGTCAGTGAACATGTAGTTGATATTTTTTGTGCCTGTGTCCGTGTAAAAGCATGCTAAATGTGTTTTAGATGTTTATACATTTGTTATACTATACAACAACAGCTGTTGGAACCTTTAAATATATAACCTATAAATTTATCTACATGATTTAGGTAAGTACATGACCTGGCTATATCTTTTTAACTTTGGGCTTAAAGTACATCTGCATGTGATATTTTATATTGTTCTGATAAGCTACATAAAAGTGGAGGGTGTCAGGGGTTGTGACCTTCTCTGGAATATCTTTGTTAATGATGTTTTTTTCTATAGGAAGCACAGCCCTGGAGTCACAATCTGACAGTAACAATCTGACAAAGTAAGCCAGTTTTCACCATGTTGCGATGCACTTCTATACAGCACTTGATTTCCATGTTGTAAATGGGAGGTATCACAGCCAACATTTTAAAATAGCAGAGAAATCTTAACATTTACAGATTTGTCAAGCAGCTAGTATCTACTATAAAAAGCGAGGTGATCCTCTTTGAAAAGGAGAAAAAAAAAACATCAGTTGCTGGAAGGTGGGGGCTGTGTAAGGGAGTGTAACACATAACTGGTCAGACGTTTACTCCAATAAACAGACAAGAATGCAACCCGGCCTCTTGGTGGAGCACTGAAACTTCCATTAAAGCCTATAAAAATGTTTCAGGAAACAACCTCGCCATCTCGATCAGCCAGTGAAGAAAGAAACTAAAGAGCAATGTTACTTGCATGCTGCTGTCTAGAAATAATAACCTGCTGGGGTGACTGGAGAAGTTGCTACCTGTCCTGGAAACACATACTCCTATCTCAGCATGATAAAGTTACATAACCACCAAGATACAAGGTTCATCACATCAGGGGAGTAACAGCCTTTACCCAGGAAGATTATAACTTCTGATAGCCTTGCTCATCCAAAAATGAATGCATGTTATCCTTTACAATGTGAAAACCTTTGATTTGTATCTTGATCTGTAGTTTAGCCAGTTATTATCAGTGTTCTTCAAAGACAGTGATCATATCTCTTTTGGAGTTTTCTAATCTTACTCGTTTATTATACTCACTATGGTTGTTTATTTCCAAGCAACCAAGCTACATAATTTCACCTTTTTGAAAAATGCACAAATGTTACGTTACAATTGTATTTTTTTTGTTAGTTTGTTTTTACAAATAAATAAAAAAATACCAGCTATCCACTTGGACGTGAGATAAGACATCAAGGCTGAATGCAGTCCTATTTTCCAAATAAAAGTAATGTTCATCATAAACCCAATGTGGGCTTGTACTGTAAACACTTGCCCTAAAGACAATATGTTAACATAAAACAGCCGTGGTTATTTGTTAGCTTTAGGGTTGCTATGGATCTGATGCACTTGTACAGAGGCAACCTATATGAATCAGAATGACTTTCCAATAGGGAAAGTGCAGCTGTAACTATTCTTACAAACGTATGACAGAGATGTATTACTCTGGAGGCCTGGGAAGGTGAAGATATTTACAATTCCCCCCAACCCACATGTCACAGTTTTTGCATATTTCCACTGATTTTATTATATTGCTTAATTTTTTTATTTTAACCCTCAATTAGGCTTGAGGTTTTTATTATTATTTTAACATGTCTTTACTTAAGTAGAAGTCTGTCTTTCAGAAATATCTTTCATTAGCAGAGAACATTGTGGGAGCAATCTGTTGGAGATCTTGAGCAAGAGCAGCCATTGTCTGTTTACTTTTGGCCAAGAATTGCAGTTCATTTTATATATATATATATATATATATATATATATATATATATATATATATATATATATATATATATATATATATATTTACAGATGGGCTAGCCTCTTTATAATTTTATAGAGCACTAACATAGGCTTTAAGGTTGGATTACATACAAAACATGGCACAATGTATTATTTTTGGTTCTAATGCAAGAAATGTAAAATGGGAGAGCAAGCTTTCTGTCTTACAATAAATCATATTCATACAAGAAAGGTCCAAGTTTAGCAGTTTAATTTTTTTTTTTTTTTTTTTTACCATAAATAGTTTTTTAAATGACCTTTATGTTTTATGCCTGGTACAGTTTGGCCCCATTTAAAATAAATAAATACATAATTTTGGAACCAGTGCCTTCAAAGGTTTCTTCTTAGTGCCCCAAAGTAACCTCCTTCAGTTTCAAGTATTTGGTTTAATTTGGTGCAAGACCCATAGCACCATGTATGGGTATATACACTGGCAACATCAGCACCCCATACACTACTAGTACTGATATCATGGTGCAGTGCTACAATAACTTAATGGTATGTGACTGGGAAAGATTGGCATTCAGTGCATTCCACAATAGAACCACAGGAGTAAGAGGAAAACCATGCAGACTTTCTACATTGCAGTGCCATTTTTACTACAGCTCAAGTTCCTACAGTGATGTCTGCTTTTGTCAGACAACTGTTAGTGCTGTCTGAAGAAACCAATAAGCCCTTGTTCTCTATGCTCGCTGCCCTGCATCTCGCCTTACCTGCGCTCACATAGGTCCTGACTTTTGGCAAATCCAAAATGCCAATTGTGGGCTTAAAAAATGTGTGTAAAAAGCATCATTTTCAAACCTAAAAAAATAAGGACCAGATGATATAAACACATGCTCGGACAGTGGCTACAAAATTATTTAAAAATATTCCAAACAGTTACTCTACTACTAGTATGGCTTCTGGCAGACTTTTCCAATACCATTTTGTAGTTTCTTTAATTACAAGATGCTAAATTATTAAATAAAAGATCTAAATTATGTTTATACAGCTTTTTTTTTATATCCCCTAAAATTCTAGGTGATGCAAAACTTTGGCTGTAGATATAGCTCAGCCATGCCAATAAATAATTGGCAT
The DNA here is from genome assembly GCF_017654505.1 of Polyodon spathula. NCBI lineage: Eukaryota > Metazoa > Chordata > Actinopteri > Acipenseriformes > Polyodontidae > Polyodon > Polyodon spathula. The sequence goes on from NC_054540.1 coordinate 12,439,688, forward strand.
GCCTGAATTCCAAAATAGTGGTATTACAGAGTAGCTTGGAATTGGGCCCACAAATGGCACAGGGGCAGAAAGGCTTCCCTTCTCCTACACACCAGTTTAGCTCATCAGGGTAACCCCAGAGGCAGGTAGCCTCAGCAACATGAAAAACAAGATGCACAGGACAGGAAACAAGCTGAAAGAACATAGCAACAGGCCTGGAGAAGATATTAAGGAAATGCAGTAGCCCTGGGACTGCTTGTATGCATTTCCCAAATGAACACTTAAAACTGATACACCCATGAGGGACATCCTTACTCGATGGGCATCTTGAAATACAGTTTTCTGATGCCTTCTATATAGTAAATATTCAGAGTACATGCCGTGCACATTTGTGCATACTTATTGGTCGTGTCCCGTCCCCCCCCCCTCACGTGCGGATGAATATCAACTGCTACCATCGCATATAGCTTTGTGTTAATGACATTTTTATCATTTGCAAATATGCCACCAAATAAATTAATTCTATCCTTGCTAATCTCACAGTGGATTCTATACTCCAAGAAATTGAACAAAATGCTGGTGTCATTATATTATAAAAGAGTATTGAAGTGATATAGAGAGATCTTGAGACAAACTTATTTAGACATTGACAGTGTACATTAGTGAAAGGACTGAGCTCAGCATAACAGTATACTGTTTGTCATATACAGAATACTGTTTATATATATATATATATATATATATATATATATATATATATATATATATATATATATATATATATATATATATATATATACTGGATATATAGGCACAAAATCAGTTGTCCTGGCCGTATATTATCTTTACCTAGTTGGCACTTAAAAGTCAATAATGTTCAATATTTACTACGTAACCGTATAAACGTATAGGTAGGAACCCTTTCTTAACATTTGTACTGCACTATCTAATCCTGTGATGGAACATACCAACCCTCCGGTCACCGCGAGGAAACCACAAAGGAAATTGTAAAGAGCCTATGAGTTGATAAAGGACAATTAGCTGAGATAACTTAAAAGGGCTTTTGCCAAGATTTCAGTCTGAATACTTGTCTAGACTTCTATTAAATTTGGATTTGGAGCTGTATTAGTTACTTTTACTCGTAAATATTAATATTAAAAAAAAAAAAAAAAAAAAAAAAAAAAAAAACATGAAATAACAGCATAATTGCATAAATGACATAAACATTATTCTCCTGTAAATATTAGTTGGAACTGAAGTCTGCACGTAGCAGTGTGATGAATGTTTAAAGCGATATTATTTCCTAAGTTTTACAATAACAAACATAAAAGGAGGCATAACCACGTACCGTTCTCGTCGTAGTAATCGTAGAGATGTGTGTCAGGCTGAGCTCCCGGTGTCAGGAAAAAGTTCCAGAATATAATTACGAGCACCTGAAGAAAGAAAGTAACTCTGAGCCGAGATATCTCCATTCTTAATTCTCCAGCTTTCATACCGGTCCAAGATCTAACAGGACTGGAGAAACACTTGGTCTTTTAATCCAAGTTTAAGATTCGCCTTCATGTGGCTGTAGTTTTAAAAGCTAATTGTTTTCCGAAATGTGTGCAAAATAGTAAACATGTTCTCATTTAAAAACTAAGTACGGCACTGGTGTGTGAATGCAAAATGTATTCAAAACTTTCCAAATAACAAAACAGGAGTTAGAGCTTTTGAAGAAACAACAGATGTACATATCAGTACAGCAACAGCACATCTGCAGTTTGTGTTGCAGGCTATTGTACTTCCTAGTGTCCCTTGTAGTAGGTTGCTGAGGAATATTTCTAACATGTTCCAGGAAAACCAATAAACTAAAACCTTGAGCAACATAAATGGAATCTTTTAGAAAACTGCATATTATTATATAATAAATTAGTTTAGACAATTATATATATATATATATATATATATATATATAATATATATATATATATATAAATAAGCATTAGAGAAAACAACTATTTTCATTTTTGCTTTGCAAAAGTAAAACCACTTGTTCATTGTTGTAAAACTTCTGTAAGTAATTTTTTTTTTTTAAGGAGTAATTTACCCCCTTAGGGGGAGAGCCGATTCCTTGGGATCCACCTCCGAGCTGTCTGAGCTAAAACATGGTGTGGATTTAAGGATAGGAGCAGAGCAAAGAACAACCCCCTGAAGAAGAAGAAAAAAAAACACTTAATAAAGAATTAGCAGTCACTATTGAGAGGTCTAAAGTCTAGAATGTATACTTAAGATGTTTTAGCTGGAGTATGGAAGGGAAGGTAAGGTTAGAATGAAAACCCATTCTTTTTTTTTTTTTAAGCCTAAAATCAGATACAAAAAATATCATCCCTTGAACATCTTCCACTTTAATTTGATATAACCTACATAAAGAGAAACACCTTAAGTTCCCTCGTCTTGTTTTGTATGTTTGGTGGTTGTGAAAGATTCATAATCATGTCACAATGTATACTGGTAAAAAATAAAAATACAACTGGTACTCTAATTGCTTAGGCACTTTGTATGCATACTTTGGTATTCTTTTAATTGCTTTTCCATGTCTATGGTTTTATATTTATTCATATGGGAAAATGGTTTGTTATACATTTACCTTATCATTTTTGATTGAGTGTTTTTGGAGTTATGGCTTCATTCTATACTGTCAAAATGTGTAATTGTGCATTGCTACCATGTAATTTCAAAATATCATGAATGCTGAAAAAGGTTAAAGCATTGAACACTGATAGAAATGGTCTCATCTATATTTCTCTTCTGTGTGTCATTTCATGTTGGCTGACAACATCAACTTATGAAAAATGCTTAATATTTATTGTCTCAGTTTTCTTAAGATCTGTTTTGGACCCCTTGACGCTATCTTTCAATTGTTGACCAAGGCCTAACAAGAGAGACAGTGTGACTTTAAGGACAGGCAACCAGCCAAATTAAACAAAACAACAGTAACAAGATAAAAAAGATTTTCAGTTAAAACTTTTTCTTTCTTTTCAATTACTTAGCACTAGACAATGTCGACCCAAGGGACTTTTTCGACCTGAAAAAAGAAACAAAGGCCAGGGGTCACAAATAAAGATTACATAAAGGGGCATTCAGAACAGAAAAAAGAAGTTACTTTTTTACACAGAGAATTGTTGGAGCCTGGAACCAATTCCCCAGTAACGTTGTTGAAGCTGACACCCTGGGATCCTTCAAGAAGCTGCTTGACAAGAATCCATGATCAATATGCTACTAACATCCAAATGAACAAGATGGGCCAAATGGCCTCCTCTCATTTGTAAACGTTCTTATGTTCTTATGTTAATTTATTTTTAAATTGTATTTTCTGAATGGTAAAACGCAAGTGTATGTTAAATCTTCACAAACATATCTACTGCCAATATCTAAATTAAAACTTGGGACAGACAAAATAACAATAAAATATATTTTTGGCAGATTTGTTGACGAAAGTCTATTAACCGCAGTTCAGTCAGTATGTGCCTCCCTCCTTGTCTGCAGTATTTCTCAATGTAAATTGTGTCTTGTAGGCAAGTTATCACAAAGAATAGGTGATGGAACTTATTCCTATATTCATCTCAAACTTGGGTAGACAACCTTACTAATGACTAAAGACCTGACACACAAGGTTATTTATTACCATTAACAAGAACATGCCCAAGAGTGTGAACAGCTGCAAGTCCCTTTGAGAAAGATTCACTTCACAAGAGGCTCATACTTTGCTCTGTGGGAACAAAGAGGGGACAGGGTTTCAGGTACATTTGAGTGGTAAGCATGCATTACCCATCATAACACTTATTAGAGATTATTCAGGTGAAGGAGATGTGTGTGGTATGTTGGGTTTCCTTGTTTTTGATTTATAATAAGATTCAATATGGATGTAACAGTAACTGTACATCCAAGTTACCTGAAAGACATCCTTATAATGAGATTGAAATATTAGATGATATGGGCATAAAGGAAATGTACCGTACTATAGTTTATCATACAAAGTGTTTGTTTTTAATTTACATGACAACCCAATTATGTTTCTTTTTATTAATAATGTATAAATACTTATTGATACAGACTGATTGATTTAGCCTCATAGTAAAAGAAAATCTATTTCTGATATATAGTTTTTCTTTTACTTTTCATATATTTACATATATGTACCTGTTCTCCATATGAACGGATAACTGTACATTGTAAATGTAGAGAACTTTTTTTTTTTCTTAAGGGTTAAACTGAACTACTACAGAAGTTTGTGGTATAATTAGGAAATTTCAATTTCAAAAGTAAAAGGACAGCAGAGAACTGTAGCTCTAAATCCCCAAATCCATCATTCTGACATCAAGCCACACAGTGTGCAATCCTTTCACTCTTAATAACAAATGACTGAGTGGAGACTTTACACTAGATCCATTACAATGGCATTGTTAGGCAGACAGTCCAACCCCTTCGTAACATACAGCTACCTGCTACATTGCCTGCAGTCCTTTAAATAAAAATGAATCACAAAATCCCATCTGCTACGATGCTAATACACTTCTTATTATATTACAACTACATGTGACATAGTGTGATCATCATCATCATCATCATCATCATCATCATCATCATCATCATCATCATCATCATCATCATCATCATCCTACTCAAGGATATATTTACATAATATAGCTTAAAAGCAATATCTACTTTCCAGGAAGGTCCTTTCCCTAATAAAGGTTTTATTTTTTTATTTTATTTATCTAAACCGGGAGAAGACCACATTGTCTCTCACAATTGTTCCATTACAAGATTGTTTAACTTACAACTCGTTTCTTATTTAAATGACCTTGTTGAAGAACAACTAAATAATTGCAGTCCTGATTGGGTGCCTACCCCAGAGCTAGACCAGTGGGATTTGGGTAAAATAGTGAAATAATGTAATCTTTCTACAAAGTAAAAACAGTATAATGAATTGAAATAGCATTGGTCTCCCATTGAGTGCCGAAATTGTGATGAGGTACCAGTCCCAGTTTTATAAATCATTATGTTCAAGTTGGAATTACTGCATTGTACTGCATAACAAAGTTACTTGATAATGATATCTTACAATATCAGGATACAAGATGGTGGCTGCTGGAATATTCACCATCATCAGGATAATAAGTAAAATGTAAAGAACAACAAAATACAATGTAATAATGTCTTAGCCATAATAATAATGACATGTTTTGGAAATGCCAGTAACAGAATTACAACATATTGTATGGTATCTGAAAACACTATTAAACTATGAGGTCGGGCAATTCTAGATTAATACTTGAACTGATAAAACATAAATCACATTGCGCATAGCACATAGTATAATACATTTATATAGAATATAACAAAATGGATAACTGTGGCAATGTTGCCCCGCCCCTGTGTATTTCAGTGTTGCATGTTGCGTGTTGTGTGTTAATGTTGGTGTTTAATCATTGGTACGCGGGATATAATATGGGTTATTGGCACAAGTGTTTCAAATGTATATTTGTATTTAGGCACGAGGATTGCACAGCACTTCACTTGCAGGTAAAATGTAATAATATGTGAGCAAAGGGAATTGTACTTTTATTAATTCACGTGCAGTTGTACCGAGACTCCAATTGAATGATTGATTACCAATCGAGTCTTGGTACAGCTGCATAGAAGCAGCATGTTTTCACTCACTTGGGGTTGTGTGTTCAGTGAGTGGAGAACGGGATTGGAGACGGAGGTAACAGTTAGAATAATAGTTAAAATAATATCAGCTCACCGTGTTTGTCTGTGTAGTCCGTTTTGTTTGTATATTTATTTTGGCTATAGTGCAGTGTCCTGTGTTTTGTTTGTCTTACAAGCTTTTATTTTTCTGTTTGTTGAATCATTAAATGTTGAGGGAAAGCAAGCACTCAGCTTCACCAAAACTCCATGTCTCTCTGTTTATTCTGTGTTGGTTCCTAGTTCTGGTCTGAGGTCACCCACTACAGCCGTCTTTGTAACAATAATATAGCAAAATGAATATAAAGTGCAATAAAATAGATATAATATAAAAAGAATGGCAAAAACTGCCACCTGGGAGACTTGGAGTGGAGCAGCAGTTGAGCTAGCCAAACTATTGACGTCTGTTTAATTGTCACTGAGACAGTGGGGATTGTCGGGGTTCGCTGTGTACCTGCTACCTATTTGCAGAGTCAAATTACTCTCGGGAGGAATGGGGGAAGGGAAAAATGTGCTCATTATTGTATGCAGTAGAGTTGTTTTTGTGTTGTATAAAATCGCAATACAAATTTGTTTACAAAAAAATGAATGGATAGAACAAGTAGCAAAATTAATATAACATATTGAAAACAGATATAACATGTAGATGAGCTGCTTCAGGCAATGAAGACCAAATTGTAATGCCCAGTAACAGGCCACGAGGACCATGAGAGCAGAACATTAAATAAGATCATTTTTTTCCCATATCGAGTTCTTTTCTATGGCACTTGCCTTTCTGCCAGTGCAGGAAAAGATCTTTGTAAAATCTCTTGTTTTGTATGCTTTACATTCATTTTGCTACATGTTATAGCCATTATGGACATACCTATTCTGCTACATATTGTATCCATTTTGCTTTATGTTCTACCTATTTCATTATATGCTTTATCTATTTTGCTATATATCATATCCACTGACTGACTGCCTCATATTATGTACATGTTATATCAGTTTCACTGTATGATAAATGTTACTATATACATTATTTATATTAGACTATATGCTATAAATATTCTGCTACATATTGTATCCACTTTGCTTTGTCTGTTTTGTTATGAGCTATATCAGTTCTGCTGTGGTTTATACATCTCACTATGTGCTATATACTGTATATTCTACCATATATAATATCTATTATGCTATATGTTCTATCCATTTCATTACATGGTATATCCATTCCATTGTATGTACAATACATTTCCGTATATGCTTTATCTGTTTTATTATATATTAAATATATTGGTTACAATATGCTTAACCTATTTTGTTGTATATTACATTCTTTCTGCTTCATGTGATATGCATTCTTCTATGTAGTATATGCAACGCGGTATGCTAATTTCGAATTGAACGTCCTCTCATATTGTAAAGTTTTACTTTTGTTTCACTGTCTAAGTTATCCAAAACAGATCCTGAACAAGAGTCCCATAGCCAAGTGTATCCAGCTGTCTGTGCTGCTGGATATTGGATGCCAGCATGTTTTGTTAACGGTTAGTATCGTGGGGGAACTCTATCGTTGTGGTTTGTCTGTTAGGGTGAATTTCAACTTTGCATTCGTTCAAGTAAGATGTTATTTTCAGTACTGCCACCCAGATAATGTTTTTTATAACTGGCAATAGAGTATTTTAGGGTTATTTGGTGTTTTTCCTACACCATGACACTCACTAAAGGAAAATGGTTTTCCTCCTTTGGTGAGAAACACATGAGTTATTAAATGTGTGAGAAAGATATATGCACTCTCTGCATATAGACAGTCACATTACAGTATACAGAAATAACTATGATAACCACTGTTGTAAACTGTATAAATGAATTATTAACAGTCACAGAACATTCCAGAGGCTTACTCCTTCACACAAGGCTGTTTAATGTTTACTCCTACTGCTCTGAACCATAGTGTAAAAATGATCAGTCCACCATTGCACAAACATTTAGTGAGTGACTAGTAGTTGTACAATTCCTTATATGATTTTACACAGTCAGTATAGGAGGGGAGTTTGGTACATCAACAGTTGTAGACAACTTAAAAATAATAATAATTAACATTGTCTTAGTAGTATTATTATTTTTGTAACTGATTACTTACTAATTGAGAAATAGAAATAGATCATACCTTAAATTGGACCCCAACTAGGATTCTTGGACATCTATGAGTTTACATCCCAGCATTGCTGCTGCAGCATTCAAAGAATTCCTTGCTCTCAATCATGCAGGGAGAGGGGGAACACTATAGGGGTTACTGGGACCAGAGGAGCCCACTGCAACAGCAGGCTCTGCCATTCACAGCAGGAGCTACTAAAGGCAATGTGTACAGAGAGAGCCTGTTCTGAAGCGAATAGCAAAAACAATCAACTCAACATAGCTACAAATCTGAAATGCTGCTGATATTAAGGACTTTATGTTGTCCCTGGTCCATAATAGAAAAGAGTGAGGTTTTTCTTGTGGTTAAGCTAAAATATGGAACTTTCAGACACACTCTGGGAGAGAATCAAATGACCACCTTACATTTAGTTCCAGCCCAGCTGCAAAACTGGATAAGAAAAACCCTGACAGCAGTGCCAAGAAGACTGTGTGTTAAATCCGCAGAATGCCGGCATTTCTGAGAGCAATGCTTTAAAATATTTTGAGAAAATAAGATTTGTTTTCCTTTACCTAATGAATCCTAATTCAGCCGAATTTACAAAAAGTAACACGTGAAGTTAAAGAAAATAATTGTTTAAAAGGATGAGATGATGTTTTTGGATTTACTTATCTAAGAAAAAATGTTACATGTGCATGCTAATACGACTACAACAACAACTACTACAGCTACTACTAACACTACAGCTACTACTACTATTACTAATAATAATAATAATAATAATAATAATAATAATAATAATAATAATAATAATAATAATAATAATAATAATAATAATTACAGATTCTTGTTTTAATACATTGGTAAAACTGTGACCAGAATGACATTTGAGAATGTTAATCTGCTAGTTGAAATGTGAAGAGCTCTGTGAGAAAGTTGGGATGAGACTGATTAAGAATGAATCCATCTTAACTAACAACAATGACAAGATTTAAAGATAATTAGACAGATAGATGAAGGAGTGGTTAACTAACTACTCAGCCAGTTGGGTTGTGCCCATTACTAACTGTAACACATTACAGTTTTACATTTTTACTTAGATTTTACTGACTCATTTGTTCTGGTGTTAAAGTTTTAACATGTTTTTTTTTCTTCAGATTCTTTTTTTAAAAATAAATTTAAAAAAGTATTCATATATCTAAAAGGTTTCAGATTTAATCGTGAAGTTTCGATTCCTGACTTTTTTCAGAGGCTCTCTAGGGACCTCTAGTGGTAGAAGGTTATAATTGTTTTAAGAAGTGGAAGAAACTGGTTGTTGCACTCAAACCTGAAGCAGAGACGCACAGAGGAGGCCAATGTTTTTTTTTTTTTTTTAACAGAAATTCATACAATAGTTAAAAAAAAGCAAATTGAATCACTGTACTGACATGCCTCAGATTGTAAATATTGTATCGTATTTGTATTGACAGAGCAATGAAAAATAAAAGCCACAAAAGTTTTCTGTGCCTTTAACAGGAGAGACTTGGTACTGATAAAAAGAATGCAAAGTATGTGCAAACAGTATACAAGCTTTCAAATTTGTTCTAGCCTTAAATACAAGGGCGTGCCAAGCATTATATGTTACTTTGAGGCCAAATTCTTTTTAATCATCACATCTAAAATCACTCTGTATTATATAGTAAAACATGAACAGCATTAACATAAATACATTACAATACATTATATACTGTATAAACAATGTCAGCCTTTCAGCCCCATTAATGCTATTCAGTAGGTTCTAGACATTACCAATGCTAGTATGCATGCCAATTGATATGACAATGCGCTACATTCAATACGCTACCTGGATTTCCTTGTTAGACCACACTTACCCCTTCAAATTGTGATGGATAGTACTGTACACTGATGATAATTTAGGAAACCTTCAGATATTTTTTTAAAAATGTGATAAAACCCCAAACCTCTTCACACATTCTGGTTTGTAAACTTCTTTTTTTTTATTTTTTTTTTTTTACTTTTTTTCTATGACATTCACCAGCTTAGAAACAAATTGCTTTGAAAGTAAGGCAAGTCAGACATTTTCATCTGAGTTGTGTAATTTTAGAAGCATTGATGGTTAATGTTTGACACCTGCTTTTATGGAACTTGGATCGTTGCGTGTAAAATTAAACAGGTGGGGAACATAAAGATTCATTATGAACTACATGTGTGACTGGTATATGATACAGAGGTTTGTTCTTTTTGGGCTAGAACTAGATTGGTTTCATGAATACGTCACTAACCAGGGAAATCATCTAATCTTATCCCGTGCAAAGCCCCTTAACAGTGGATCAGGAATGACAAAAATAAAAGTGCAGGTTACAGTTAATTAAAGTAATTCATTCAGATTGAAGGAAAGAGTTTATAAGGGAAGAAGCGGGCTGGTTATTGACAAGGCAAAAAAAGGGACGGGAACAATTTCACTTTGCAGGTGCAATGACCCAGGTAGTGTGAGACAGTCTAAAAGCATGGCTTGTAAAAAATCTAGAAATTACTTTCTTTTAAAACTGTATGTTTGGGACCTGTGTAATGAATGGATGTGCATGGCGGAGGAATTTTTTTAATGTTTTGTTAGCTACAATTACTTAGAGAGAAAAATGTCCAGTTAGTCACGCTTACTATTTTACCTCTAGTGGTCATTTACAGAAAATATCACATGCCTGGCATTTCACAGATTATTTACAGAAGGACACTAGTCTCTGTACCCTGTTTTACAGAGGAATGCAAATCGGTGAAGTACTTTGCCCTAATTTTGTACCGAGTTTTGAATGAGGAATATCATTGTACTGCAATTATTAAAATACCTGGTAAGGTTCCTAACAAAAGCAGTGGGACAATCAATAATATTTTTAGTGCTGAGTACCTGCTGTTGTGAAAATTGGTTTGCATTTTTCTCCTGCTTTATTATTTATTAATTTTTTAACTTAACAACAGCAATGACAAACCAGTTCTCCTGATGGCGTCATCATTCTCCAGTTAGTTAATGCTTAGCTGAGCGCCTCAGTTTAACCTCTCTGTCAGCTGGTAGTCATCCTGTCCTAGAAATGCGTTCTAAGCCCTTTCTGCTTGGGAGAATCTTAATTCCATGCAAACAGACAACTCTGTCAGTGGATCGTGTTCAACAGTGTAATACATTCAAATGTACAAAGGTAGGCATGACCAGAACAATACAGAGAAGGAATATAAGGGACACATTGGGAATATGTACTAGAAACTAAACAAGAGACTGAGCATCAATTGAGGACTCCAAAGAAGTAAGAATTGAAGATGTTTTATATAAGTAGCAGACTTCTATAAGTACTATTGCTAAATTCAAACCTCTTATAGCATGTTCTTTCTTTCTTTCTTTCTTTCTTTCTTTCTTTCTTTCTTTCTTTCTTTCTGTCTGCTTATTTGAAACTTTTCGGACACAAAAAGTAATTATGTCTAGCCTGAGCCATGTGCTTGTAAACATTTCATACAAAGAAGACCTTACCAGCACAGTATCTTGTTGAATATGTTTAACTAAATGATATACTGTACATATGTAGTATTATACTTATAATTCTTTAAAATATTCACTACAATAAAAACATATTGTTTGGCAGTTATACTGTATATTACAAGGATTTAAAAGTACGGTTTGATTGAATCTTGTCAGGAAAATGATACAGTATACAGTATACAGAGCACATTCATCTCTTTGTTTGTAGGGACAACTTACTGTACTATTATTACCTGCTTTTGTAATGAATGTCTACCCAAAGCTAATATTATGATTACTACTACTACTACTAATAATACTAATAATACTAATAATAATAATAATAATAATAATAATAATAATAATAATAATAATAATACACTATGTTAAGGTCATTGATGTACCTTTCCAGAAATGTGTTACCAAAAGCAAAAGACCCCAATCCCTGCTGCTCGCTAGTTGTAATTACAATTGCATTTTTTTGCAATTGACGATGAAATGTGGACCATGTATGCTTGCTCTCAATGGGGGAGTATATTGTGAACAATTATTTTGTATCTAACTGAGTTTATTAACAGAGAGCTGTGTCACTCTGTCTGCTACAAATGCAGCTTAGCTGTTTAGGTGTAGCAGGCCTCAATGTGGACAGTAGTGTTCAATACCTGGTCACTTTCTACACAATACATCATGATAAAGTTGTAGCTTTCAATCAGTTCCTTACATAATGCATGACCCCCAACTATGCCAGGGGGCCCAGCGCTTATACAAGCTGGGTCAGGGTGCATTACTATTAAGAAGCATGTTTTAGAATCTTGTGACTTTAAAGCTATAACTATCTGCAGAGTAATTATGTAGGACAAAAAATGTCAAGTCCTTTCATCTGAAACCCAATCAGTTATTACATGGCATTCATCCACCCTGCAGACAATCATAAAATAAAAGCCTTTTTGCTTCCCTTTAATTGGGTCGGTAACAATTTGTTGAACTTGTTATTAATGTGTGTTGGCATTCACAATACAACTCAGTAACAACACAAAGAAATACTGGAACCACATTGTGTCATAATCGCTAACCCGCCTGAATAACACTTCTTATTAAACTCTCATTATGTCACTAATCCTCGGAGCTAAAATAACTAAGTGGAAATAGTTACTGTGTTAGACCAAGGAGGATTTTATTTGCATTCAGTCATGAACAATACATTCAATATTTTGGCAGTAATCTGAATAGCGTATTCTGTGCTGCAAAACCCCACACTTGGTGGGTGTGTGTCAAGATCTGTTTCCATCACAATTGCACAGTAATGGGATTACTTTTCTCTGAATTCAGCTATCCATATCTATCCAGTTTTATAGCCCTGTTCTTTAATGTACTTTTATCCAGCATTCAGACATGAGCCACATTCAAGTAGGAATCCGCCAGGTCCTATTCCTGACAGTATAGTACATGAACACAGACAGGGAAGATTTTTGCTGTGTCCACAGGCAGTATCTCATATTTCAATTAAGCATAATTCCTTCAATTAAGCACTGCTCGTGTGAAAGCTGCATGCTGTAAATACTTATTTTTACTGGTAATAATAATGACTAAAGATAACATTCAAACAATGTTATGCCTTAAATTACAAAAAATAATGCAGGAGGTGTGCACAAAGCCAAACCCAAACTGTCATAATTAAACCTACCAAAAACTGACTTATTTTTGATTCTACCAAAAACCCTTTTAGCGAACTTAAGATTCTCTCAAGTTTTTAGCTTTTTCAAAAAAAAAAAAACATTTGAAAACCATAGAATTATTATAATCCAGGATTTAACAAAATGCCATTTATATATATATATATATATATATATATATATATATATATATATATATATATATATATATATATATACCTGTATATACATTGTGATTTTAGAAGACTTTTTTTTTCTCCTGTCAAATGCTCCTGAGTAAATGTTGTGAAATACTGTATATTACCCAATTGATTTATGAGTATATTGTCCAGTATATTGATTTATGAGTATATTGCCCAGTTTATTAAATATTCCAAAAGGGTTGGCAATATGTTTAAAAACATAATGATGCGATATGGACAACTTAGGACAAAGGTAACATAATGTTTTTCTTGTAAACTTTGCAGGGTTCTGTAACACTAACTGCAGAGTGTATAGGTTCCCTCATGAGGGATTACAATTGACATAACTAAATGCATGCAATGGAAACAGACATGAGGGATATACAAACAAATGCTGCTTTCATATAGGCTACATCGATTATGATTATTCCTGTGACATTCTTTAGTATTGCATGCCTCATCTGATGCGTGCACAACACAAGCTCACATCAAACTACTGTATGTAAAATACAATATACTAATTTAGCAGTATTCACTAACCCATTATTCAGAAAATGCAAAAAATGTAAATAAAAACAGTAAATTAGTAATGTACTTTTACCAGGTGCTCCCCTTTTTTTTTTTCCCAAACATGATTATTCATGTGTAACTAAAGCCCCCTTCACACTGGCACTCCTAGCTACCTGGGTCACAACGGGTAGGTTCTGACCTGGCTAGATCATGCCAGTGTGAAAGGGAAATGCCCCCTGATAACCCAAAAAACAAAGCACATGTGTTCCCAAGGCTGGTGGCTCCAGTGTAAAGAAACCATCCTAAATAAGATTCAAGAGAATTATAAGGGATGAATGTCTAAAAAAAGATCATCTGTATCTTAAGCTGGGGGAGGTGTTGGCAGAGAAATGCCTAATGCTGGATACAAATGCTTAATGCTTTAAGGGTGAATATATGTTTAATAAAACCTTAAGATAATGTATTTCACTTTTATTTCAGGACAGTGCGTTCTCAGATTTGCCTTCGTACATCGATAAAGAAGAATGACAGGATTAAATACATGCAGCATGCTGAAACTTTGGAGTACACTTATCTGTCAGCTGGCTGTAAGCCTGTCCTACCATATTGTAAAAGGTAGATTGTTTTTCCTGGCCTAATACATGTAGAAATCTACTAATTCAAGCATGTAGCTGAGGATGTGCCTGGCCCCATTTACAATGAATATATATATATACACATATATATAGTCATTATCAGTAAATCTGTAACAATTTGTAACAGGTGTATTTCTATAGTGTGCTGCGATGTATAGAGTTTACCCATGTTCAAACACAGCCCAACTCTCCTGAGTTGTAAACCATGGTAACACATACTGAACAGACATTAATAAAGACCTCTAGTCAAAACATTTGTCAAATCATTTCCCTGGTTTCTTTAGCATTTCTATTGTATAGACCACATTCTTAAAAACAATTTACACCAAAATCAAAATATTATTGATAGCCGAGTCCAACTTTGATGCAGGCATTGATCAGTTTGTAAAGGCTACGTGAGGCTGGAATTTACTGGTGTAACACATAAATTGTGGAGATTATTTTTCTCATTGATAACCCCTATTAGTAAAGGCATGTTGTAAAACATTTTCTGTTAGACAAATCAATCTTGTAGGCTAAAAAAAATTCTTAAGTATTAGCACTGTCATTTGCAACAGAGGAGGCAGAAGGTGAACATGAATTCTACTCTAACTCATACAGGATTAATACACATTGGGTTCATCATATTAGCACCTGGTTAATTACACCACAGTAAGATTGTCTACAATTGATGAGATACGAGAAACAATAGACAAAAAACATAATGATCTATTTTTCTCGTCAGCTAATCTGTGTCATGGTGGCAGTGACATCACAGCTGCTGTCCGAGAGAACAGCCCAAATGGAGAATTCATTGCAAATCTCAGTATAATAGGGAACCCTGGGGTCAACAGCATTCGCCTGTGCCTAACTGGAGATAACGCTGACTGGTTTTTCCTAGAAGGTAAAACCATCAGGTTAAACTCTTCTTCCACAAGAGTACTGGATCGGGAGGTAAACAAACTTACACTGCTACATCATGGTAATGTATACAGCATGAGGCCTGAAAAAAAAAATGTATATTTATGTTACTCACTATGTGTCCTGTAGTTATAACTGTAAATGTTTTCTTTTTTAAAATAATTGCAAGATAAATGGATCACTTTCAGTTCTTATTAGGAACAAATGCTATTTTGTAATGACAGCATGTGCTGTAGTTCAAATTGTGGTCTAGCTTCAGTCAAACCATGTGACATTCTTTGTTTGTTTCTCATTAAAGGAACAGGGTTCCATTTTGGTGGCATCCTTGACCTGTTATGAAAATGATGCAATTCAGGTTAAGTTTTCAATTCTAAAATTGTATTTGACATAAATAAACAACTGTGAAGCAAATGATTCATATGTAAAATGGCCGAAGAATTAATCACCACTTTGTTTTGTTTTAGGCTATATATCGAATCATGGTTGAGATCCTTAATGAAAACGACAATAGACCCAAATTCCTTCCACACTCAATTCAGCCTCTGAACATAAGTGAGGTAAGATATCTTTTTATCCTTTTGTCTACTTTTAATGTCTTTTTTCTTACTTCACTTTTCTTACTCACTGGGAGACAATACTGTCTGCTTTTGGTTTTATAATAAAATCATTTTTGATTTTATTTGACATGCTATTCTTGTAATAAGAGATACCATACATATTTGCAAGGGTTTAAATCTTTAATTCTATGCCGACTCTTAAAGTCACCATTCCAACTCAAGATCATATGTACTACATTTGAAAGAAATAGAAAATCTTATGGGAAGATGCCCATGCTAAAGAGTAAGTAGTGTGATTCTGAAAAATGTAGCGTTATTATATGTCAGCAGGTGTTGTTACAACAGTTTAAATAACAAAACTCCAATTTTTCTTTTCATTGTTAACATCCTGACACCTTTTCACACTTATAACGTTAAAGTCTGTTTTTCAAAATGGCCGCTATAGTGCACTGGGGTGTGAGATCTGTCTGCTATCTAAGCACTACAAGAAGAGCGATTAAATAAAACCAAAAAGATAACAAGTGCTCTGGCTTTTCTGTTCCATAGCACATCACTGATCATTATTGCTGTCTTACCTGTTTGACAATGTGGGCAATAATCCTTACACTATCAGTGCACTAGAGCGGCCATTTTGAAAAGAGCTTTGAAACAGACTTTAAAGTTATAAGTGTAAATATTGTCATGATGTTAACAATGAAAATAAACAAATACAGGTACGTTATTGAAACAATTGTAGCAGCACGTGAGGATGTGTAACGCTGTATTTAAGCAGTTATAGCAGCACGTGAGGATGTGTAACGCTGTATTTAAGCAGTTGTAGCTGCACATGACGATGTGTAACACTGTATTTAAGCAGTTGTAGCAGCACGTGAGAAAGTATAACGCTATATTTTTTTCGGAGCCCCTCTGCTTACTTTGTAATAACTTTTGTTAAGCTGTCTGTGGGCCAAGGCAAGATTCGAGTGCCATTTCTAACAGTTTGAAAGAAGTAATATACTGTACATATAGTAATGTTCTTTACATTGTTGTATACATATAGAAAGGCTGGAAAGGCACTTCAATGCCATTCAAGCACAATAGGAAGTTACATCTTTACAACAGGTCTCCAGATTCAAAGACCAAAATGTCAACTGCTGTACTGTGCTGAAAAAAAAACAAACAAAAAAAAGGTTTTATATTAATAAAACTCAGTCAATTAGCAGAAAGAGTTCATTACAAACACAGTAAGAACATGAAAATAAATTGCTGATAGTACATTAAACTCAAAGAAAGCTCATATGCATTCAAATTCAAAACTGTAATGTTAAATTAAACAATGGGCAGCATAATTCAGCTCCTGAAATACAATGTTGTTTTTACATGTTTGCTTGCAATAACTGAGATTCTAATGGATTGGTTGATTGAGGTGATTGAATTTCAGGCTATAAGAAATAGACTAGTATAATTATGTTTTTGCCTGTCCAGATAACAGACAGTCCAAAAAAACAAACAAACAAACAAACAAAAAAAATGGTTTGTTCCCACAGCTGACGTCAGTGAACACTGTTATATTTGCAGTGCAAGCTCGAGATGCAGACCATGATACTATTGTATATATTATTGATACCACTTTGGTAAGTAAAACTTTGAATCTCTAAATTGTGTCTCTACATAATATATCACTGTAGTATGAGCCTTAACTATAAAGCTATTGTACACATTTTATGAAAAAGATGAGTGAAAAAACAAACAAACAATAAACAACAAAACAAGGACAAGGCATTGAAAATGTATTGTCTGTCTGAGCATTTATTGTCCATATGTATAAACTGTTTTAAGGATTTGTTTATATATATATATATATATATATATATATATATATATATATATATATATATATATATATATATATATATATATATATAAGTACACCCAACACATATTACTGTATATATATATATATATACACACACACACACACACACACACATATATATATATATATATGTATTTTCTCAGATTTAAATTACACACTGCATTTATTTTTTTGTCCCTCTCTTTACAGCCTGAAGCCAGCTACTTCAGGATAGACTTGCCAAACAGCGGTAGAGTTGTTTTGGCCAAACCACTGGATTATGAAACAAAATCACAACTGGAATTAATCATTTTTGCTGTGGTATGGTGTGATAATATCGTAAACCTTTAGAAAATATATGCTGAAATGATGCTCTGTACAAAATAATTTCCAGTGATAATACTATTACATGCAGCGTAAGTCCATCTTGGGGATCGCGTGGATATTGATATTGTTTTTGTATAACTTCATCAGATACCTGGGATAGGCTTACGGTATTATAATACATGAACTGTCAACCATTATTCTATATGTACAGTATTTTTTAAATGTATAAATATAAATGTCTGCCTACTTGGTTTCTCGTATCATCCCATGTAAATTGTGATCTACCTGTATTTAGGATGAAAAAAAAAAAACAAACTTTATACTTTGTCTGATGTTTAATTCACCTTTGATGGTTTAACACAGGAAATGAATACAGACCAAAAGTATAATACATCGGTGACAATAAAAATCAATGTTCTGGATGGAGATGATCAGTATCCGCAGTTTCTCCCATGCACCCCCTGGTCACAAGACCAGACCAGATCAATCTGCACAAACCCAGTCTATACAGTGAACGTTACAGAAAAACAGCAGGTAACCACCATGTGCTTCTTTATCCCTGTGATCTCATATACTGACATTTTGTTTTTCATCTTAAACTTGTTCCAATTCAAACACTACAGAAATCAAAAGCTGTAGTGTATCATGACATAGTCTACAGCGACAGAGGAATCCGATTGGTTGTAAAGCTTGTGATGGTGTATAAAACCTCAGAAACACTTTCTAAACATGCCGTTGAAATTGCAAGAAAAGTCCTTAAATGTTTTCCCTAGATACTTCAGTATGCGATGAAAAAATGTTGTATTCATGTTTTGTTTTGTTTTTTTCATTCATTATAGATAATTAACCTAGTGTCTGCATCTTATTTAGTTATCTACTGAATAATATAGTACTATTGAATCTTTTAAGATGTGATATAAAACAAGAGCTTTTACCTTATTTTTCTATTTCATAAAACATAACCTCAAACATTGAAAGACATATGAAGGCTATATCTTAATAATGCATATTTCTTTACAGGGTGGTTCTTTACATTTTTCCCCTGGTCCAGTTTATGCAGAGGATGGCGATAAAGGTTTAAGGACCCCAGTAAAATACACTATTCTGTCAGGTTGGGCTCAAGTATTGAAGTACTGGTGTATAAATATGTATTTAAATAGGGTGGTTCTCCTTGTAAATGTAATATACAAGTAGGCTTAACAGCATATTGTCATGAAAGCTAAGAAGGAGCTTGAATATATGCCCTTGGTAAAAGGTGCAAAAAGAAAAACATAGTACTAAATAGGACAGACTACAATGGTTTGCAGAAGTATTCACCCCCCTGCAAAGTTTTCACATTTTGTTGGCACCTGAGCATACGCCATGACACTTTCAAATTAGACTTTACAGGTAGAATCTACACAAACTACTCCACATTGATAAAGTTAAAAAATGCATCTAGAATATAAATATGTAAGATTTACAGAGAAAACAGATTAATCACAGTTGCTTAAGTATTCAACCCCTTTGATACTGCAGCCCTAAATCAGCTCAGGTGTAAATTATTTGTTTGAAAGGTCAAAAAATTAGTGAAATGGTTTCAGCCTGTGTGTATTCAAAGTGGTTTAACTTGTAGACAATTTCCCTCAGGTATATAAAGACTTTCAAGCTCTAACTCACATAGTGATCCAACAAAGCAACTATGAAGACCAAGGAGCTTTTGAAAGAAGTCAGGGATAAAGTGGTAGAGAGTCACAGAGCAGGAGAAGGGTACAAAAAAATTTCAATGGCGCTGATTATCCCTCTCAGCACAGTGAAGTCCATCATTAAGAAGTGGAAGATGCACCATACCACCCAGACACTACCCAGATCAGGTTGCCCTCCCAAACTGAGCAGCCAGGCAAGCAGGAAACTGGCTCTGGATGTCACTCTGAAGCCAACACTGACCTTGAGAAATCTGCAAATTTCTGTGTCTAAGATGGGAGTCAGTGTTCACACATCAACAATAAGCCGGTCCCAACACAAAGCTGGCCTGTATGGACAGGTGGCAAGAAATAAGTCATTACTCAAAAAGCCCCATCTTAAGGCACGTATGAAGTTTGCGAAAAAGCATGTAGATGATACTGCAGACATTTGGAAAAAGGTTTTGTGGTCAGACTAAATTCCAAGCGTTACGTCTGGTGCAAACCCAACACTGCACATCACCCAGTCAACACCATCCCAACTGTCAAGCATGCTGGTGGCAGCATCATCTTATGGGGATGCTTCTCTTCAGAGCCAAAGCCACACTGGAGTGGTTGAACAATAATAGAATTACTGTTCTTGAGTGGCCCAGTCAAAGTCCTGACTTGAGTTCAATCAAAAATTTATAGCAAGACTTGAAGATTGCAGTTCATCGACAATCCCCCCAAAATTTATCAGAACTGGAGCAATTTTCCCATGAAGAATATGCAAAAATGTCACCATCCTACTGTACAAAACTAGTAGAGACGTATCCTAAGACTCATGCAGCAATTGCTGCAACAGGTGCTTCTACCAAGTACTGACTTAAGAGGCTGAATACTTTTGCAACCAGTAAAATTTCATTTTGTACATTTTCTTTGCAAGTTTTGCTTACATTTAACCTCCTCCTCATATAACAGTGTTTAGTTTAATTGTGTTAATTATTGGTAGGGTGAATACTTCTGCAAACCACTGTATATGTGCATGGAAACAAGCAACTGATCCAAAATACATGTATAATTTCCTTTTCCACTTAGGCGCAGATAATGGCAGATTCACAATAAACAATGTTACTGGGGAAGTTGTTCTGACAAGGCCTGTGGAAAATAGACTACTGACACCAACCCTTAGGCTACAAATTATGGTAAGAACCACATTTCTTTACTTATGAGGGTGTTTGAAAAAAATCCCTAGAATAAGGCTCAAATGTACACAGTTAATAATACAGAGAAACTTGCTATATGTTGAATCTTTGATGTCGGGTTTAATGATGTAAATGGAGTAGCATACTTTTAAGTTTTATGATAATGATTGTGATTAACTATTCACTACAGGCATTTCCTTCATTACAGGCATTCCAGGTAGATGATCCAAAAAAATACACAGTGACTACAGCTCTGATAAGAGTGTTAGCTGTGAATCGCTTTCCACCACAGTTTAACCAAACTACATACAAGGGGTTTATCATGAAAAACCCCGGCCCTGCAGCCCTTGTAACTACATATAGAAATGCAGTTCTACTGGTACAGGCCCTTGATCGAGATTTCAGAGAGGTCAGTGAATTGACTTTCTGATGGTGTAAAAAAATCTTTTGAGAATTACATTAAAGTTCATGCAAACTGGACCAGATTGTTGTTCTCTGAAGAGCTTAATCCTAAAATATAAAAGTTTCATCACAATTTACTAAGTGCCTCTGTAGGCATATGTTAAATATACTGTAAGGAAGCACTTACTATAATAGTAAATAAATAAAGTGATTTGTTTATCATCTTAAAATATTATTATATCAATAATTAGCAATATTATTTTTTTCTATTTTGTGTGAAAATAGGATGGGATGGGTTAAAAATCAAATATTTTTTTTATTTTAGGGGCTGAATCCTAAAATCCATTATTCTCTTACATCAAAGTCCAACAACACTAGGGTCTACCAGATCACACAAGAAGGACTGCTAATTGCCAAAGCAAATCAGCTCCGGACGCACGAGAAACATTTCTTGGAGGTCAGTTTTAAAGTTTTGTGTCTATATAGTTGGACATATAACAAAAGAACGAAAGGATTTCTGGAACAGCAGCTGTAGCTGTTGTGGCAGTGAATTAGTTCCTTTGGAAATTGTATTATTGACAATTAACAGTAAACATGCATTTTTGTTCTGGTTCTTTATCTTTGCAAAATGTTTTTGGTGTGAACACAAAACGTGTCAGTCATGTTGCAGTGTCCAGCTACTTATCCAACTATTCTTTGGGATACTATTAATAGATGTAAATATTGAATAAATGCACAGTTAGCATGGTTTTCCTTTGCAGGTAATCGCAGTGGATCAGGAATCAGGGGAAACTGCAAAGGCCTCCGTTGATATTGAAGTTCTACATAATGGTCAAGAAGGTACAACATAATAAATCATAAACCATAAGCCTAATATTTTACTATATAGGAATTCAGTCTTTAGTTTATTTGTTCTGTTATTCTTGGTAAATTGTTAAAGTCCTTTGTGTTGGCACATTATGTATCAATACTAGGACAGTCTGGAGGAGAATGTGTGTTTACTTTTGTATTGTGACTTCACAGCAGACTATGTATTTTAACTCATGTGCATGGCTCAGCGAGACTGATATGTGTGCACTGAACTTGAGTGTCACTAATAATTCGTTTTTATGTAAGTAATTATAGCTAAGCCTTAACTCATTGTCAGGGGCAATCTGTCTAAGAGACTGGA
Source organism: Polyodon spathula (assembly GCF_017654505.1). Classification (NCBI taxonomy): domain Eukaryota; kingdom Metazoa; phylum Chordata; class Actinopteri; order Acipenseriformes; family Polyodontidae; genus Polyodon; species Polyodon spathula. The sequence goes on from NC_054540.1 coordinate 12,462,054, forward strand.
TTATCTTAATGATCTTCTTTAGCATCAGTCATGTGTACATGATGGGGGATGGAGAGATATTTAAAAAAAAGTATACCACATTGGTTATTTGATTATTTGTTTTGGTCAAAAGCATTTGTACCTTAGTATGACTTGATTCTGGTTATAAACCATAAAGTCTCAGCATCCATAACTAGTAGTGGTTTGAGCACTGTGGCAAGGTGGTTTGCAGTGCGCAGGTGCAGATGACAGACAACAAAGTTCACGGTCCAAACAATCCTTTATTTTTATAATCCGGGTTGTTTGGCAACCGTTAATAATAATCCCTGGCAGTACACAGCAATGTGTACTGCACAGTGAAACCTCTGGGTTCAGTCCCGAAATAATAAACACAGTATAAACACACACAGTACACAAACACTATCACAAGTAGAGCGTGAATGCTAACGTACAAGTGGTGAAATACAGTTTATTAGTCAACAGTAGTGCAGTGCTGTCTGGGTTGGGGCTGGCCTTTAGCAACAGCTCCCAGTATGTGTTAGCTGTCTAACAAAAACAAAAGTTTACAATTAGTATGACAGAAACAAACAAACATTAAAAACTCACGGTTCGTATCATAGTCCTTCAGTGGTTCTCTCGTAACCATAACAAAGGAGCAGTTCGCTTGGCCACATCCACTTGGTTAGCGAGTGCAATCACTTTTCCTCCAATCCGCGATTGCAACATCGCTTCCTGGCTGGGGTGTACTATGGATCCTCCCCCTTCTTGGAAGGCCGACTTCCCACTGATCCTGGAATGAACTGCCAAGCCATCCAGTCCAGGGCACACTGTTCCCTTTAGACAGCTCCCTCACAGGTCGGGAGGGAGATTTATAACCAAGATACATTCTTTCTCTGTCACAAGCACTTATTGACTTAGGTGTTGATTCTGTTATTGGCACCTTAGGTTCAGGTTTCAAAACTGGAAAAGTGCTTATGATAAGAGAAACTAGCTCTAGAAGAAAAGACACAAAGAACAGTTTGTCTAAATTTAAAACAAAGTTTCTGATTGTTTGGCCAAAATCTGTGAAATGGTTGGTAATTTTTGAAAGCAGGGAATGGTTAATAATTAGTTAAAATGAACCACTTTTACTTGTAGCAAGGGGTGAAATATTAAGATTACTAGTACTGTACAAAACAAAAATGAATTCTACAAGGTAGTCTGAATGCTTTAGGGCACCCTCTTGTGGTTTACTGTGTTTAAGGAACCTGCTTTTTCAGCTAACATGGACATAGATGAAGAGCACAATTTTCTCAAAAGCAAAGGGCATCCATTCTACAGGTATGGCCAAAAGTTTTACATCACCTAGAATTTATATATATATATATATAAATTATACACACACACACTGAACAAAAATATAAACGCAACATGCAACAATTCCAAAGATTTTACTGAGTTACAGTTGATATAAGGAAATCAGACAATTGAAATAAATTAATTAGGCCACTCCTCTTCAATGGCTGTGCGAAGTTGGTGGATATTGACGGGAACTGGAACACGCTGTCGTATACGTTGATCCAGAGCATCCCAAACATGCTCAATGGGTGACATGTCTGGCGAGTATGCAGGCCACAGAAGAACTGCAACATTTTCAGCTTCCAGGAATTGTGTACAGATCCTTGTGACATGGGGCCGTGCATTATCATGCTGAAACTCGTGATGGCGGCGGATGAATGGCACGACAATGGGCCTCAGGATCTCGTCACGGTATCTCTGTGCACTCAAATTGCCATCGATAAAATGCAATTGTGTTCGTTGTCCGTAGCTTATGCCTGCCCATACCATAACCCCACTGCCACCATTGGGCAATCTGTTCACAACATTGACATCACCAAATCTCTCGCCCACACGACGCCATACACGCTGTCTGCCATCTGCCTGGTACAGTTAAAACCGGGATTCATCTGTGAAGAGCACACTTCTCCAGCATGCCAGTGGCCATCGAAGGTGAGCAATTGCCCACTGAAGTTGGTTACGACGCTGAACTGCAGTCAGGTCAAGACCCTGGTGAGGACGACGAGCACTCAGATGAGCTTCCCTGAGATGGTTTCTGACAGTTTGTGCAGAAATTTTTCTGTTGTGCAAACCCACAGTTTCATCAGCTGTCCGAGTGGCTGGTCTCAGACGATCCCACAGGTGAAGAAGCCGGGTGTGGAGGTCCTGGGCTGGCATGGTTACACGTGGTCTGCGGTTGTGAGGCAGGTTGGACATACTGCCAAATTGTCTAAAATTACGTTGGAGTCAGCTTATGGTAGAGAAATGAACATTCAATTCTCTGGCAACAGCTCTGGTAGCCATTCCTGCAGTCAGCATGCCAACTACATGCTCCCTCAAAACTTGAGATATCTGTAGCATTGTGTTGTGTGACAAAACTGCACATTTTAGAGTGGCCTTTTATTGTCCCCAGCACAAGGTGCACCTGTGTAATGATCATGCTGGTTAATCAGTTTCTTGATATGCCACACCTGTCAGGTGGATGGATTATCTTTGCAAAGGAGAAATGCTCACTAACATGGATGTAAACAAATTTGTGCACAAAACTTGAGAGAAATAAGCTTTTTGTGCGTATGGAAAATTTCTGGGATCTTTTATTTCAGCTCATGAAACATGGGACCAACATTTTACATGTAGCGTTTATATTTTTGTTCAGTGTGTGTGTGTGTGTGTGTGTGTGTGTGTGTGTGAGTGTGTGTCTATATATATATATGAACATAATTTACATCTTTTGTCTGCATGTAATCAAAGAAACTACAAAATAATATTGCAAAAGTATACCAGAAGCTATAATAGTGGTACAGTATTTCATGTTAGATATGTCACATTTTATAGTTTTTGTCAGTTTTTCAATAAATTTATGGAAAATGACAAAGCGTTATGTAATTCAATATGTTAATGTAACATTATTCAGCAGGTTTCTGAAGCACAATTAGTTAACTCTACAGGGTGATGCAAAACCTTTGGCCATAGCTATAAATATTAGTATCCAGAAGACATATTTTTTGAAAACCAAAACAGAAAAAAAAAAACAAAAACAAAAAAAAAAGAGAACTGATTAACAATTAATATACAAATCATGTTAGCTGCCATGGTATAATAAATATAGCTTATTGTTAGTAATGTTTTAATATAATATAATATAATATAATATAAATAAATAACATTTAAAAAAACACACACATCTTATTTGCAGCTCCAGAAAGTCCATTCGGAGGAGACAAACTTTATAGTCTGGTGGACATGGCTGTTCTGGGGGGCAGCATGGGAACAGCCCTGCTTCTTCTCATTTTAGCTGTGTTTGTGGTTTTCTGCTCTGTGAAGAAACAAAGAAAGCATCAGGACATTACTGACAGGGCTTCTGTGGCTATGGATAAACATCCAAATGTGGTAAGAAATGAAATGTAATTTCTCATTAACTAACTTGCGTTTCTACTTGTGTGTGTGTGTGTGTGTGTGTGTGTGTGTGTGTGTGTGTGTGTGTGTACCGCACTGTATGTCTCTGTAACAACTATATATTTGTATTAAATTATTCAAATAGATGTGATAACTTTTAGATTTCAATTCAAATACAATACATATTTTTTACAAACAAATAAAAGCTTGGTTTATACTTCCAACTGCGACCCCATTTTTGGCCTCAGTCAGTGGTCTCCGACAGTCAGAATGACAAGTCTTTTTTAAAAAGGAGTACAACTTTTTCTTGTGTGTCTGCGACTGCAAAATGCACAGGGTCAGATGATGTAGAAAAAATACAACATTTGTCACATGGTCGCAAGCCAGTGAAGCGCGATAGAGCGTGTTTTTGTGGAACTCTTAATAGAAGAAGTTCATAAACATGAACAACAGAACACGATTTTAAACTTGCCCCTAAACTGAATGAAAATAAAACATAAACAAACTTTTGCTAAAATTATTATTGGTACGTAAATAACATGTGCAGCAAACTTTGCAGCTGACATATGGCTTTTGTCTGTGAGAGAAGTACAAACCAGCCTTTATTACTTCCATTATAGTCTCATATCTTTTCAAGTGCTTTCTGTTGGTGGTCCACTATGAAAGGCGCTATTTAAAAATAAAGATTATGTATACTGTGTCAACCACATAAGCATGTTGACTAATAGAAAATTAAATCCAAATTTATTTACAGAATGTGAAGAAATATTTTTTTTGTACAAAGAAACATCCTCCAGGTTTCCAGCTTGCTACTCTAATTATTTCATGTAGCTTTCTTCTGTACTTTTGCACAAGGTTTTTCATTACTTCTGTTTACTCCAAAATTAGTTTTTGTTCTGGTTGAATACTCTAAACTGAGTGAGTTTATTATACCTTTGGGTAGATGGAGCCTCTACTTATTGAGAAAGTTCATGAGAAGCCATCTTGTGGCAAAATGTAATTTTCCTTTGAGGTTGATTTGAAAACATGTTGTGAAATCTGCCTTGATTTAATCAACATCCTTTTTCTACGGATAACCACAGATTAGTGGAGTAATCAAGGCTGATTCCCCAATGCTGAAAAATATTTCAATAAAATCCAGCTGTGTGGAGGGTTAATCTTACAGGACTGAATACAGTATGTTAAACATAGTATAAAATATGACATAGGTTTGGAAACAAATGTTTCAGCAATGTGCTACATTTCTAGCAACTTTCTATTTCTGTTAAAAAGAGACTTCAGTCTGGTGACTAACACATTGTAAGGTTTTAGCATGATAAAGGTAACAATATATTTTTTTTCTTTTGTGTGTGTGCGTTTCTGGTGTTTTTGTTCTGTATCTGTAATAATCTATCAACCTTTTTTTTCATTACTGCTTTTTTTCTTAAAAAATGCTGCTAAAAAGAGCTTAAAGTGTTTCCAGTTGGTGAGTCTAGGTGTTTATGGGTGTTGGTGGATTAACACAGTGATGTGAAAAGTAGATTGAAAGACTATATCTTTAGCAAAACATGTGTTGGTCCTAAAAGACACCCCTCCTTTCACCCAAATAATATTTTTTTTGTAGAGGTTTCCATATTGTGTCCCTCATTTATAGATGGGAATGCAGCAGATGCCACCTAATCTTGGGTTTACATAAAACTCACAACTGGTATACCGTTAATTAATTCAATAGTAAAATGTGTTTCTTCGCATAAACAGGTTAACCCTGGAAAATCCATGCCCCTTGTTGAGGAAATCTCCTATCAAAATGAAGGATACAACTTAGATGAAGATGAGGTTTGCTCAAACATCAGTGACAAAAAAGGTCACACAAAGAATGTCGAGAAGGCAGATGTTATACCACATTTTTTAGAGAAAATGAAAAATAAAGAAAACAACCTTACACAAATTCCAAATGATATAGTGCAAGCAAATCTGGCACCTCAGCTGGCAGCAGGACATAAATCATCATCTATCATGTGCAATGGAAAAATGGTTGACAGATCTGGCTATAAATCTGTGTGGTTCAAAGATGAAGTACTACCTAAAGAAAGTAATTTCAACACAGGGCAATATTCTGTTGTCCAGACACTTGAAGTTAATTTGGAACCTGTGCAAAAAAATGAAAAAAATGATTCTCACCCTTTGAACAAAGAGGATCATGTCACATCTCAATTCGAAGATCCAGCTGCTGATATGATTTGTAAAACAAAGAATGAAACACCAGACATTCATTTAGAAGAATCAAGTGTGATACAACAGCTAAGCAGTTATTTAAAAGATCTGGCAGAAAATCAAGATAGTGTTGATGGACCGTTAGAAAACCCTTATAAAAAGTATGTATGCAGCCATTTATGAAACATGACATGAAGACACGTCTGAAGAGCAGAACTATGAAAAAACTACCAGTGGGCCCCAACATTTTGAAGAACCAGACTAGTAATAATGAAGACACAACTGAAGGTTTTTTTGGTAGGTGAAACCCCTTTGTTACGAATGAATGAAATTGAAAGTACATCACCTACAGCAGTAAATTAGTTTCCTTTGATAGAGTTTGAGCCACAGAAGCAGGATTGTGAATGCAGAACACAGAGTGGACTTGTATTTTACATTCAGGATTCTATTAAATTACACTATGTAACACAATTTTTGTTCCTGGGTAGTAAGTGTTATTTCCTAATTGCTTATGCCTCAAAAGTATAGAAAATGGCTATTATTCCCCACAAACTTTGCTTTGCTTTGCTATTTCCAATGAGAAAATGGGCGAATTTGTGTCTTTTCGTTCACATAAAGTCAGAAAAAAACAACACATGAATCCAAATTAACATGTATTTATACTAAATACAAACATGACTACAAAAGATTTAGAAGTGAGTAGTTTTTCAAGATTTACGATTATACTGTAAATCACTTTCACGAATCAGCCCCCAAATGTAGTCTCCCATCATGTAGCGGAGTTCAAAGTCCAGTATATCCTGGTGGAAGCGCTCGCCTTGCTCCTCCGAGCACACTCCCATGTTCTCCTTGAATTTATCAAGATGAGCATCAAAGATATGGACTTTGAGGGACATCCCACAGCCCATTGTGCCGTAGTTCTTCACCAGAGTCTCAACCAGCTCCACATAGTTTTCGGCCTTGTGATTGCCCAGGAAGCCCCAAACCACTGTGACAAAGCTGTTCCAAGCCGCTTTCTCCTCACTAGTGACCTTCTTGGGGAATTCATTGCACTCCAGGATCTTCTTTATCTGTGGTCCAACGAAGACACCGGCTTTGACCTTTGCCTCAGACAGCTTAGGGAAAAAGTCTTGAAGGTACTTGAAGGCTGCCGACTCCTTATCTAGAGCTCTGACAAATTTTTTCATAAGGCCCAATTTGATGTGCAGTGGTGGCATCAGCACCTTCCGGGGGTCCACCAGTGGCTCCCACTTGACGTTGTTCCTCCCCACAGAGAACTTGGTCTGCTGTGGCCAGTCCCCCCTGGTAGTGCGCCTTGGTGTCCCTGCTGTCCCAAAGGCAAAGATAGCAGGGAAACTTGGTCAAACCGCCTTGGAGACCCATCAGGAATGCTACTATTTTTAAGTCTCCTATGACCTCCCAGAAAAATGCAGATATGTATCCACTTAGGCAGCTGGAACTAAACTGAACTGGTGGGCTTAAGGCCCCTGTATTTATACTACTATTTACATTACTGGAACGTTCTAGAAGTTACTCCAAGTTTACTCAGCACTGAATCTATCTGGAATGTTCTGGAAAATAGGTAAATTTCAAAATATCACTGTCCTGTTCACAAACGCAAAGTTTGTGGGGAATAATAGCCATTTTCTATACTTTTGAGGCATAAGCAATTAGGAAATAACACTTACTACCCAGGAACCCAAAAAAAAAAAAAAAATTGTTACACAGTGTTATCTGTGGAATAGAAACAGGCAAGATAAAGCCAACATTTTTAAAGCTACTCAAGCAGTACTGAGTACATATGGGAGTTTTATAAAACTACACAACGTGTATATTCATTTCGATTATTTTTGGTTTTTGGTGTTACTGGAATGTGTAATTAACCACACAGTAAACTATTTAAAATTAACATGTTCATGTGCATTAGCCATTTCATATATATTGTCAACCAGAGTATTAATTTGCGTCTTCACTAAATTATTTTTAAATGGACACTAATGTCTTAATGTGTTTTATGTCAGAGCGCATATTCTGTTGACATTGACAAAAATGAACATGGATCCTTTGTAGTATTTATATGCATGGTTGTGTCTGTCATAGCAATTAGCCATACAAATCTGCTTGTAACTTTACTCTGACTATGTCCCATATAGTGACGGGTGACAATCCTATATAAACAAATAAATACATTTTTGTGACATATACCAGTATAGGAGTGTTTTTTCCTTTGAAAAGAAATCCAGTCTCAATACCAATGATAGGCACATAATGCAGTTGTATAGGCATGTACAAAATTTTGTAAAAATCAGTGTAGAAATTATAGTAATTCAAAACTGGGTAATCATGACATGTATTTAAAGAAACTACATACAGAATTGCAGGTCCAATACAAATGGGTCCAGTAAATCAGGACAAACCCCCACAACATAGAAATTTGAATAATCCCTACTTTATTGATGATAATGTGACATACAGAAATTCATTTTTGCTCCAAACCTGCTTGGTTTGAGGGTCCTCCACCTGGCCTGCTGCACGAGGCAGTAGACCCCATAACAGATTGTACCATGGGGTAGCTAAAAGGGTCGAGTTGGGGGAGGAAGAAAGATCATACACAACAGAGTGGTAAGTTACCAGTCTATTTATATTGCTCTGCTAGGTCAAAATTGGATAACATAATGTGTGTATGAGGAAGTCCTTCCTCTTTATTAACTTCATGTTCAGAGGAGGTTTATGAAAAAGCTGCCACATGGAGAAATGTGATTGCATATGGTTTAGTAACCCTGAATTACATAATCTATACACACCTTTTGTTACAATTTACTTTAATGAAGCTTAAATATAAGTACTGAACTTAAACGGCAGCTAATGACAATGTACACATTTAAAAATCCTAATTATTTACAGATTTACAGCATACATGAAACTACAGACTAATAATGGATATATCTACACTTTTTGAATGAGATGTGATGGGGATGTTATATTAATTTCTACAAATCTGAAGGCTTTCAGGATTACAGCTACTTGAAGCGCCGCTCCTTTCAGCATGTCAATAAAGATATTGAAAACATCCCTAAGGCTTGCAGACACATTAACCAGAAGGATCACCAGAGGCTGAAATACATGATTAAATAATGCAACCAGGAATGGCTTTACCATATGATCTCCTATTGATGTAATTAATCCCAAAATTATAATCTGAAAAACAAAAAAAATATGCATATATAAATATTTTAAAACTAGACTTTAAAGGCGGGTGGTCTTTACATGTTTTACTTCCACCTTTGATCTTATATATAATGGCAACCGAAAAACTTAGCGGGCAGTTGCAAATCCCAGTGAGGGGCACAGGCAGACACATTTCTGAATATTGTTAAGCAACCACTAAAAGCAATTCTTTAATAAATCTAATTGTGGTGTTGTTGATGAATGGAAACATAATGAATCAAAAGGTAGGTTTTATGCTCCTTATTGAAAATGGTAGCACTTATGAACTAACTGTAACCATCTGTCTGTATTTGCACCAATCTTTACCAAACTGTTATCATACATTCCTATAGATGTTTCTGGTTGCATTTAGTTTAAATTGTTTTGGATATTATTTCTGGTCACAAATGTTAATGGACTATTAAACATAAAAAAGCATAATGTGGGTACTCAATTGTCTGTTATGTTAACCTAGGCACAATGTGTTATTTATTTTGCTAGTATTACCTGAAATATAGATTGACTAACACAGTTAATCATCTCTATTAGAAATATAGTAATAAGGATAACAGGGATTCTTAAGATTCCAAATAATTTCCTCCAAACTTGACGAACCATCTTTTCAGAGCTGCAAAATGAAAAAAAAAAGTTTTGGAACAGTTCAGACAATGATGCAAGCCCGCATTACTCAATTTGTTACAGAGTTTTTTATACTATTGATACAATTATATTATTACAATACCTGAATGACATTCAGATCAGGTTTCGGATGTTTGATCTACTGTAAATATTTGCTGGCAGGACTTTCCTTTAACAGTAAAGATCACATCTGCTGGCAGTGTGCTGCTGAAGTCAATATGTTGTCACTAACACCAGCATGATGCAAAAACACATATCTAAAAACCTATTGCTGTTTTTCATTCTCACCTGCTGAGATTGATTATATTTTTGTAAAGCAAACAAACACCAATGACAAGTAAAGTTTACAGCATTTTAAATGATGAATGGCACTAGACAGTAACTGCATATTTAACACTGTACACAGTCCCCAAAGTTATGCAACTTTATTAATCCTGTTCCGTGCCCCTGATCTCTGTGCGCCGCTTTAACCAAGATATGTACTTTAATGATGTACAGTATCAAATGTATTTAAGAAGGTTTGGTATAGTCAATTGTCACTGGCAATTAAATAAACTACAAATCAATATTGGCTCCATGAATAAAACCTGCACAGCAATTCTCTTACTAACGACATACAACTGTTAAACAAATACAAAAAATGTTGCTTAATGATGTAAATATTGCTTTGTTCAGAACCAAGTAGAAACATTTACGAAAGTAATGCAGCTGTGGAATCATAACCTACCTTGTTATAAAATTACCCAGTTAGTATCTTTGTGGGTGTGCCATGAACAGGTTTACATTGTATTTGCTATCTGCTGGTTGAAAACAAACTAAAATGGAGAAGTTCGAAATACAAGCCTACCCTTAATATGTGCCACCACAAATATCCTATGTTCGTTGATTTCCATCCTTACCTTTCTGCCAGTTGAATGTGAATAGTCTCATGTTCTTGTCTGGTCTGATAGCAGTGCATGTGTCCATAATCAAAATAGTAAATGTGTCTACACAACAGTAAAAGAAATAAACATAAGAACCCTGTTCTTAGGCCATTTTTTGAAGTATTGTCTATTAAAATGGATGATGCATTTCACACTTTACATGAATACATATACATTACTCACCGATTATCCTTGTAGCTAATATCATCTGTGACATTTCCTGATTCCCTGCTGACATGTCCTAATGTGAATGCATGGTTGACACAGCCAAGCTGTACACACAAGAGACAAAACACAAATGAAAAGCTGCACACACCTGCAGTGGTTATTTCAAGATTGCTGTTTTATTCTGCAATTGATTAATCAGATTAAAGGATGTGTGAACCTAAATAACCTCATAAAAATGTTTCTTTTTTCATCTCTGGATCAATATGGCTAACATAATAAGTAGATAACAATTATAACATTTGTGTTTTTCCCCACTATTAGACCCAGTACAAATTGCCTACTATTTAATGGCAAAAGAGTGTGGTGATGAAGACACAGTCATTTCTAACATAACAGTTATCTTTGGAAAATGCTGATCATACTTGTGAAGCTCCCAGACTTCCACAATGTGTCCATGCAAATATGTCCAAGTCATGCTAATTGTGGTGCAGGTTGGGTTCTATGCTCCTGGAAGCTATACATGTACCTAACCTAACCTTCTATAATATTTCAATTCTGAATTAAGGAGTGACTTTCCTGTGCTCTTTGGGGAAAAAAAAGTTAAACTCAATATAAGAAAGTAAAGTGTATTCTTTTTTAAATAACATGTTGATATTATTTCTGCTTAAAGTCACATGTCTTCAAGACCAGTACCTCTTTCTGTTCATAGGCAGCATCAGATTCTTGAGTCTGTTCACTGTCAACTCCATCCACTGGGTTCTGTCCAGTATCAGAGTTCCTGTTTTTGTAGGCAGTATTCAAGCTTCTGAAAAGTGTGCTCGTGTTTACAGAACTGTCTACAAAAGAACAACAAGAAGGACCAAGAAAAGCAATTCTATGCTATGGACATCAATTCACAATAGGTCTTAAAGAGGTAGTTTTGAAAGTCATGTATTTGGCTAATGCATATGTTTTGGCTAACAGGTATTTTCATTTTATCATATGATATCTGGTACTACACTAGGTTAAAGAAATATATGTTTGCAGTCCTTGTTTTCAGAAAAGTCTTGCACTTTCATGTTATTCACAATGATAAGGGCACCTGTGACAATGTTGCTAATGTTAATAAGAACTCATCTTCAACTATTTTATTGTGATAGAATAATACTATTGTTACTTTAATTTCATCCTTATTTTTATTCAGATATTCAGATTGAGATTCGGCATCTTCTGACAAAGCGTTATAGTCACAAACCTTCACACTTTATTTAAAGGTAGGGTGATTTCTGAAGCTAAAAAAAAAATCTGACCTTTTTGGTCATGCCCCTTCTGTTCTTTTGCATGAGGTTTAGGATCCTGTCTTTTAGCAAGAAACAGGAAGTCATTGTTCTCATGCACCATTTTTTCATTCTGGGATACCACTGCACCCTTAGAAGACGAATCTTCTTTTGATTGACCTTTAGCAGTGAAAAATACATACATATGTTATTGTTTGCAGGATTTGTGATTTATCAATGTTTTCATTTCACTAGCTGGGATTATACACTACTCCAGATTAAATGAGCAACATTTCAAACTTGAATTTATCCAAAACACAATTAAAACTTAAATACTTCAAGAGAGCACTCTTTACACAATGAAATTAACAGATTTACGCATTTTAGTATGTGAACTGATACTCATGGAATTAAAAATGTCTATATATTTTTTCTCTGGAGATCCATTTTTCCTACAGTTTGAAAGTGGTTTTAAGAAACACAGAAAGAAACTTAAATGCAATGACAAATATTTTGACTAGAAGCCTTTTTCAATGTGACACTGAAAAATAATTCTAATTGAAGCATTTGGCAATGAATTAGAAGCCTTTTTCCATGTGACACTGAAAATGAATTTTAATTGAAGCACTTGGCAATGAATTTAGGTTTCTTTCGGTATTTCTAAACACTATTGAGTGTTTAATAGTTACGGATGAGTTTGAAAGCGGTTCACATACATTTCTCAGTATGGGCTCCTCTGGCATAATCTCTACATTAACGGGCATGCTTCTATTCAGATGGCAGATGATGACTTGGGGGGGATCCTATCTTATTCTTCAGTCAGTGCAACTCCAAGCTCTGTCACATACAGGATTACAACTCTGACAAACACAATTTCCAAGGTGGTCCCAAAGGTGTTCTATGGGATTAAGGTCTGGACTTTTGCTGGTCAGTCCATAACATCTATACCCTCGTGATTAAGATAACCCATGACAATCCTGGCTGTATGACAACAGGCATTACCTTGCATCAGAACAAATATCACCAGTAAATGGTTTTACTACAGGGTTCAAGACTGTGACAGTTCCGGTGATCAAGGCAGGAATCACAATTCCCTTAGGTGTTGTGGGGTCAATTGATGAGCTGTAGCTGATCTTCTTGACCTCACCAGACTCATGCAGTCTGTTTACTATGGTGACTCCTTGTTTTTCCTTAGTGCTATGTTGCAGAGATATCGGTCAGTACATCATGTGGACGACTGTTTCACGGTCTTGTCTAGGACGTCTAGTGTACAAATCTATGGTTTGATGAAGTGTCCACAATCTGGAAACTATGAAGATGTCACAGCGAATTGACGAGTCTCCAGTGTTAGAACAGCTCTAGCAGTCTGAACATTCAAAAATGTCTGCCTGCCACTACCTGACGTAATCAGGATCGATGATTACCAAACCAACAATAACAGACAATGTTATCACCTGAGCAGTCACTTGACTGATGATCAAATCTGAAGTCTAAATGGGGGTACCTGCTTTTAACAGGGCAGCTAGTACAAAATGCATCTCAACAACTGTCACAATTTATTCAAGAATGCATATAACCTAGTGAATGCCTTAACAACTTTTTTGAATCTCATGGTGGGGTTTTTTTGCCATGCTTAGGCTTTGCTCATTTAATTTTTGCACTGGTGTATTTGAAATGATCTGCCTTGTGATATTATTGTAAGTGGTGCATCTATTATGCACCCTATTTGTATCATTGTCATTCTTGTAACTCATCTTCTTCCACAATACTATTTTAAGACCCAATAGACAAAATATTACATCACAATTCCTTGTCAAATTTGGTACAATGCAACTTACCTTGTTTTTCCAACAAAGTAGGCTTGTACTGTGTACTCTTCTGAGGTTTATTAAAGGTTGAAGAAGATTTTTTCTTTTGATGCTGAATTTGATTATTTGGACCTGTATCTAAAAAACAGAACATTTAACAACACTGCAAGGGCAAAGAGACTTTTTCTGAAAGGCATAAACTACCCAGAAAAACAATTTAACTGGTCATGCTTCCAACTTATTTGCTTCTTTGTGATGTTATATCCTTAAAATTATTTTATTCCATGCAGAATCTTTACCTTTGCCCTTGTACTCATTTCTCATAGTGTTAAACATTAAATTAATTGTTTATATAAATATATGTACCTTTAGTGATATCACTGTAAATTGGTATTTTATCTCTTGCAATATTTGTTATAACTTGGGACTCTTCTGCACATGGATTCATTTCAAGGTCTATGCTTGAGCAGGATCTAAAAAAAATAAAACCACAAATTTCATGAAATTAAAAATGCCATTAACCTATTTTTAGCAAATGGTTAACATGCCACAGTGATACACTATTACCCAGCGTGATAAAACTACTTATATCACATTTGATTGGCCAAGTTGATTATAAAAAAAGATACAGTAAAAATGTGATTATCCAAATCCTGATTATCCAAACACCTCTTTTATCTGAACAGCCCCTTGTCTTGTGTGCTGTGCTCTTCTGTCTTGTTTGAAAGGAAAATGTTCTATTCTGCCCTCAATTTCTGGTATCTACAGAACAATGTAGCACCGTAGGTTATATATGTACAGGTAAAGGGGTGAATTCTATATTTTAGGAGGCTTCTAAATTGGGAGTCATGTAAAAAATATCACTGTCATAATCTGTTTATCTGATAATCAAAGTTTTACTGTCTATAGAGAATTTCAAGCCAGGTACCTTTAATAAATAGAATACACAGATAGTGAATTGACACACCTATCTGGAATTTCCATCAGATGGCTTGTTTCTATCAGACGGGTGTGTCAATTCACATAGTTTCATATAGTTTGTTTCAGATGGAAATTATTTCACCAAAAAATATTAGAAACGGTATATTACATTCATTAGAATTTTGAAGTAAACCTGCTTTTTTTTGAGGAAATAAAAAGGCATAAAATGAATAAATTCTGTTTAACTAGCAAAATCTATTTTAACTGTGACTCACAATAACTGGCTTGCTCCTAGCTGCAATGAATTTGTTTCTGGCTAATGTTACACATTTACAGTGGTATGATGATTCCTTATGTCTTTCTTCTCTTTGTAAAATACGGCCTGCAGTCTTTACCTGTTATGTTTTAAAGATGATTGTTTTTCACAACTTTTTTGATAATTTTTATTATTTTCTTCAATCTTTCCTTCATTGCTGGACCAACTTAGTTCTGTATCACTGTCCTTTAAAAAAAAAAAAAAAAACATACTTTGAATGAAACAGTAATCAACTAATAAATATAAATGTCATCCTATATATATATTGTCTACTGTAAAAGCATGAATATACCTTGTGACGACCAACCTCAGTATAGGGCAGGTTGTCACAGGTGACCGACGCATTTTCAACCGTCTAAATATCATATTTCTAATAAAGTTATGAAAAAAAAACAAAAAAAACAAAACAAAAAAAACATCAATTTGTCGGTGAATTTGTATTCTTCAATATAACGAGACAATAGAAGAGAACCTCGCAGCATGGCACCAGATTGATGAAAACAATAAAGAGTAAAAAGTGTGACAACCAGCCCCGGTCTCCACTACAGTATTTAATACTTTTTCTGTTGCCCCAGGCACGTTTTAAAGCATTGTCCAGCATTACAAGCACACACAGATAGTATATTTGAATGCCTTTCGAAATTGTAACCTAATATAAGAATACATAAATAATTAAATACATATTGTTAGTTGAAAATAATTTATTACCATTTTTGTTGGGACACTTTCCTACAGACGGTTTTTTGATGTTTTGCGGTCCATAAAATAATCAGCTATATTATTAAATAAATCTTTGCCACAGTCCAGAGCAGAAGACAACCATGCAACCATCATAAAAAGAAAAACACAAATAAAACCGACAGTAAGAATAATGACAATTATTTCAATGAGAATATCAATGTTCATTGTACAAAAAACATGCTCTGTTAGGGTTCAATTGACACTGTGTTCAATCCGGTCTTTGAAAAATACTGACTTGTAATTATTGATAGATAAACCTCAAAACAATTATTTCCAGTTGATTCCTCGGCAGTTCGTTTTCAAACAGCTGTTGCCATGGAAACGGTATGTGTCAGAGACGTGAAATGATGTGGAGCTGTCACTCAAGCGCTAACCCGTACAAAATTTAACGCACCCGCTTTTTTCACTGGTATGCGAAACCGAGAATTGTAAAAGTTACATATCTCGTTTGTAGCCTAGTTTGGACAATTTGTTTTACTTAATAACACTCCAGTTAAAAATCGTATCTATCCTAGGGCAGGAATGGAGGTTTCCTAGGTTCCGTTAAGAGGAAAGTTGTTAAACTTATATTTTTACTTTATGTAATCATGTGAAAATACAGCTCAAATGTGTAAACTGCATCCATAGCAGTGCGTGACAGTGATAAAATGTTTCAATAATCCTGCCACCTAAGATCAACAATAGGCCTATTTGTCTGCGATTGTATTGTATTCTGAATAAAACCGACAGTAAGAATAATGACAATTATTTCAATGAGAATATCAATGTTCATTGTACAAAAAACATGCTCTGTTAGGGTTCAATTGACACTGTGTTCAATCCGGTCTTTGAAAAATACTGACTTGTAATTATTGATAGATAAACCTCAAAACAATTATTTCCAGTTGATTCCTCGGCAGTTCGTTTTCAAACAGCTGTTGCCATGGAAACGGTATGTGTCAGAGACGTGAAATGATGTGGAGCTGTCACTCAAGCGCTAACCCGTACAAAATTTAACGCACCCGCTTTTTTCACTGGTATGCGAAACCGAGAATTGTAAAAGTTACATATCTCGTTTGTAGCCTAGTTTGGACAATTTGTTTTACTTAATAACACTCCAGTTAAAAATCGTATCTATCCTAGGGCAGGAATGGAGGTTTCCTAGGTTCCGTTAAGAGGAAAGTTGTTAAACTTATATTTTTACTTTATGTAATCATGTGAAAATACAGCTCAAATGTGTAAACTGCATCCATAGCAGTGCGTGACAGTGATAAAATGTTTCAATAATCCTGCCACCTAAGATCAACAATAGGCCTATTTGTCTGCGATTGTATTGTATTCTGATGTGGTGTGACGGCAACGTTTTGTTACCTCTAGTTGTTTCAGCTAATTTCTCCCAAGCAGTGGATCACAGGTTTACGCAAATTAGTTTTTTTTTTTTTTTTTTTTTTTTTTTTTTTCACTATACAGATATAAAATAAATAAATAAATAAATAAAAAGTATCCCATTCTGATTCCTGGTGTAAACTCAAACAGGCATATTAAACGGGGTAATCTATAAGTTATTTTCACAGTTAGGTGGTCGCCGGTGAGTTTATCGTATTACAGAAATCTACGTGTTGCTTATGTCACTGCGACCCGGAAGGGTGGGACCATAGAAGTTCTGCAAACTTTGCGTCACTTTCGAATCAGGTTTTATTCCACTGCAAGAAAACCAGGAAGCAGAGGGACTTTAAAACAAACCAAAAAAAACAAAACAAAAAAAAAAAAAAACAACAATTAGGTTTCATGTTCTAATCGGATCATTATAAATGAGGTGTAGACGGAGTTGAAATGTATCCAAGACTGTAGCCTATTTGAACTTGAACTGAACTGTTGTCGGTGCGATATTAATTTAAATTCTGAAAGTAGCTGGGGTTGGAACACTGAGGAAACTGAAGGACGAGTTAAGTATAGCAGTTTATACGGGAGTCTAGGTAAGTTGTATTGAATCGTGACGTGTTTAACAGACAGTTAAGCCAGATAAGCCATTTTGGTGGCTGATGCATTTTGAAGCGGTTTCACCCAACAAGCGTACTAGATAAGCTTTTTCTAGAACTCAAAGAAATCCTCATTGTTTACTTGCTTTGTTGTTGTTTTTTTTTTTTTTTTGTAGACCGTTTCATGACTTTATTTCAGTATTTAAACACTGATATTTAATGGGTTGATGTTTTTTTTTGTTGAATTTTGTGACTTTTTAGTGTTGAATAATGTATTTTATTCATAGTCTTCTCATTTTTTATGATTTATTTCTAAAGAACTTTCCTGTTAACACAATAGCATTTAGTGAACAGAGTGTAGTATTGTGATTCTGTCACACAGTGCTTCCCTGTTACTGTCCCGGAGTTCAGATACTGTATTACTGAATCAATCAGTAAAATACATTCATTAGTTAATTATAGTTGCTTTAATGTAGTGTTAATAGCCATGGCTTTATGTTGCGCTGTTTTTATTTTTATGTTTTGTTTCTGTTATAAATCATTGAAAGATGACATTAGGTGTGTGTACTATTCTTTTTTGGTGGAAGGTGTGACACAAGTAAATCTCAGCAAAAATAAAATCACGTCTTTCACAAACAAATAGTAAGTTAGGTTTTTTATAGTAATGACAAGGGCATATTTATGTAGGTTAAATACAATTATCCAAATAAAGTCAAATGACTTTTTCCATGATAACCTTTAAACCTACAGTAGCTGATGGTACTTTTTAAATATGTAGGCTACATAATCAGTTGCACTAGACACACACAAAGAAAATGTCAACAGCTAACATATAGGGCCTCCTTCAAATGATGGGATCCTCAAACATCACGATAACTCAGTAACACGCTTTTTAATAGAACTTTAAAGTCTCATTTAACACACATCAATTGCTTTCATTTCCGAGAATAAGTCCAATAAATTGTGTGTGTTGACTATTTTAAATCTTACGTTATTTTATTTGTGGTAAGACATACAGTATTCTAAATTCTTTGTCGGAGACTGGCGAGAGTCAAGTGGTAAAACGGTGACATGGTAAAACAGTAACCCATTTCCTATTCACTTTACTTGATAATGTACCTTACCTTACAATGTGTACATTGCATGTGCCTTGTGATTGTCATCACCACCATTGCTCAATAAATGCTCACCAAAAATACGTTGTAATGCCTTTGTAATTATAGCTTGTGGTTTCACAATGAATTAAATCAATAAAATCTAACACTGAAATACTGTACATAGGAGGATACTGTGATGTGCATGAGCAGCCATTATACATTTCTAACTTTCAAGTAACACAAAGTAATTAAGCAAGGATAAGTGGATATGTTAAGTCACTTATAACTGGATCATTATCTATCTATCTATGTTGGTTTCATTTTTTCCATTATTGACCTCCTGAGATTTTGAATGCTGAATGTGTGATAGAATTTGTGGGGATACTAAGCTAAAGAGGCAAGATTAGTTTTATTTATTGTAATGTTTAATCAGCATGGGCCCTTGAGCCCTTTCTTTTTTTTAAGATTAGGACTTTGTTGTGTTGGGACTATACCTGTACACCTCTCCACTGTCCATTATCAGTAAGTCTTTTTGTTTTGTCGCAATAGAAAACATCATTCAGTTGCGAAGCAGGTTTCTATTGTAGAGATCTGGCAATGAGGGAAAATACTACTTTACCTGTATATGAGGCAGCTAGAGGATCTGTGAGGATATCCATGAATGTAGGAGGATTGGAAAGTATGTTATGAGGAATACTTTTATTCAGGCTTGTCCGAAACAGAAGTATGCTTACCATATTATCTTGTCTCTGTGTTTTAGAAGCATAACAAACTAACTTGTAAGGTCCCATTTCCCAAAGAGGATGGAATATCCCGCTCATTGTAACTTCAATAATACTGTCATGTTTCAAATTTTCATTGTTCAGGGAGGGAAATAAAACTCCTATTGCATAGCAGTTTCACTTATCCTAGTTTGATTAACCATAGTGTATACGCAAGAAGCCCATGGTAAGTTCATACTCACCGTAGGCCATTGTAAAAGATAAAAGGGGAAGGTTCATGTAGATTCAGCTCACGCATACTAATAACAAAGCAAGGATCAAGCCAGGCGTATATTACAAGCACATAAAATGCAAATGGAAATCTTAATTCTTGATTTAAGCTTGAAGTTGTGTTCTCGTATGTCTTGCTTAATCCAAGCATGATCCTTACGTTTGTATTGGTCTTGGTGCTCGAAGAAATTGTGATGATTCAAGCCCTGTTAAATATTGTTGCATGTTTGAAGGACAGAGAAAGATTCTTTTATCTCCGTACTCTGCTGTAGTTTTGCACATGAGGGTAGATGTTCATCCAGTAGAACCTAATTGATTTTCTTATAAGCAGATGTGTTTGTGGATTTATATTAAAATTAGGTGATGTGAATGGAGGGAATTATATATAAATTTATTGTCTGGAAGAGACTGGATTTTTTATTTTTTATTTTGACCCATGTCTAAGGTGTGTTCAGTCAGTTGAAGTGTATATCACCACCGTTGACTATTGTTTTTAGAGCTTAAAATATTAAATGTGAAGGGATTAGAAAAAAAATACTTTTACTAATGCAATGAAAACTCAGAGAATTATTTTGCTACAAAGTTGTTAAGTTGATATGTTGTCTGATAGTGTTTCTTTAAATGCTCCTCAGGCTATAGAGTTTCACTTCCATTATTGCCAAGTCCTTCCCCCACTTAAAGCTTCTTGTCAAACTGTTTAAATTCACCAGACCATCCTACTGCATTTAGCCATCTTCTTAAAAAGGGGAAGTGTTGAAATCACTTTTTTTGCACAAGACACTCAATTTAGCTTTCAGATTAGGGTTTGATAGAATTGAAAATGAATTCACACTGTTTAAAAAATGTATAGTGTAAACTGCATCGCTGTTTTGACGGTTGTCAATTAAATTATGGCAACAATAGAGCAACCATTTTTTCCCATTACGGATGTTGTGGAATTCTACCAATCTTTTTATAGGCTTGGTTTGTATGTGTTTTAAATTAAAGGCTTGATTTCTTATGCTGTCCAGAGGTGCTTCTGCTATGTCTTGAACTTGTAATTGTGGCATAAATAGTGCAACGATTTAAATATTGCATTTTACCTGTGAAGAACAAATTTCGAGCCTACACTTCATATCCTTTACATAATGTCAGAATCTCATTAAATTATAGTATCACACTTAGGAACATGTTCTAATCTATGGGAATGAAGGAATTTAAAACTTTATTTGTACATCACCTTTTTCCCAAGTTATAATTACACAAAGATGAACTTGCAGATTATGGTATGAATAAATATTAAGGACCCTACATACCGGAACAAAATGAATAGAACCTAATACTTTTGATAAATATCTTTCACACGACAGGCGACACAGGGGAGACACCAGGGCGACGCTGGAGCGACGCAAAATAAATAGGATTCAATCCTATTATTTATGGTTTCTTAACGTGACAACTAGGAAATTCAGTAATCAGAGAACAGCATTAATGCACAGTGTCCACCAGGGTGAAGCTGTATCCAAAATGACAGAGGAAAAAATTACTAACCGTGGAAAAATACCCAGAGCTTTATGGCAAAGAACATTGCAATTATAATGATACAGAGATGAAAGATAATATAACTGGAATAGCCTGGTATGTATGATGTATTGCCATATATGTTTAAATATCATCAGAGAAGACAATCATAATTTCCACATCTTGTTGATGAATATGTACCAGTCTTGTTCATAGTTTTTTCATCTGTCAGTTTTCAAATCTGTCGCATCGCGTCTGTGTCGCTTCACGTGTGTGTGGTCATACCGCTGTGAAAGTATCTGATCACCTGATGAAAAAACGCATTGTATCTGGTGTGTAGCGGCCTTTACTGTTCCCTTTGAGCTACATAAGCTGTGAGTCAAACACCATGCTTGTCAAAGACAAGCCATCTCTCCTAAGTTTGTATTCCCCTCAAATTAATTTTAGTATTTATATACTTTAACATAAGTTGACTTTTGTTGAAACAACTTTTTTCCAATGAGATTTTTTTATTCATTAATTTATGAGGATATTGATATTTCTGCCTATTTTCTTGAATTTTTGTATGCAGCCAAAAGCACATACTTTACAGTAATGGTAGATTGTTACGTGACTGTAATTGCAAAACAACCATTAGATTGCCTTACTGAGCACACATTGCTGGTGATTTTAACTAAGGTCAGCATCACATGTCAGTGTCTGTCCTACAGAGATGGGGATGCTTTGACTTAATTCGCAAAAACATAGACAATACTAGTTTTTAAGATGTACTGTTTATATCAGTCAGTATGATATGCACTATTTACATTTTCTGCTATTATCAATGCTTGGTATGTTAATTTCAGCAGATTAGCTGTGTTGCTGATAGCTTATTAAGGTGGGTTAGTGAACAGGTTTCAACTGACTTCTGTCAAGAGAATTTTCCAACAATTAGTCAGAAGTAAATAGTTGTTTAAAGAACATCGAGGTTATTAAAATTAAATGGATTATATCATACTGCATCCCTCACACCCACTTTTCAATCCACTCACACAAAGACAAGTATTTTAAGAGAAAGGCATTTGTCTTGAAATGCAGTGTGATACAGCTTCAGCACAAATAGTTGGGAAAAGCAAAAATCATACCTTAAGGAAAGACTAGTCATCCCTAGTTCTGTTACAAGACTATGGTAATGGATCGCATTTGGTTCTTGTGAACACATTGTCATCAGACTGCAAAAAGCTACTTGCTGAAAAGCAGACATTTGAATTTGAAAAGGCGATCTACCAGATGGAAAACCCAAATACAAAAATAAATAAATAAATAAAAAAATATCAGCCTCCAGGAGCCTGTTGGCAGGAAATACTGAGCGGACCAGCCAGACTGCTGTTCTGTGTGTTCTGACATGCACCGTACCAGGAAAAAACACAACTTAGCACTCTGACATGGGTATGAAAAATACATCTAGTCACCACGAGCAGTGTCGACATAGCTTAGTCAAAACCAGAAAAGCAATTCTTGCCCAAGGATTTACTGTAGTTGCTTAGACAGTCGGGTGTTATTACCATACAAATAGCTTAAAATCACAAGCATTAAAAAAATAAAGCAACCAAGACCGCTTCACATCCCATCCCATCAAACCCATCAACACATCACTGTATGGAATCCATTTGATAAGCAAGGGCCTTTAACCTGAAGGTTTCATATTACTGGTTGTTATCCCAATTCCAAGCAAATTTTCAAAGTTTATTTTTTATTTTTATTAAAACAGTTAATTACTACAAAACATTACTTATTTTATCGAAACAGGTTTAAATTAACTCATAAATTAGATAATGTATTTGTTGTTAAAACTACTGTGTGCTACTGGAATATTTTAAGTTAGTCAGATGAACAAAGGCTTTCTTGGAATCTATGTGTAGATAGTTTGAATAAACCTGCTTACTGCTCATGTTCTTTTTTGGTCCTTGGGCATCTCCATAAATATTTGAACAACATCCTCCAATAACAACAATGCTGCCCTGCTGCTGAATCGCGTACAAACTCTGTGACTTACTACAACTTATTCTCAGTAGTATGCCATTTTGTTTACATAACTTAAATTCCTTCTTCACTTACTTAATTTTGGTGATCCATTCAGAAATTCTGATAAGAAATATGGTTTATGTACAGATGTTTGGGAAATCGCTACATTTTGCGGTTGAGGCCTGAGGAAATAACTGTTAAATGTATGAAAATAACTATTTAAAAAAACACGTCTGCTAAAAAAACTAAGCAAATGGCCACTTCCTTTTTTGCTCACACTGGTTGACAATGCATCTCAATAAACACAGGCCTCTAATATGAATGTTAGTTTATTGTACAGTATTTTTAAGAGGTGCATTTTGGGCTAGTTGAATGTTTTGGCTTTGAAGCATGTAAGCCCTATAAATGATATAAAAGGACGGGTTCTCTTTTTTTTTTTTTTAAAAGCCTTTTTAGGTTGGTGGTGGGGGCACTTTCATAACATGAGTCTCCAGCCACGGCGGATGCGTCTGAAACCCTGGCTGATTTCCCAGGTGAACAGCGGGAAGTACCCTGGGCTGCAATGGTTAGACCATGAGCAAACACACTTCCAGATACCCTGGCGACATGCTACCCGCTACGCCCCCATGCAAGAGGACGAGAACACCGTCTTCAGGGTAAGTCATTTAGAGTCATTTAACTGTTGGTGATGCGGTCACCACTAAAGGCACATTAATTCTGTACCTACTCTGCACTGAACTGATGTTCAACATGAACCTTTGTTGACACTGTCGCAGTGGATTTTAACAGCTCAGTTCAGTCCTCCCAATAGAGTGCCACTCATGAGCCACACCAATCACGATACAAAGAGCTTCCAATAAAAGCCGAAGCCCTGTG
The DNA here is from genome assembly GCF_017654505.1 of Polyodon spathula. Lineage (NCBI taxonomy): Eukaryota > Metazoa > Chordata > Actinopteri > Acipenseriformes > Polyodontidae > Polyodon > Polyodon spathula. Next base: position 12,486,064 of record NC_054540.1, read on the forward strand.
TATGCAGATGTTTTTAGACTCTATTAGTAGGGTAACTGTCACTAGCACCTTTGATGAAAAGAGGAAGAAGTAAAAAACTCTGCATGGATACAACCAAAATTAAGTTGTTTTTGTCCATACGATAATTTATACAATTCAGTGGCAGTAGGCTACAATTTTCCTCTCGTAAGCTTTGTCTAATGTTTTTTTTTTTTTTTTGTCAGACAGTAAGCCAGGTAAGTGAGGCCCATATTTCACGATGGTGTCCTCCCACCCACTTTGTGACTCTTAGTTTCAGCTCTATTTTCCTGTTTGGCAGGCCTGGGCTTTGGAGACTGGGAAATACCTGGAAGGTGTGGATGAGCCCGATCCAGCCAAGTGGAAAGCGAACCTGCGCTGTGCCCTCAACAAGAGTCGCGAGTTTAAACTGAAGTACGACGGGACAAAGGAAACCCCTGTTGAGCCTTTTAAAATATACGAGGTGTGCGACCAGCAATGCAATGGTAAAAATAAAGAGAAAAAAAAACAAATTAATTAAAATGCATTTTTCTTTTTAGTCTAGTGTGGACAGCAAAACACAACTAGTACATATTGAGTGCTGCTCTGTTTTGCCACATCAACATCCTAACAACTTTAAATACGCCTTTCTCCCTACAATTTGTTTTGTGTTACTATTATAAGGGAATATTCTTTTTTTGACAGGTTGTTCAGTGCTCTTAAAACACGTTTCACCTTAGCATTTCAATTCCATTTTAATAAGAAAACAAGCTGACAATTATGGGGCCACATGCAAGTTAGAACACGTTTGACAAGCCAATTCTTTAAATAATAATAATTACAATAATAAGCAAAGTGTTATGCTAATAATGAACTGTGTGTCTTCAGGTTATATATGCTTTTTTTTCTCCCCAGATGCAGCCGAAGAGGAGGAAGAGGAGGTGAGATTTAAAAAAAATAAAATAAATTGTGTTCCAGCTTTTGTTGGTTTACCCAATTATAACTGGTGAACGTTGATTGCCTGGGTAGATGTATGGCAAGAGATGAACATCTTATTTATGGAAAATTCAATTTGCTCTGGAACACCCAAACATATTGGCGAAAAAATGGTGGTATTGATTTAAAAATCTTTGAAATACATTGTTGCATACCATGAATTATAAAGGTAAATTATATAGGTAAACACCATACCAAATGTTTCTTTTGTCTTTCCCTACAATATATTGGATACTGGAATACAGAGTTGCAAAATTAGTGACTTAATGAAATTAGGTTTACTTTCACGTTCATTAACTATGTCACAGTGTTCAGAACACCCTACAAAGTTCACAGTATCCCCTTGTCTGTTGCCATTGCTTGTTTTAGTTGCATCAATTTTAATGCATCATCAGATAACTTGTACTTTTCTCAACATATAAATGTTTTCTGAGGATCACAGTGTATCCAGATCACGCTCCCTCCTGCAAAAAGGCTGGTTTCTATTCCCACAGTACTCATTTCAATTAGAACTCCACATTGGTGCACGGAGAAGCTGAGCCTGGATACACTACAATGATTTGCTTCTTCTTACTGCACTACTTTCCTTGTTAAGTAATATCAGTCTATATATTTTTTGTTATTTATAGCTTCCAAACCTAGGTGGCCTCTCTATTGGTAAGGAATTTTATGTTCAGTTAAGTTTCACAGTAATGTAGCATCAGTGTCATGTTTGTCTATGCCTGGTTCATTTAAACGTTTAATTCCATACAACAAACTGTTAAATTGGGTTGTTTCTCATGTCAGTTGTTTTTTTGTTATCTAAATGTTTTGACAAAGACAGATCTCAAGACATGGCTCAAAGTACCCAAATGCTGAAAGCTGATGCACCTGACTTTTCAATGTGAAATGAATTGTTCTTCTTTCCAGCCCCCACCAGTTTCTCATCTTATCCACCATTCAAGCAGGAACTGCAGTTCGACCCCTGTATGAATGGAACCTTTATTCCTTGCAGTCTTCCCGCAATGGAGCCAATGCCTTGCAACATCACCACCAACCCCAATGGCAATCTTGGTATAAGAGATGGTTCTTACCAAACTGTGCCTGTGACTGCTAGTAACATGCCTTTGCCAGAACATACAGTGGGAAACCTCGGACATGGAGGCTTTGCACATGCCAATACCCCGGCTGGTCATGTAGATATGGAACATGGAACCATTCCTGCAGAAACACTTCCTCAAGTAGAAGTACCTCCACAGCTGTGTATTAACGATCTGCTCATCAGTCCACATATGCTACCATGTAAGACGTGTTTTCTATTTCCTAGACAGTATATAATCTAACCATTGGCAGGAGGCCTCACAAGTGCTGCATATTGAATGATAAACCGCCAGTAAATCTGAGATCTGTCAGGCTACTTCAGCTCAGTAAATGTGGGGTTAGGTGTCATATTCTTAATGGCATGGCATGGCAAACTGAAAATCAATATAACCCACTCTGGATATGTGAACCCATGCTTCTGAACCAACACTGGGCATTGACTAGAAATGTCTATGTGTTAATTAATTGTCAGGTTAGTAATATAATACACCCCTGTCTAAGTGCTGATCATTCTCAGAATATTGCTCTTGGGAAATCTTAGAGGATTTCTTACAAATGTTTGGTCTAAAGTACCGTATGTAATTGTGGAGTTGGTGATTCCATTGATTGTTTAAGTGTTGTATGGCTGGCTGGTTGCTTGCCAGTACTAAATTAAAATGTTATATAATGTATGTTTTATCATCTTTGCATTTTAGTGACAGATTTAGAACTAAAATTCCAGTATCGTGGGAAGCAAGCTGGGACCTTGACTGTAAGTAACCCCCAGGGCTGTCGTCTGTACTATGGTAACTTAGAGCCCATGCCAGACCAGGTGGAATTGTTCGGGCCTGTGACGTTGCAGCAGGTGCTGTTCCCTAACACAATGGAAATTCCCAACGAGAAGCAACGTTACTACACCAACCAGCTACTGGACGTCATGGACAGAGGCCTCATTCTGGAGATCCGCGGACAGGATATCTATGCCATACGCCTTTGCCAGTGTAAGGTATACTGGTCTGGACCAGCAGTCTCGGAGGAAGCTGGGCCCAATCCTATCGAGAGGGAAAAGAAGATCAAAATATTCAGCTTGAACGACTTCCTTCATGGTGAGTAGATTGGTCACCTTTATCGTGAAAAGTGAGGGTGTGTTTATTCAGTTGACCTAAACAGTAGCATATCTAAATACCTCAGCTGTTAAAATGATTAAAATAGAGCCCTTCCTGTCAGTTTACATACAATGACATTGATAACTGTGTAGTACCTGCTTCTGAGGTTTAATTGATTATTCTAACTTAATGTCCTAAAGAGTCCTCCCTGTTTCCCATTACTCTGCTACAATATTAACCAACTTCTTTACCAAGAATGCATTAAGCTTCACATTCTGTAATTCCTGATATGCTCTATTTGTCACATAGAAAAAAAAAAATACCCCCCTTATAACTGCAGGAATAGGATAACGAAGGAAATAAAATATACATTGAGTCGCTTCCCTGACATAGAATTGCAGTAATAATTACTGAACTTGTACTTTATGCTCCAGCCAGGTAAATCTGCCTCTGTCAAGTCTAATGGGTTTATTGTTCCTTACAAAAAGAGAAAGGCTTATTGTAGTACGGTCACAGATTGATTTTTTAATTTTTTTTTTTTTTGTGACAGGACTGATCCTGTATCAGAAAGGAGAAACTAACGCCCCACCTCCCTTTGAAATATACTTCTGTTTTGGGGAGGATTGGCCAGACAGGAAACCAAAAGAGAAAAAGCTTATTATTGTCCAGGTAGACACTGACACCAGCCTTTCCAAACCCATAATAATGTTTAAACCAACAATATGAAATTAAGAGGAATCTGCACAGGAACCAGCTGTAATTGCTGTGGGTCATATTTTAAGTATTTGCTATTGTGAAATGTATCCATCTCTTACACATATGTAATACTTTTTTAATTATAGAGGCTATAGTCACATGAACTTTCACAAGAGGCAAATAATACTGAAAACAGTTTTTCAACCAAAATACACTATTCTATTGGCTTTGCAAGCATAGTTTTATTTACAACCTGAATTTGCAAAAATGTTTGTTTTGTTTCGGTTAACCATTTTGTTGCCCTATTCTGACTCAGGTTATCCCTGTGGTTGCTCGCATTCTGACCGAGATGTTTTCTGGTGAACTGTCCTGGTCAACAGACAGCATCCGCCTGCAGATCTCCAATCCAGACTTGAAAGACCAGACAGTGGAGCAGTTCAAAGAGCTTCACCGGATCTGGCAGAACCAACAGACTCAAGGGCAGTGGGGCGTGCAGCAACCAGATCTTCACTAAAGAACTGAATACACTTGACAACAAAGAGCTCTTAAAAACTCATATATACTGATGATCGATGTGTAGTAGAGAAGGATAAAAACAATTGAACATAAGCCATACTGATCCAAAAGACTTAACAGAAAGAAGAAACGAAAAACAGTATGTGCTGAACACATTGGCAGATCAGCATGGCTTGCCTTTTGTAATCATTTTAAAGCACGACCCTCTTTTGGCACTAATTGTTTTGCCACTTCATTTTCTGAATTTTAGATGATGGATTGAAAGTGTTGAAATCAAGAAACTTGAAATTTGTGGGCAGTCTGCATATAGCTAAGTCCGCACAAGCTTGATTTTAAAAAAAAAAAAAAAAAAAAAAAAAAGGTGTAGCAACCTTGAGGACAACAAATGGATGAAGTTATGAACTTTATTTTTTTTAATAATGTTACTTGCCTCCAACAAGTGATAACCAGTGACGTGTAAAGGATGATGATAATTAACCATCTGCTAGTATTTTTAGTGCCTGATATGTTCAAAGTCTCAGGTCTGAATTTGTTTCTGTCGGCTGCTGCAATTAACAAGCTTATTTTACTCATTAAATTATTCCTTTAATGGTGCAATATTAAGATATAGTTTGGTAGGGTGGAGGGTATCTGTAACTATTTAAATTCAGAAACATTAAAATTAATTGTGACAAGAGTAAAAGACGACACTGCCTACATTTCAAGAATGTGATCCTTTTTTATTTTTTTTTTCTTGCCAACAGATTTACATTTGGAATTCACTGAATCGTAGAAATTAAATAACTTGAAATGAACTAATAAAATAAGTCTTGAGTTTTTAATTATACTGGTAATAGCAACCCAGGTTGTAAAAGAATAGAAAATAAGTGTTGATCTCATATGTGGAAATAATCCAAGCGCCTGCTGAAATCTGAGCAAAGTCATGGTGTTTGCAGGAACTGTTGCTGTAATATTGACAACTCATTTGTGTTCCTTTTCAACCCTTCCCTTTTCATCTGGGGCTACCACCTCCAAAATTGTGTCTACATTACCCAAGAGCACTACATTCCATCAATTCATTATTATCTAGGTATTGTATGCCAAAATAAAGCATATTTACCAAATTATGCCAGGTATCGTTACCTGGATGCCTGAATAATAGTTACTACACAATATTATTTTTCAATTAAAACTCTTAGTACTTTGAATTGTCATATTTGTCCAAATACCTCTTGGGAGGATACAACAAGTACAGTACTGGGGCCACTTGTGGTAAAGCCTGACATGCAATGTAATTGGTGCGGTTGTAGGACTACTACCAGGTGAAATTGCACAAGATGTTGAAATTGACGGTTCCATTATCAAGATGATGATAGTAATACAAACGTGGCATACAGACTTTAGAACTAGCTTGCTAGTTTGTTCTGGTATTAATGAATTTAACTTCTTAATGAAGAGAATAAACATAAATGTTGATTGAAACACCAGGTGCAGTATTTTTGTACAAGCAACTATTTAGGGTTCAAGACACTTCTACTGTCATGGTATTTAGATGCTTATTTGATTAGATTAAGAGATTGCTATGGTGCAAAGGATAGAAAGTACAGATCCAGCTTTAAGGTGAAGGTTCTGGTCCAGCTTTCTTGATTGATTTAGCCTTTTGAACATGAACAGTATCTAAGTACTTCAAAGCCAAGCATGGTCAATCTTATATTAAGATGAATATTATACTAGGTAAAAATGTAGAACTTTACTTAGTTATGCATGTCACACGTATGGACCTGAGAATAGTGTGAACATATTTAGAAAATGGGTGTGGCTCTAAAGTTGCGCTAGTGTTGAACAAATCCAATCAACATGATACAATGGTGAGTGATTCACTGCCACTGGAGGTACTGAACAAGTGATGGGGTAACCAGCTGATACACATGTTGACATTCTCTTGACATTATATTGACATAAAGATGACTGATTAAAATGTTCAACTCTGACCAAGTTAAACAAGACACGGGATAACTATTAGAATAAATTAAACCCAATACATTGTTTTTACCCCTTTATTTGTTTACAACTCTCTTTATGAGATCAAGAACTGGCTGGATCAAATCAGATTTGGATCAATATTTGAGCAATCAGTTGAGAGGTCAAAGTGAAGAGTGCCATTAGATTTTGCCCAAGGCTGAAAACATGAAGTTGCAAGCTGAAATAGTTTGAGAGCAGTTGCAGAAGAGGAGCCAGCAGCTTTCCTCATGTGGATGCTTAACGACTGCCACAAAAGGGTGAGGTTTTCCTGTATGATACCCACTATCGGACTTGACTAAGAATTAAAGTATATAGTTGTGTATCCAGTGTAAAGGCAATATCTCAAATCTTCGGGTCTTTTTCATCAGGAAACCAAAGTCACATGACCACAACATGGCAGCCATCTTAGGTCACAGGTCAAAGTGAAGTTGTACAAAGGAATTACCTTGACAAGCTTCCTCACAATTGGATAAGGAGCTCTCTATATATCATTTCAAAATTCAAGTGGCTACCACATCACCATGGATAAGCATCTCTAGTCGGTGATAAAATCAGTGTTAGACACAAGGAAATATTTACTGGATGACAAATAACTTTTTGGTATGTATTTTTGGTAGCTACACTTTAATGATGCAAAAGCTATAAACATTGCAATATGAGAACAAGCAAGATTGTTTTCCTCTACAGCTTGTAACCAACAAATGTTAGTTGGGAGTTCTTTCTTACGTTAAATATCATACTGAGTTAGTAGAACACCCTGATGAACGGCATTCAATATTCTGTAGTGGGAACTATCCTTACTCTCCTCGATACACCATCTAGGACACTTGTGTAATCTAGACAGGGGGTTATGTGAGACAAACCAGTCAACTGTAGTTCTAGTGAAACAAAAAGTGATGTGACCAATGGTATTCTTAAACCTGTGTGACTAGTTCAATGCAAACAGGACAATAGAAAGCCCTGCCTTAGCATAAAATCAAAATGCTTAAACAAGTTGTGTCCTCACTTTTATTTATTGTTCATGAGATGGCTACAACACCAGATGGAACAGCATGTCGGCACAAGTCCTACACCTCAGCAGCCATCTTTTCATGGTTTAATTCCAGATCTGCTGCTGGAGGAGGGAGGAAAAAAAAAAAAAAAAAAAGAAAAAAAAAAAAAAAGCCAGAGTCCGCTTGTCAGTCTGTCACAGTCTAGCCTGGATTCAGATCAGAAAAACTCCAGCCAATGTTTAAAAAGGTAATGGGCAACTGTAGTTCCAAGCCCGGACTCCCAAGGTCTTTTCGTGATTGGAATCTCAGATTTGCTTTTTATTTTTTATGGCACAGACAGCAAACCATGTTTGGTCATTCTCAAGACAGTCCATGAAAATAAATGATTTATTTACTTTTTTTTTTATTTTAAAAACTCACAGAAGTCTTTATTTTTAAATACCAGGCACATCCATTTCTTTTTTTTTTTTTGACGGATTCTTGATTTGCAGAAATCCAACCAACGCTGAGCAAATGTATTTATTTATTCTTTTATAGCACAAGTCCCCCAGGAAATAAATCTTCCATTCATGCTGTCTGCCCGGCTACAGCCATCTTTACACCAGGCCTGACGGACTCCCCCCCCCCCCCCCCCACTTCATTCTTGCAAGCCATGTAAGTCACGGTAATGCTGAAATGTGTCCTTTGCGCATTACATAGTAGACTAAATCCCATTTGTCCTTCATGAGGGAGTTCCCTTTTTATTTGCAGACAAACTATACCTAATGTTGTTAACTCCCAATCTTGCAAACAAAATTCAGACCTGAAAAATAAATTTTAAAAAACAACATGATCATTTAGATCTTTTATTTAAGAACATGTAATCAAAGAAACTACAAAATGATTTCGCTAAAGTCCACCGGAAGCCACAATAACAGTACAGTATTTCATCTCGAATTCAAAATAAAACATTTGTCTGTTTTTCGTTAAGTATATGGAAAACTACAAAGCAGCATGAAATTCAATATGTTAACATAAGTTTATTCAGCAGGTTTCACTTGACTTTATGATGCAACATTTGTTAATGCTGTAGGGCAATGCAAAACTTCTGGCCACAGCTGTACATTGTCCTTACCTGGTCTTTAGGCGACTGTGCAAGCATAGCTATCGAAACAGTCTGGTGAAGTCTCTTAAAGCCCAGCACACATGTTTGCAGTCTTCAGCACTGAAGAAAAGCAAGCACAGAAGGTTACTAACAAAATGAAATAGGACTTATCATGTATGCATATTGATCAATCCAACTACAACTATTACCTGCTGAGGGTGGGGCACTGTGCTGTAAGGGGTACTGTCCTGTGAATGGGACATAACACATAACCTATAAATACTTTACAGCTGTTTATGTTCAGAAAATTAGGGGAGAAATGCCTTTTTGAATATTTAACTGGGAAAGCGACACCCAATGATTTGTTTTAACATATAAAAATGCCACAAGGTAGCAAAACATGACTTTAAACGGAAATCAATTGTTTTGCAACACACAATGGAAGAAAGAATTAGCTACAATTATTTTAGCTAAATAGCACAGCGATTCTACCAACGTTTACCGGTACACCAAATGAAAAATAAATATACCTCAAAAGATAACAAAGCCTCTCAGTGATGCTAAGCTAAAGTCACTAAGGAATAAGAGGTGTACAACAGGTGGTTCCAAGGAGGAACTGTTTCAAATGCTGATACAGCATATGGTGTACAATAAGTCTAGTTTCTGTTTGAATTGCCCCCACAGGGGGGCAGTGGTTATTTTTGGAATTGGGTTTGAATAAGTTTAAAAGAAGGTGGTTAGTAATGGAACACAACACTTGAACACTCCTAAATGCCCGTTCAAACTTGCCCAGGTATCCTTGTCTCTCGTCCACATTTACAGATTTTGTAACAAATTAAAAAGTAGACAATTCTTTGCATGCCTACACAGGTCTGTACATGAATCTTTACATATCATGAGTCATCAGGGAAAAGCAACTCAAATAAGGTACTTCTGCAAGTATTTCTTACACAACACTTGCTAATGGAACTATACCTCAGTATGGTATGTGGGTAGGACTGGTTTCCTGCATATGGTCAACTTCTGTCTTTTTTTGCAATGTGAAAGATAGCACAGCATGGCCGTTACGAAACAAGGGCAAAGACCCTGGTGCATTGGCTATACTTATAGACTCGCATGATATGCTTAAGAAATCAGCATGACCGTTTAGAAGCTACCCTGAATTCATTTTTTTCCTTTTTCTAATGTATTAAACATTTTATTCTCATTTTTCTTTTCTTTTTTTTTTTAAATATTTCAGTCATGTATTTAGCCAAATCTGCCGTTTAGGATTACGAAAGTCAATAAATCAACAAGTATTTTCTCCTTACCTGGTTACTTGTTTGTGGAAGTCTGTGAGTTGCTTGTGTGTCACTGTCACTGCTCCACCCGATGTCTCTTTAGGGAGTCCCTTCAATGCATTTTCTAGCCAGCGGCAAAATGTCTATTTTAAGAAAAACTCACTTTTATTTATTGACATTTACCCCGAAAAAGCACAAACTGCAGAAAAAAGTTAAAAGCCAAAAAAGCTCTATACATTATTTACATTTTAGCACACACATAGAATTCATTTTCATATAACACAATATTATAAGCCTGGGCTGATCCTAGTATGTTAACACTGATCCAGAATGGTTAGTAAATTAAAACATGTCCTGATGTATTGTAGCATTTGGTATATTCATAGCAGTGAAGGCGTAATTGTGGAAATTCAACACAATGATTTATGTCAGATAGACACACACACACTACCTTTAATTTAATGTTTAGCAGCTTACAAAATCCTAACTATGTGCACTTAAGAAAATGGGAGTATTTACTTTAGGATGGAAATTACAATGATCTAGTAAAGCATGGAGTCAGGAAGCTTTGACTGTATCCATGTTGCCTTGTATGACTCCTGTTAAAGTCAACATCCTCTAATTTCTGCTCAGTCCCTTTGAAGTTACATTAAAAGGGTGTGACTGTAGTCTGAATACTCTAACTTGACACAGGCGATTGCTGCAAAAGGTAGACAGGCACAGACTAAATTCTGAACTGAAAAAAAAGGTCAGACTAGACAGTCCCTAAAAAGGCATATGCAGCAGTATACTGCCACAACAGTAGGAAACATTGTTTTAGGGCCATCCTGTGCCCTCTTGTGGAGGGAAAATGCTTAGACAGGTCTAATATAGCAAACAGAAAATTTTACAATAAACACTCATCTTAATTATAAAGTCATCAAAAGAGCACAGTAAAGCGGTTATAAGACTACTTTACTGATGAATCAGATGTGATTTATAGGTTTAAATGGGTTCTTAACATACAATAAAAAACAGGCTCTTACAACCACTGATTTAAAAGGTTGTTGGTACAAAGAAAAAACATGTTAACAGCAGGAAACAACGGATTATATGGTCTTAAAAAAAAAAAGGGCAACCTTACAAAATGAATCAGAATATTTGCTTGTTAAGAAGCCTCACTAATACAATTCTGCCCATAATAAAACATGAATATAACTTTATAAAATAAGTATGTCAGCAACTGTAAATACAAAATCAAAATGACATGAAAAAGCAGATTGTGAACTACACCCAGATTGACGCTCATTAATTCGTGCTAAAAAAATGCACGGACCAAGTTTTATAACAATTGAAAATTCACTATAGATAGATAGATAGATAGATAGATAGATAGATAGATAGATAGAGATTGATAGACACACACACACAGTCAACCCTCTTTATACCGCCAGGTAAGGGCCATGGGCAATAAGCAAAGGTGGCGTTATAGTGAGGGTCAACAAAACAAAGATAAAACACACACACAACCTTCTATATCTGCAATAAATTTAAATGTTTTAATTTTTGTGTTATACAATTACAGTACATCCAGGCCATTTTAATAAAATATGAATCTTACTTCATTCTATTTTTTTTTATTTATTTTTTTTTAATTCACTACTAGTTCTTAACACAACAGTAGTTCTGCTAGTGACATTTTCTCATCTTTTCCCATCTGTATGAAAAATACATGGTTACTTCTGAGGAACAGTTAATATAAAAAAAAATTAATAAAATTGATTCAAATCACCCAAACAACTCCATAAAAAAAAAAAAAGCGTATGATTTTTATTTATTTATTTATTTTTACTGTTAAACATGTTGAATATGTACAGGAAAACATTTTTTTTAAATGTACACACACACACACACACATACACACACACACATATATATATATATATATATATATATATATATATATATATATATATATATATATATATATATATATATATAATATATATATATATTTATAACTTAAAAACTGATGTTTTAGTTTAAATCAGCCTTAATTTGTGCAAAACTTGCATATAAGCAAACCTCTTACTATACTTTTTAAACATTTACTGTGGTTTATAAGTCACTTATTTTAGACTGCGTCAAGCCTTTCTCAGGTTAAACAAATCGACCCGTTCCATCAAGGTAAGCCATTTCTTTTAATCCATTAGAATGTCTCTGATTGTTCTTCGATTAGTATTATATGCCTCACTTAGGTGAGAAAACATTTGCTATGTCTTGCTGACTTGCTTTCTTATTTTCAGATGCATACATGCAGATTTTTTTCTTTTGCTCTGGTGTTAAATGTAGGGTTGACTCGCCATGTTGTACTTTCTGTTTTGCATTGGGAGCGGGAGTGTTGATGACATCGATATGAACGTTCAGTTAACAATGTATTAGGAAAGCGAGTCAAAGGTTAACCGCAACTTTGTTGTTTTAATTGGCCATGAATATTTCACTGATGCTACAATGAGGGAACCTGCAATGCTTATATTTACGTTTGCTTGGCTTGGAAAGTTGACGGGTGGCGGACAGCAGGGTGGCGATATAACAGGTAAAAATAGCACTGCTTTTATATTAGTGACATTTGTTCAGAGGGAATAGCTGGCTGTATGCGAGGGTGGCATTATAAATGGAGGGTGGTAGCACGTGGGACAACTAATAATATTTATTTATTTATGTAAAAATGTGTGACACAGGGACAGACAGTATGGTTTTCTGCTTACCGGCCGGTCAAAGAGCATGATCTCCCAGATTACCTCAGCCACATCAGGCAGAGTGTAGGGGGGCAGGCAGAAACAGCATGTGTGAATCAGCTGGTTCACCAACTGCTGCCCATTCTGGGACATAGCCTGCTGAATCAACTGCTTGCGCATCTCAAAGTCATCTTCATGCTACAGAAATAAAAAAAAATATAATAAAAAAACAGATTTAAGATCTAATCTATATTGCCAGTCAGTTACAGCTCCGCTCAGTTTGGATTGCAGTGTCTGCTATTACTGAAGAATGCATAAGCTATAAAAACTTGTTTTAGACCACAATGATCCATATACCAACTCAAAAACATAGTAGCAATTGCAGCAATACAGTTTTAACTCTTAGCGGTCTATTTATTCAGCGCCCGTCAGGCGTGCCATGTCCAATTTATTTTCACACTCGCCGTTTAAAAGTAAAACAGGTTTAAAAGGCAGTGGATATCAACAGGACACTCAGTCCTGCATCTCCAGCCAAGCCCCACCCCTTGTTCACTGCATTTATCACACACCTCTTCATAATTATGCATACTGAAATCGTTTATCACCAAACGTCTCAATAATGCGATCCAAGTCATTATTTTATCTCAAAAAACTTTGTAAATGTCTGACGTTCTTTGAGTGCTGGATGCGGAAGCAGCTATCTCCTTTGTTTATGTTTGTGTTATCTCTGTTGTGCAGGGATCTGTATTGCTTAGATCCGCCCCTTTTTTCGTATTCTCTCTGTCTCACTCGGCCATTGAAAGGTTTTCTCTGCTTTTTATGGAGAAAAAAACGACTAAAGACCTGTGCTTGAAGTCTTTTTGATGATGTCGCACAGGGTCCGTCATTGGCCCGGAAAGGGAAAATTGCAATGTTCGACCTGGGTCTGACATAGGAGCGCAAAGGGTTAAAAGTCACTAGTCAGAAGTGTCTCTAGTGTGGGAACAACACTCACGTCATTGGCGATGCCTGTGTGGATCAGATCTCTCATAAACTTCATAACACTGCAGTTGGCATCCCTATGATCAAGGCTGGTGGCAGCAATGGCACACTGGATAATATGAACTATAATTTGGCTACGCAGCAGTGTGACAGGACTTCGCTGGATAAACCTACAAGAGAATGTGAGAAAAAACAATGTATAATTCTCCACTCAATATATTGCACATACATCTTGACTTCTAGAAATCCTGTGCCGAGGCCGAGGGCCAGCAACCCTTTTGACAAGCGTACACAAAATGTTGTTACTGCATCACCAAGCCCATCCTTTACCTCGTTGCCAATCGGAAAAGATCATCCACAGTGTCTGGGTGATTCCTAAGACCATTAGGCTGTTCCAGCAACTGGAAAGTGGGCATACATAGAGCCTATAGAAAAAAGCAAAGCAACAATTATAAAAAGGTGTTAAAGACATAGTGTTATGTTGTATTTAATAAAACAATTGCTATAGAGAATGGAGAGGCATCAGCCATTTTGCATATGCATATTGGATTCAGATCTAATATTACAGTTTAACTACTTTCTCTTCCATTGTCAGAAGAAAATATATTTTGGAAAAAGGAAATTGTTATCCACTACTCTCCATGCAAACACAAACTATGTGTACAGTACCTGTAGCATGTCAAGCAGTCCTTGTTGACAGCCCTCCTCCATTCCATATTCATCTACCAGGATACTCCCCAGGTACAGGAAACATGAGTGTGGATAGACCTGATATACACTCACCATCTGTAAGGGACAACAGCAAGGTATACACAAGACATATGTAAACTTAGTAGTGCACTTAGTAGTAGAGATATGGTATATTAGTATGCTATAAACTCTTATTAACCACAACATGTAGGCTATGAACACAAAAAGCAGATAATTATGTTTTAAATTGCAGGCAGCAATAATACTTCAGTTGGCTGTTTAAATAGGACTCCTGCTCTTATCACAAAATGTTCACTCATAAAATACTGCAGTTAGCTGAACTGGTAAGGATTTAGTGCCAGTGAGGATTTCGTATCAGTAAGCAGAAAAAGTATAAATCTGTTGCGGTGCAATCCCTACCTGAGTAACAAGAGGCTGCAGGAGTGCAGCTGAGCCCTTCCCAACACAGCGCACTGCAAAGCGCAGGCAGCGACAGCACCGTTCCACAATTCGGTTATCTGCTTGGTGCTTGTTCAAGGTTTCCGACAAGACAGGCCAGATCTAAAGGAAAAGGAACAGCAAACGTAAAGCCTAAAACTGCACACTGTTTATTTTAACCACAAGTTCTACTTAAAGATTTTATTAAACTTATCCTTGAATGTTCCTCTTATAGATGGATATAAAATACAAGTTTGTTTAATTTTTCCACAAATACAAACCTGCAATGACTGGCAGGGGAAGGATTACAAATAATAACACTGCTGCTGTTGGATGACAATGAGCTGAACTAATACCTGTGGTGACACAAAACTCTAAAGAGGAATTCAACAGTTCTTACCATCAAAATAAACTCACGATGGCCTTGGGAATGTTTAATAACACTTAACTGTTGAAACGACTTACTTCTTGAATAACTTTTTGACATGGATGGGTTTGTCCGTTTTCTACAATAGGGTTTGTATGCCTGATTAGAAGAAAAAATACATGTTTATTCCTGCCTCCTGGCTTTTGCAAGTGGCTCATCTGCTTGTTTTTAAAGATAGTTTGCACAAATTATTAGACTGATAAATATTTCTTACATTGTGCCACTTTCTAAAGAAGCATTCTACTGGTTTATTAAAAAAAAAAAAAAAAAAAAAAAAAAAAAAAAAAAATTTGAAATTGTCAAAAGTATGTTAGTTGAAATAAAGAAAGTTTAAATGATGGTAGTTCAATACTAAGACCACAAAAAAGTAATAAGAAATAAATAAAATAATCACTTACCTGAATATTACTGCTAATCTATCTAGCCACACAGTGGGATCTGAAGATTTACCATTACTTGCCTCCTGTGACAGGAGCTTTAAAGAAAAATAAAAGACATTTAGTTATAGAAGACGACTTTAAATTACTGGGAATGTTAAATCTTTGTTTTAAGACCTTGTTCACGATGCAATATTCCTTCTTTATGCTTTATGTAAGCTGTTGCTCAAAAAAGTGTTTTTTTTATTTACCGTTTTAATTGATTAATTGGGTTAGTTGGTTTATTGTTTCTATGTAACATGAAAGTCTCCTACGCAGCAACTGGCACTAGTGTCAAAACAAATGTGTGCATGTAAAAAAAAAAAAAAAAGCACATCTTTGCATTTCCCTTTATAGTAATTTTATTTGGTTTCTTATTTGTTCAACAAGATAAGTATTTGGCTATCAAAAAGATAAAGACTGAGACTTTCTTACCTTTTTAAGGGCTATAACTTGAACTGCGCACAGATCACTTAAACATTCTGCTATCTTCTCTAGAGGGAGCCTGGCTAGAACTAATGCTGTTCCTGGATTTAAAAGATACACGTTAGAATACATTGCAGATGTACATACAGAAATGCATTTAGTGAATTAAAGATAACCTTTCATAACACGTTTTACTCAAACATCATCAACCTTGTATTATTTGTCTCTAATTCTTTTTTTTGTAGATCACTCTCAAGAGCATGCATTTGAAATGGTAAAAATGCACTTCAACTACTCGCACACTGATTCTGGTAGAAAGTAGGAGGTGAAGCAGATACATCACCATATGCTTCACTGCTGTAAGTTTAGGTAGAAAGAATCTGGGAGTGGGATTATGCAGAAATGAAACTATTCTGCAACTTCTGATGGATGAGTCAGACGAAATTGAGAGCTCAGACGTTGTTTATAAATTTCAAAGTTTAGGATTTAGGCCACATTAATTTGCAAATTAATTGGAAAATATATATTCACGACTCCAGTAAAATATATAGCATTTAAATTAGTGTCTCATTCCTGCATTATGACGTGAATGACTGAATATTTTGCAATGTGAAACTCTACAATGTGTTCCGCTCATGAATGTATTGGCCAGCTTTCATAAAAGGGCGCTCTGGAAGACAGTCATAATAATTTAATATCTTGCAATCTTTCTTCCTCTTTTGCAGTATAAATGTTGTGCACTGATTAATGACGTATTCAGATACAACAAAGTACTCAGCTATCCATAAAACAGCACTTACGTCTAGTCTCTATTCAAATTAGCTAAACGTAAATTTAAAGCTGGTTGTATTACATTTTTACTACTATCGCTCAGCATCAAACTAGTCAACATTGCTGGCTGATTTCTGTTAGTGATGAGTCCCTCATGCCAACTTCATGACATAGCAACTGGGCAGACTTCACAGCCAGATGACTTTGTGGAGCGGATGGTAAAGTGGCTTTTTAATTAGTGAAAACAGCAAGAAAATTATATAAAAGACTAAAAATAGTGGTACTTGCTTCCTTACTAAAACATCTGTTAAAGGCAAGCATGCAACATCGACCAGCAGTTGCCGCTGACATTCTGTCTGGTGTGGACTTGCCCATACATTGCATCCACTGAATTGGTTGGAAGTGTAAGGCAAAGCTTTGCCAAGTTATACAGATGTGGAAATCGATTAGAAACAGTCCCAAAACTTGGTTATCCAAGGGCATCTGGCATACTTTAATAAAGGCAAGATATACAGCATGTTCGCTGTCATGTTATTTGTCCCATCCAATAATTACTTTTATTAGTACCGAGTCAAAACAAAGAAAATGTGGCTATTTAGGGTCTGAAATTGTAACTGCGTTTAAAAAGTAAGCAGCAGGTTGTTTGAAGTGAGGTGGCTGTGCTAGATCTTACCTGTAATACTGATTTAACTTGGCTATAACCGACAGGAATACTTCTCGTCTGCGCTGACTTTCCAATTGTATGTTCTGTTCAGCAGCCTCTGTAGTCTTTCATTTAATGTGATTCTGAAGCTAAATAACGATCAAGGGTATTTTCTCCAACGACACTACAAGATGTGCAAAGCAATTACCTCCTTCTGCATGTACAGTTTCTTTGGGAAATATCTTGACATGATCATCAGCCGAAATATACTTTGCTTTTTTTTTTTTTTTTTTTTTTTTTTTTTTTTGCTTTGTCCTCCATTTCTGGTATTTTACCTCCAATGCTGAAAACTAGATTAGTGGACAACTATGACAAATGTGAAGTGAAACATAAATAAAAAATTACCTTTCAGGAGCCCAACAGCTGCATCTGCCGACAGTGCAAAAGAGTCAAGGGACCGGGCGATGTCCAAGAGCCCCTGGAAGTGCTGAGCCATGTGATCACGGCACACTGAGCAGATGTTGTGAATTGCTTTAGCAGCTACGGACGCCAGGGGCTTCTCTCTCAGCCCCTTCATTAGATAATTAAGCACTGGATCTGTAACACAATTTGATGGAAGGTTAGCCCTATATCTTGTTTGCTGTACCTAAATGGTTATCAAACTACAGTGCTGGTAGTTTACTTAAATATCTCCCCAGTCTTGACTGTTTGCCATTATATACATTCATTCAGGAATAGATGCTCTGCTAGCTTAAACTTATGTTTTACAAGGAATCACAAAACAAACTTTTATCTGGATTCATTTTCCATTTTGACTAAAAATTGTGATTCTGTCAACAAATCCACAGCGGCCAATTGATACTTGTACTATGTAGCACATTGAATTCATCAGTTGAACTCAAGAGTTTCAAATAACCCAATTTCACCAATTCAGCATTTACTGTTTTTTATTCATTTACAAAGTATATGATCCTGGATTTACACTAAATGTGTTAGGAGACAAACAAAGTCAATGCAAAAAAAAAGCAATATACAAATTGGAGGTGTCAAACATGTTTAGCATTCATGCTAGTTCAAGACATTAAAACACACACCCAAAAATTGAGGATTCCGGTCAACAACTTCACTCATCTCTCCAACCAGTTCAATACTGGTGTATCTGACAGCGATGTGTACATTCTGATTGAGGTGAACAACTGCTTCAAGCACTTCTGTAAGAGTCGGATTATTCTCACTGCAGGGATAGGAAAACAAGCGCATAAAATCATTTTCCAAGTTCTGGGTCTGTGGTCAAACTGTATTAAAAAAAAAAATCACCAAAAACTACTCACGGATCAATACTCTTTGCTATAGCAGCCATTATAAAAAGCACTGCCTCAGTCACCTCCCATGGCGGATTACCATCTTTTAAAGTGGAATAGAGCTAAAACACATAATATTCATACATTCAATTCATGAACTGTTTATTATATTCATAAATCACTCACATCCTAAATACAAAAAGACAAATTAGAACCTGTCATATCTGATCCCCTCTATTACCTGATGGACCGCTGGCATACATCATTTACACACGCTGCTACCAACTGAACTGAACTGCTGGAAACTGATCCATGGACATTTGATCATGGGTCGAAAACAGTAAATGCAACTCTTAACAGGACAGAATGGATTCAGTTGCAGATATGCTGTCACTTCACATAACTGCCCAGTTTAACAATCTTAAATAAAAGAAAACAAGACAGCAAGATATTCTTATAATTACTGTAACATTAAAAAGCATTTTCTTCCCCCAACCTCCAAGGCCAGTTTTTGTTTGTGTGCTCACTTTCTTGTTGTGTCTCGGGTTAACACGCATGGTGCAATAAGACTGTCAGATTACTTGGACATAAACTGAGAAAGCATGGCACGAACTGTTTTCTGAATGCAACTTTGTGCCTGACATTGTTTATTTATAACGCACCCCCTGTTAATAAAGAAACTGCAATGGTGTACAACGATTCCCTTTGAGATATAATATTTTTACATATCCGATGGATCCCTGGAACCAATTAAATCCAATGTGTCAGGGTCTAAAGTAACAAATAATTGCTTGCTAGTTTAAAATATTTTATCTTATTAATATATGTGAAATCAACTATGTATTTACCTGCGTGAAACATTCCATGGATCCAACCAAAAAAATCAAATCCTTCACAAGATCTGAGACCCTCATTCGGAACTCTCCAAAATCATCTGTGTCTTCAGGTATTCCTTCCTATCAATTTAAAAAAAAAAATCAAAAAGAACGTATTGCGAATCTCTGGTCCACAATGCAGAAAAGGACTTATACCACTTTGCAATTACGGATCTATGACGTGTGCTTGCACCATCCCAGGGTTGGTGACTATTGATCTGCTCTGGTGATCGCTCTTACCACCTATACTAGACTGCACTTTATTTACCAATTGCTCAATTAAACTTAGACTGACACTATTTAGCCACGCATGACCTACTGAAGAAAATAACGCATTGCATGCAAAAAGGTGATTTTAAAACATACTGAATGTGAAGCTTATAAAATACAAACGAAATGAATAAAATACTATTTCTTTAAATATTTTGTTGGTCAATAAATAATAGCACCAGTAATACAGAAAATTAGGACTCCATGGGCACTACGCACAAAAATATTATAAAATGTGTATCACGTAGTAGAATTACAACAAATTCTTATGAAGATTTAATTTGTATTTCACTTCGGTCTACAAACTCCTGACCAAGAGGACGTGTCATTGTCAACATTAGTATTGCACAGGTCCAGCCCCCACCCTCACCCCCACTGGTTATTCTGCAAGCTTCAAATCACCAGCTACTCACATGATCAGGGTCTAGTTGACAGTGCCTTGCCAATGCATGCAACAACCTCTGGATGAATGGTCGAAAAAGTCCATGAAGCACTGGGTCACTGGTTTTATACAGGTGCTCCCCTAGCCTATACCAGAAGTTAAAGGAGATCTCTACTACCTGTAAACGGAGAGACGTGATAGGAATTAAATGCACATTTTGGCTACCGACCAGTTAATTCCATAACATTATCTCAGTAAATCCAGGTCTGTACTGCATGGACAAAATAAACTAAAATGTCCTGTCAAACCAATGATATTTTATAAATAGCCAACATTTCTCACTGACACCAGCACACAGATCATGTTTTTATTATCAAATTACAACTTAGATTTTCAACTTAGATAGTATTAGTAAATTCTAAAAAAAATGAATGCAAAATAAGACCATAAGAGTTGAAATGACTTGTATTTGCTAATGCAATCATTAAGAATACACACACACATATATATATATATATATATATATATATATATATATATATATAGTGCCAATAGAAAGTGTCCACCCCCTTTGTAATAGCAATCCTAAATTAGCTCAGATGTAACCAATCCCCTTCAAAATCACACACCAAGTGGCCTCCACCTGTGTTAAATTGTTGTGATTCACATGATTTCAGGATAAATTGAGCAGTTCCTGTAGGTTCCCTCTGCTGGGTAGTGCAATTCAAAGCAAAGACTCAGAAGTCCTTGAGGAAAACCTGCTGCCCTCTGTAAGAAAGCTGAAACTGGGGCAGAAGTTCACCTTTCAGCATGACAACGACCCAAAGCACACAGTCAAAGCTACACTGGCGTGGCTAAGGAACAAAAAGGTAAATGTCCTTGAGTTGCCCAGTCAGAACCCCAACCTAAATCCAATCGAACATTTGTGGCAAGACTTGGAAGACTGCTGTCCATCAACGCTCCCCAATGAATTTGACAGATGAGAAAAATATTGCCAAATCTAGGTGTGCAAAGTTGGTAGAGACCTATCCCAACAGACTCACAGCTGTAATTGCTGCCAAAGGGGCTTCCACCAAGAATTAACTCGGGGGGGTAGAGACTTATCCAATTATGATTTTTCAGTTTTGTAACTTTTAATAAATAACTTTTTTCCCCCTTAACAGTGTAGAGTATGGTGTGTAGAGAGGTAGAAAAAAATCCTCATTTAAATGCATGAAACTCTGAGGCACTGACACAACAAAACGTTAAAAGTTCAAGGGGGTGTAGACTTTCTACAGGCACTGTAATATATATATATTTTTCTTACTTCATATTGTGGGTGTCCTGCACAGATAAGCAGCAACTCTAGTGTTCGTAGATCTCCCATTCCCTGACCGGGACTCCTCACTATCGTCTCCAGAAAGGTCTCACACAATTCCGTGAAAATGCGACAATAATTCAAAACTCTGTAAAAAAAAAAAAAAAACAACAACAAAAAAAAAAAAAAAAACACATTGTCTTGTCTTTGCCTACATGTGCAATATTCATCATTGCTTATTACGCTTGTGTATTCTTAAATGTGTCTAAATCAAACCAGGAGTATTGAATGTCTGTACTGTAATATCTGAGTTGCTGAAGAGTTACTTGTTACCCAAATGTTTTTACATGAACTTGAAGAACTAGCTAGCAGTAACTGTAAACAATTTCAAATGCATGAACATTAAAAGGGTTAGAGCTAATTAAATAATTCCATAAATCATTTGAATCTCATGTGTGTAGTTTTGACAAAAGCATATTTTATTGCAAAAACACAATTTCATAAATAAAAATAAATATTTATCACATCGATTTATCAAAAACCTATCACAAGCTTTCTTTGTTATCCTTAATGCATTTTGCATATTGGCAGACTATAACTGGGTCAGCATGAAGGTCGTAAAAATTAGGTCATGTGTGCGTTTAACATAATGGCAATTTTATTAATATAATATATATATATATATATATATATATCTATAACAACTATAATAATATAATGAGATTTTATACTATAAACTTTCAAATAATGAAAGTGAAAGCATTACTTGTCCAAGTCTTCCCGTGCCACAGCCATGTGGTATGCTGTCTCCAGCGTTAGGACCCCTTGGAATAGTTGCATGGCTAGGGGCAGGTTGTTGTCTACGTTCTCAATAGCGTACAGAGACGAACACACACAGTCTGAGGCCGCCTCATGCAGGTTGGTGGAGGTATCGTCCCTTTGCTAGAATTCAAACACAAATATAATGATACAGATCTGAAACCTGTAGTGCTGGAGGTTAGCTATTTTATCAACAGAAACCTCAGCAAATTAAAGAACTAGAAAATCCCCTAATACAACATTCACAAATTATTCTATGACTCAAGTTACAGATAGTCTCAGACTGATGCAGCAATGACCCTATTGGATTTACAGGCCTGAACTCAGGTGAATGTGCATCACACAGCATGTATACAGGTCTAGAAAGATAACAGAGCAGTAAGGAATATGTTATATCAAGGTTCATCATCTACCCCCAGATGGTATTATTTTTAATTCAAGCCTCAAGCTATTAATTAGTCATGCTAGTGTAACTTTTTATTTAAAGTTACTTTGTGCTGAGTCAATACCATTTTAATAAAATGATTTAAAAATACATCAGCACAGGCCTTGTACAGGTCATTTTACATAAAATAATAAAAGGAAAACCCACATTTTTTCACAGGTGGTCAAAGTGGAGATTCAGAACCCTTTATGAAAAAGCGCCATGAAGTTATTCCTCTATGTGATGTTTTACTTACCAGCACCTGGAAAAGTACAATAAGCAGCTGGTTATTTGCCATAAAGTTGCTGTCCAGAACACCAAGGTTGAACCAGCTCCCAAGGCAGCGGAATGCCTTGATCAGCATTTTTTCATTGTTCCCAGTTTTCTCCACACAGGACATCTGTGATGAAAAAAAAAAAAAAAAAAAAAAAAAACTTAGAGAAGTGTTCCACTGCCAACAAAATATTAAGAGTTGACATCTTTTCACTGAAGTTAATGATGAAAGATCTGCACACATCAGATGGCTTCTCGTTTGAAGAATATTACTAATTATTTTATGCAAATATGCTTAATATAAAACTATAAGAACACATTTGAAAAAGCTTCCACCTTTCTACCAACAAACACTGTCCCACTTAAAAACACACACTATTTAGTCATTTAAATATTCAAATATTAGCAACATCTCAGAATTAGCTAGCAGAACAGTTATCTTATCATCACATTTTTTACTGAGGTGCTGAATGTAAATCATAGTAGCCTGGCAATAGTGTTAGTGACCATGTCTGTACTTACCAGTAGAGTTACAACAGTGCTTGAGTAGTAGGCCAGGTCCTCAATGATCTCAGTGCGGCGGTTAGCACCAATTCGCAGGGACCGACTGTGCACCTCCTCAGGCAGAACAGTGAGGATTTCAATCAGGAATAAAAGTGAGGACACATCATTGCTGTACCTGAAAAAGCAAACATGACAACATGATCACTGACGCCTGAGATAGTTCAGCCTTCTATAGAATTGTGACCTTAGAATCATACAAAATACAGTACCATTCAAATGAACAGATATTCATTACTGCAGGTTTCTCTAAATTAAGTAGCTCTGTATAACAATTACATTGCAACTGCTTGCCACTTCAGTCAGCATATATGGGCCTCAATCCACCAGTGTTAAAGTTGTTTAAATATGAAAAGTGTTGCGTGTTTATGCATGTATAGCAAGACTTACTTTTCAATAAGTGTGTGAACACATCCTTTCCAAGATGCCATCTGCAGGGCAAGGTCAGCTATTGCTAGAGCGAGCTGGAAAACAAGACATATGGACAAATTAATTATGAAATATGTGTTCAGCTTAATCACACGCACAAAAAAGTAAGGAGTACCCAAACACTATATAAACTATTAAGGACCTGGCTGAAACTACTTTTGCAAAAACAAACAATATATTGGATTTATCACAGGGTATAACAGATTTTGGGTAATTGTTTCTTTATAAATTTACATGGAAAACACTCTCAAAAGCATACTTTACACAAATTAGGCATAACAAATAGTTTACCACCTTACCAAGATTGTAATGAGTAGAATATATTACCTAGTAAAAAAATTGGTTATATTGAATCACATGTTTAACATTATTTTTAATAATTTCAGTTTGGTCTTTTGACAAGAGATCATTAAATATATACTACTATTCTAATCCTTAATACTGAAAATATTGTAAAAGTGAGATCAAGATACTGAAGGCACATTTAATCTGCAGTGTCTTGCAATAAACTGTCTGTCAAGTTAAATGAAAATGTGGAGTAAATGTATATAATTTGAGTTGAATCTCATTTATCTGGACCTGTCAAGACCACAGGCTGAATAAAAAATGTACATAGTTGGCTGTATATGCAGTTATTTTTTCAATGTGTGATATGCATCACTCATATGGCAGTAAATGGTTCATTTCTACAGGACAACAACGGTAATAGAAATTTGAGAGAATATCATACAACTGTGTAACAAATATAACTAGACTAGGGCTGCAGACATACAAGATTTTTTACATCACGATACAAGCCGAACAGAACATTACGATACCCCGATAAATGACCACCTGAATCTAGAACCGATATTTATTTTTTTTTACATAATTTTAAAGAAAATAACAATTGTATTAGCTGTGGCTGCCATATTAGGTCAGTGGTCAAAGTCATAAAAAAAAAACATTGATCGCCAACTCTTATGTTTAGATGTAACTGTTTATTTTCGATAGTAAACACACCACAGTCAGCACGTTGTCAATTTTAGATATTTCCAAACCTTTCTTTTTTTCACTACCACAATCTGAGCTAAATTTAGTGAATGGCATTTTTTCTACTGCATCAAATAACTTCCTTATTACTGTCCCAAGTATTTCTATGCATGCTGCTTTCACCGTTCTTGAAAGTCATTTTGATAAATAAACTGACCCTGCTTTAGTACAGAACTCAAGTTACATTTACTGTTTTTCATTATGGTGACGTATTAAATTACCGTGCCTGCTTGTTTGGTTGAAGAGATTATCAGCTCATCATCTAACTAGAGAAGCTCCTGTGCAATTAGGCTAAATCACCCTCAAACTCCTTTATGTAAACAGTGTAATCAAATCTATATTATATCTGGGATAGACGCGGTTACTAAAGAAGATGAACAAATGAATGCAAATATTCATTTTAAGCTACATTTTTACAAACAGTACTCACATAGATTTGGTCGTCATCACAACTGTTGCATGAAACTGGGTTACTGTATTCTGCTGTGTTGATACAGCACTTCTGGACTTCCAGGCATTTGTGTTCAGTCACATTGTTACCGTTCTTCTCGCACTTCAGTTTAAAGCATGCGAGTTTTCTTTTTTTTTTCATTGCAAACCAACATTATAATGCATTCATAAATACGGACATGTTTTTTGACAGTCCCCCCAAAAATGTATTCACATTATCAACCATTTTAATCACTGTCTGGAGCCCTGCATAATATTGAATATGTGCTTGGTTTAGGCCAGTGGTACTCACTTGTGGCTCTTTCAGTGATGCTGCACAAACTGATTATTCGATTACTTGGATTGGGCTCCCCACAGAAATCAGGTACTGACATTCAAGCAAGGGTCATTTGTGCCTACTGGGCTAATTTAACATTCAAAATGAAACAACTGAAGAAACATCTGCTTGGATTGGTGTGGGGTGCTGATCTCCACAGAGTCTACGAAAAGCATCAATCATCACAAATTCAAGTAGCTGTTTCTTCATGTGTTTCACTTTGATTGGTACATTAGCCCAATGAACTCCAATGGCAGGCACCTGATGTCAGCACCTGACTTCAGTGGAGAGCTCAATCCAAATAACCAGTTTGTGCAGCTCTCTTTATTGCATCCAAATGAGTACTTCATTGAACAAACTGGTTCAACTGGAACAAGAACCTGGACTAGTCAGTTCAACAGTGAATGAAACAAGGTTCTTGTCTGAATGTTATTGACAGCCATTGGTTTATGTTTACGTTTCCGGTTACATGGCCAAAAAATATTCAGGTAGGTAGGCAATAAAAAGTTTTTTTTCCGTTCCTGGTCAATAATTACGTCTACTATTTGTATATACATTGAGCATAATAACTAAACATATTCCAAATGTATATTTTTGCTATCATTCTGAATTGTCAGATTTTCTAACTATATAATCTTAAAAATAATCCCCTTTTTATATAGTGTCATTAAAATGCAGGTGCACTCAAATTAGATATTTGCAGTTGATGTAACAAATTTACAAAACCACATAAGCTCCCCTCACAGGGATGTTTACATATGCAAACCCCTCACTGCTACTTACTATTCGTCTTGGAAAAAACACATTTATAATGTCTTACTTTGTTGATTCTGGATTATTTAAACCATAAGTACTATTCACAAAAAAAAGGGAAGAACAGTTTCATCGCTCAGATGCAATTTCGACATGTGACAGGCATATTGAAGACAGATGGGATTTTTGCACGAGGCACATGAGGTTTCTCTTTTGGTTCTTTGATGGCCAAATTCAGCACCTTTTTCTTTTGGATTTGGGAATATCATCTGCAGGGTATTGGAACAGCAGGCAGCGGAGTTCTGAGAATATCCGCTGTAAGAGAGTCGAGTTTGCAAGATACTTTGTGGTTGGTCATTCTGCACTCCATAAAGGGACAAGCTAGGGCTTTCACAAGCGCCGTGAGGAATTCAGGGCATGTTAGACTCTCATACCCTCCTGTACTGAAACTCAGAGCAGCCAGCCCAGCATGAACGCTACCATACAACTGGCTCTGACTTGACATGAAACTACTAGAGGGTACAGCAAGTGGCTGCGATTAGCAGAAGAGCAGTGGGCATTTTAAAAGTGCTCTGGGTTCACGGGAACCGTGGACAGTAGTTACAGGTTAAAAGCAGTTTTTATACTTTTAAAAAGAATGCCTACTAGAATCAAATGATTGATTTTTATCTCACTGAATTTCTACTGTCAGACATTTACAAACTGTAATCATTGTTACTGTCGAACTAAAAGTTTGTAACATTGATGCTAATACAAAACATAAGGCATCAAGTAACTGGTTGAGTCATTTGTCTTTTATTAAGTCAGGACACTGACAGATCTAACACCAGGGTTTTAACTTGCCTGACAACAAGCAATATTGTATTATTATGCCTTACCTGAGTGACAATGACAGGAGAGAGGTCCTTTAGATTCTGTATGTGTGACAGCAGTGAATCCCTCAGGGAGATGTGCGTTTCTGCTGGAAGTTCATAAAATGAGGTCTGAATTTTCATCTTCATTGTCTGTGCTGCGAAATAACAGGATTCCACGTCTTGTTTTAGTTGCAGCAGCTGATCTGCTATCTCCCATGCATACATCTAGGAAAGGAAATTTACAGATACAAGATATTATAAAATACATTTATTATATATATATATATATATATATATATATATATATATATATTATAGTTTTTTATAGTATCATTTTGAAACTCTAGAGCTATATGCAAGTTCAGTCACTGGTTAAGTCACAGCTCTTCTTGAAAAACATCCATAATAAATATCCATAATAAATCAACAGAACTGTAAATATAGTTCAATTTGCTCTAAAGTTACCATAGCTGTAGATCAGCCTCTTAGTACTATTATTCTAAAATCACAAAGTAACATTGAATAACTACTGTATATTCTCTCCACGTAAGAAAAAACAATGCCATGATGCTGTTTGCACTTATAGATCCCTTTCTAAATTCTGTCCTGCCACTGATATACTGCGTGACCCCAGGAGTCACATATCCTCCTTGTGCTAGAGAAGCAATCTTGACCACAAATGGTTTAACCTTATTTATATTGTCGTACAAGACAACTTTAAGCTTTTGGTTTGCTAGTTAGCATTACCTTCAGAATTCCTCCTGTTCCTATGTACAGTTAGATTTTAATTATGTAGTAATTCTAGAAGAAACTCATTCAAATTGTGTGACTGACGTTTTACCTAGATGCATCTTGTTGTTTTTAAAAAAAAAAAAAAAAAAAAGAAAACACCTGTATAACTATTAGATATTCTATCAATATAGATACTACGTACGCAATCCAATAATATATTCAATGATTTACAAGTGTACCTGGTGTAAGGGATAATATGCTTTCATTCAAGATATTGAATGCATGTAATACAGTTTCACTTATATTAGTAACTTCGAGAGTCAATATGACGTTTTAAAGACCATTTGTGACGTCAGTGCCTGGTCATTTGGTGCGTTAGGTAATTGATCGCCTCAGAGGGCGCATTGCTTAGCTCACTCAGATTACTGATTAAATCTGCTACGTAGCTGATCAGGAGGAGCTAGACTGAGCATGCCGTCAAGTGGGTTCTTTAACTCTGCTGCTCACTTAACGCACCCACGGTTTACGATAACTGAATAAAAATAATAACGCCTCCAGCCAAATGTCCCTCGGACGTTATTGTAAAAAAATAAATAAATGCAAACTCATTTACAAATGCATATGGCCACCGATCTCACCTAATGTTGGTGACTGTGCTAAAATTGGTATGGAACTCCAGCGTTCTACTTTGATTTTATACTGGCAGGGCCCCTCCTCCAACCCCGATTCTGTTCACTGAACCACACCGAAAATAAATAAATACGTTTAAAAAAGCCTACAAAGAT
This sequence comes from Polyodon spathula, assembly GCF_017654505.1. Lineage (NCBI taxonomy): Eukaryota > Metazoa > Chordata > Actinopteri > Acipenseriformes > Polyodontidae > Polyodon > Polyodon spathula. Next base: position 12,514,832 of record NC_054540.1, read on the forward strand.
ACATTTAGTTTTTCAGATTTGCGAATTTAAAACATTTACACAAAGAAAAAATACATTTACGTTAACAGAAATATATCTGGCGACTTTAACTTGTTCCTTTACATTTCATCACAATGTTTTACAACACTTCCTGTCGGTGCCTGCCCATCAAATGCGGAAATATAAATGCAGATACTGTCAAGCGAAACGTACAGTGCCGAAAAACAGTGATACGTCAACCAAAATAATATTTTATGTGCATTTATTTTGTTCAAAACCACGTCAAACCCACCACAGCCGAAAAATCTAGACAGCACAGTCGCCTAATTTTCAACACAAATCACATGCTTACTTTAAACCGAGCATGGTCAGCACGGATCATTCTGTTACGATCGTAAATACGGCAAAACATGTTTTAAAACATGAACTAAGCCGCAGGTTTTGTGATCACAACTGGGTTTTTTATTATTATTATTTTACATATTTCCACGTTGATACAGGCTAGGTCCCCCTGGAATATAGAGCTCCCTAAAGACTTAATTCTGTGTATGTATTTACAAAAAAAAAAATAGAAATAACCTTTCTGTGTTCACAAAGGTTGATACATCAGTGATGATATTTCCCTTTTTAGTCCTTACAGATTTAGTTACGTGTCTTAAAATATATCAGTTAGAAATAAAAGTACATTTATTCACGGCTTCCTTGCAGCCATACATGTATTTGGTAAAGGCCGCATTAAATCCCCGGAGTTTCCCAGCCCCTCCTTACCGATCTCTGCAGTTCTCCGAGCCACACAGAGGCTCGCTCTTTGCCGGCGGGGTCCGGGTCGTGATAAAGAGCCTGCACGGCCTGATAAACCAACTCAAGGGACGGTTTGCCACCCTCCATGCCGCCCCACGTTATAAGAAAGCAAGACTAGTTATTAACAATATACGTGTTCTGTGCGGGAATGCTCAAGGATTGTTGTTATGATATTTATTCAGATCGTTCATTCACTGCCTCGACCGCCATCTCAAACATACAGGAACCCCGCGTGTACCTGGAATACGCCCCGTATGGAACCAACCATAGGAACTACACTCACGACACAGTGGACAAGGGGAGCTTTCTTTGAGGTGACACACACATTAAAATGTTAAAGTTTTAAGTGTGTCATGTTTAATATTTTGAATTGTAAAATGTCTTTGATTCATTTATAATGTCATTCTCACTGTAACACTGAGTGAATATTGTTGGGTTGTGTATTTTTATTTTCCGATACAGCAAAACGTATTGCATGTTGCAAGCACAACCATTTGTGTTCATTTATTTTTTTTTTTTTAAATGTGGTGTCACTGTCAGAGCTGCAGTGTCCCGAAATCGTGCTGAATTTTACCCCAAACGTAGAATATTTTTTAAAGTCCATTTTGTTTACATTCCTGAAAAGTTGTTTTGGATGCAAACTTATGCCCAACTAGTCAGACTGGCATGTTGGTGATGCAAAACGACAACTCTTAAGACCTTTTCTCAACTGGATCTGTTCTGTCATTTATCATCCGTCATCTGAAAAAAATGCGTCAATCCATTGCACACTATGGCTTAATATCGTAGTTCAGAGCGCTGATGTGCATTGGAGGCTTTGTAGTAAATGTACCTAGTTTTACTATTTTAATTCAAAAATAAATCCAATTCCGTTGTTAAATCTTAACTTTGAACACAAAACATATATAAAATATAGTATAAACTTAATGATCAGCGAACGCTGATCCTAAACCACATTATTCTTTAGTGCATTAAGAAGTTAAACCGTTTGCTAATTATTACAAAAAGTCAAACAAAACCGAACCAGGTAACTACAGACTAACTACAGATGAGATCCTCCCAATAGTACTCGAAGAAACGAAAGAAGTTATTTACAAACCGCTGACCAAGATCATGCAACAGTCTCTTGACACATGGGTTGTACCGACAGACTGGAAAATTGCAAACGTAATACCGATCCACAAAAGGGGAAACAAAACTGAACCAGGTAACTACAGACCAATGAACCTGACTTCTATTATATGCAAATTTATGGAAACTATAATAAGATCCAAAATGGAAAATTACCTATATGGTAACAGTATCCTGGGAGACAGTCAGCATGGTTTTAGGGGAGATCCTGTCTAACTAACCTGCTTGATTTTTTTGAGGATGCAACATCAACAATAGATAACTGCAAGGCATATGACATAGTTTATTTAGATTTCCAGAAAGCTTTTGACAAAGTCCAGCATAAAAGATTAATTCTCAAACTGAACACAGTAGGGATTCAAGGAAATGCATGCACATGGATTAGGGAGTGGTTAACATGTAGAAAACAGAAAGTACTATTTAGAGGAGAAACCTCAAAATGCAGCGAGGTAATCAGTGGTGTACCACAGGGATCAGTATTAGGCCTTCCTAATCTATTATTCCTAATCTACGTTAGTGACTTAGATTCTGGTATAGTAAGCAAACTTGTTAAATTTGCACATGACACAAAAATAGGAGAAATGGCAAACACTGTTGCAGCAGCAAAGGTCATTCAAAATGATCTAGACAAGATTCAGAACTGGGCAAACTCATGGCAAATGACATTTAATAGAGAAAAGTGTAAGATACTGCACACATGCAATACAAATGTGCATAAACTACCATATGGGAGATACTGAAATTGAAGAAGGAATCTATGAAAAAGACCTAGGAGTTTATGTTGACTCAGAAATGTCTTCATCTACACAATGTGGGGAAGCTATTAAAAAGGCCAAAAGATGCTCATATACATTGTGAAAAGTGTTGAATTTAAATAAAGGGAAGTAATGTTAAAACTGTACAATACATTAGTAAAACCTCATCTAGAATATTGTGTTCAGTTCTGCTCACCTCGCTACAAAAAGGATATTGCTGCTCTAGAAAGAGTGCAAAGAAGAGTGACCAGAATTATTCTTGGTTTAATTGGCATGTCATATGCAGACAGGCTAAAAGAATTGAATCTATTCAGTCTTGAACAAAGAAGACTACGCTGCGACCTAATTCAAGCATTCAAAATTCTAAAAGGTATTGACAATGTCAACCCAAGGGACTTTTTCAACATAAAAAAAGAAACAAGGACCAGGGGTCACAAATGGAGATTAAACAAAGGAGCATTCCCGTTTTTACAGAGAATTGTGAGGATCTAGAACCAACTCCCCAGTAATGTTGAAGCTGACACCCTGGGATCCTTCAAGAAGCTGGGATCAATAAGCTACTAACAACCAAACAAGCAAGATAGGCCGAATGGCTTCCTCCCGTTTGTAAACTTTATGTTCTTATCTCGTCCCCCCCCCACCGTGATATTACACAACTGCTTACAGTTGTCATGACAAAACCATATGACCAATATTTTATTTCAAACACCTGCTCCTGTAACAAATATATCTAAAAGTTGGGAAGCTAGCAATGAGCTACTGAAAATGCTGTATAAATTCCACCACTTTCATCTACTGTCCCTCTTTTCTGACTGCTAAGCCCTGACCGCTCTTGCTCTGCACACTTTTTTTCTTATATGTGTCTCCAGCTTAGGCCATTTTTTCTTTACTTCCTCGACTACAATTGAAATAAAAAGTATATGCTTGTAATAACCTATACTGCACAAAATCCACGTTTTCATGTTTTATAATACATATCATTCAAGTCCACGGCAGTGTCTTTCCAAATGTGTTCTTTTTTTTTTTTTTTTTTTACAAAGTCTTTGTAATCATTGTTGGATTTATCATAAAGTGATTTTGTTTACTGTCTCCATGGTTGATGTAGGTTAGAACCCTATTAACAAACATTTTGGAAGAAGACCCATTATAGAGATATTCTAACAGCAATGCAGGCCATTCGCCAGATGCGCACAGTATTATCAGTTTTGTTAATTTAGATCTTAAAATACAAAAAATATGTGACCCACTGTGTGCTTTAACTTTAATGTTCAGAGATGATATGTTCTTTTTGCAAAAGACAGTTTTTTTTTTTCAAGCAGTATATATATGTTTACTGCAAGTCATTTTTAAAATGGCTCAATCACTATAATAATTTGTTTGCTGAATACTTATATTTTATATTCATCATTGCAGTGTTACAGTTGCATGAATCTCTTGTAGGTTGTCAGTTGAGATCATCGATTCTGAAACTGTTAAAGGACTGCAATGGCAACTAATCAGTGTTTGTATTGTGTCTAAGGATTTTCATGATGTGGCACATAACTTGGCATTCTATAATAGTATACATACAGTTGAGGGTGTTTAAGCCAAATAAAACATAGCATCATTGTTTATTTAGAACCCTATAGTATATTCTCTAGGACCATAAGAGTAGTTAAACGGTTAAACATATTTTTAATTGCACAAGCACCTATAAATTCTAATAAAAACATGATTTAGAGAACAGGCTGGCCTGGCCTCCATGGTGATATAGATTAGACATGGAACCCTCTGCTTAATTGGGTGACTCCCTCGAATTCCCAGCTGTTTGGATGCCCCCATTTTGTTACTGAAGCAACAAGATATGTGTGTAGGTTTGAAAAAGAACGCCAAGGTATGAAAAAGAGCAGTCTTTGTCTGAGTAAGATTGACTCAGAGAAAGAGGAGCACAGAGTGCTAATAAAATTAAAACCATTACACATATTAATCAATTGCATTCTTAATTCACATATTTTAACATCAGTTCTTCCTACAATACCAAAAGAAACAAAACCAGCAGTATTATAAAATCCACCCAAGTATTTGTCTGGTGAATGAAACAAAAAATCAGTGATATAACTTTGTGTTTGAAAATCACTATTGTGTTCAGGTATTCTACCTCAAAATGAAAAATAATGTGGCATTTTACATACTAATCATTTGCCTATTTTATGTTTGTAAAAAGGGGCTCATACCATTTTATATTTTGGATAGCAAGCTATTTGAGATGGGTGAAATATACAATGAAAGACCCACTTCTCAGTACCACAGCAAAGGTGTATGTTTTGAATACAGTTTTGGATTTGTACTGATTGTAAAACAACAACAATTATACTATGCTCAGCAAGGATATTAATTATTGACAGGTAATATAGGCCAAAAACTGTAGCAACCACTAGAGGGTGCTTGATGCTGCCAAACAGTGAGAGTCAAGGCGAGTAGTTTTGACAACTTTGTGTAACAAAATAAATAAAATAAAATGTGTTAATTGTGTTAAGGTTCAACACTGGGAAAAATAAACAATATACACATTGTATATCTCAGGTATCAATGTACAGTTAAACACTGGAGAAGTATGGTTTGACACGTGATTTCATTGCAATTGCTGTGTTTCGGAGCAAATGCAGCAGTTCTAGTGAATGGTTTGACACAGAGCTGCACATCTGATCTATGGATAGAAATTTCTAGAGGTGTTTAATCAGTGTTTGTGCTGTGACTGTTGTACTGTTTATCAACGTGGTAGTGAAGGCTAATGCCCAGTCTACAAATGCCTTTAGACTGCACAAAGTCAAAAAACCTGAGATACTGTAGGTGGTTTAGCAGTCTATCAAACCAGGCTGATATATTCTTCCTGTGTGGGCTGACACAAGCCTTGTTGAATAAAACTGACACTGAACATAACAAGAACGAATGTGTTTCAGCTGCCTCTCTCTCTCTCTCTACGAGCTGGTCTGATGCAATGAGCTTGCACACAGGATGCAATTCCTGCCATTGTTAAAATGTTGACCTTTATTACTGGGGTTGTGCACTTTTTCATATAAACAATTATTTTTACAATTATAGAAAGTGCTTTCACCTTAACGTGCTGGTAAAATTATTCAATCTTTACAGGTAATTGTTTTATCTTTTAGCTTCATGCTATATAGAGTGAATACAAAAAAAAATTAAATTTTTTTAAAAAAAGTAGCCTACATCACTTCATTTTTCTCTTTTATTTTCTCAATGTAAACAGCATATATGTGCTACATTTTCAACATTTTGTATTTGTTTCAAAGTAGGCATGCTTAGGTCAATCTGCATTCTAAATGGGGGCTAGAGGCTAGTGCTGGAGACTCATAAGATTAGACTCATAATAAAAATAGCTGAGACAATTGAACTGTAATACTGAGCTGCAAGGATATTATTTAAAGATGGTTCATGAAAAATTAATATAGACTCATCAGAATGCCGTATGAGGTTTGGGGTATAAATGTTGAAGCAGAAATTAAACAACGATTTTTTAATGAAAGAAATATATAGAACTTTATTGACACTTTTGCAAACTTTTTTGTTTATGTCTGTGTGATTAGGCGCCCCTGATCAAAGCTGGTCTGCACCCTTGAGATAGTAATCCCAGACTTAACTACTGCAGTTTAGTGGCCTTCACTGAATCTCTCCTATACAAACATTTGATGATCAATAATTGAATTACCACCTGGCCACTTTTCTAATTAATTAATTCAAGCATTCCACACATTCTTAATAAACAATTAAACATAAATTAACAGGTGGTTGTGCAAAGGAGGCCATCTTGGCCCAAGACTGTTTCTCTGCATCTGAGCCAAGATGCCTGCCAGCTAAAAAAAATATATCTCTCAGGCCTCTCAGGCCTCTGCCCTGTCACAGCCTGTTTTAAAGAAACGTTTTTAGAGAGGGTTAGGAGTTAATAGTTACATTTACAGACAGGCTACTTTTAAGAAAGCTAGGTAAAGCTTTATGAATCATATTGTTTATATACTAATTCTGTTTCCTTTACTGTTTTACTTTAGTTTAATTGCCAGTAAAGACAGGTCTTTGGTTCATTAAATCATGTATTTTGCTTTGTACAGGATATGATGTCAATACAGTACATTATACTGCTTTACTACCTAATAGACAAAGCAAGTGTTAATAAAACACACCTAGTTGCAAAGTAATTAACAGAAAACAATAGAGCTATCATAAAATAATATTTACAAGGGATAAAGCGCATGCTTGTGAAAGCAGAAATCCTTCCCTGTGCATACCCGCCAGTGTTTGAGATTTTCATTTTTGCTCCTCAGCTGCTTTATTTAGACTTGTTTGTCCTTCTCTGACCCAGGTCGTATTATTCCCATGCACTGGAAAATCACAGCTTGGTTATATTACAATCCCAGGTCAGTGAAAGACATTACTCCTGGAGATCCTGCATGAAAAAAAAAAAAACAGAACGGAAAATAATTCAAAAAATGTTTTTAATTTTTTTTTTTTTTATTTGCATATCTACTACAACATTTCTTGTATTTTTAGTCACACTAAACCAATCAAATGATCTGGATGTTTATTAGCAAAATGAAAATATAATCATTTGTAATATATAATATTTAAATGGATTGAAAAATGTTCACACCTCATAAAATGTACAATATAAGGTTACATTTAAGAAGTGAACTGTAATATTCATAGCCTGATAATAGAATGCAACATGGTAAACTATACCCATATTTGCTAAATTATTAATATATTTTACCTGAAATTACCTGAAATAAAATCTGAAGTTTAGAAAAGACTAAAACATTTGGAACTGAAAAAGATTTCAATTAAGCACTTACCAGTGTTTAAACCTGCAATTAAACACATAAAGGGGTTTTGGTAAGAGCCCTTAAAACATTAAGGTTACAGGTGTATCTTACAAGGCAGAGCTGACAAGTCAGAGCTGTAATAAGACAACATCTTACCTTCTCATAACCATATTGAGTAAGTGAAGTTGAGTAATGTTTTACATTCATATGAATGCCTTTCAAAAGACTAAAATTACAGTCGAATATCCAATATTTGAAATTAAATAAACAATCATGATAACTTCTAAATACAGGCCACAAAATCTACAAAGCAACATCAATTCCCACTTAGCTGTTTAGTAAGTAGTCAGAAAAGGATGGAAATTACCTGCATTCATCACAAAGTCAAGTGTCATGTATACAAGAAAAAGAGACAAAAGAAAGTTAAAAGAGAGTGAAAAGATAAAATCTTAAACCGGATTACGACAGAAAACTAAATTAATCCAAACAGACACTACACTAGAAGAGCTAGAAGAGAATGAAAGGGGGGAATACTACATCTAAACTGAGACAGAGAGGGGGAGAAAAAGAGAGGAGATGAGTGAATGAGAAAGCAGGCAGAAGAAACAGAGGCAGTGAAATAAAAAGCTAAAGAAATGGGGGGACGATGAGTTGGCGTTAGTGTCTAACCCTGGTTTGAGATTAGCCGGACTAACTCGCCATCCAGAAATGAACTAATCAGATAGAGCAGTCAATTCGTCCTTTATCCCTCTGCTATATCCCTAGGTTTGGGGAGTTAAAGCGCTCTGCTTGGTAATCTCATTTTAGGATTACAGTGATCCTTTTTCCATGGCCCTGGCTTGGTCACTGCAAAGAATTTCTCAGTTCTGCTAATGCTCTCGATAGGAGGGCACTAGGGAGTTAATCCAATCACACCCCTTACTTATTAACAAACCAGATTAACTGCAATTCTGAGGATGCTCTTCCCTGCTGGCCAGGTACTGCGAAGTCAGGTGCATGTTCCTATGGCATACTTTACATATTGCATATATCTAGAGGAGTACCTCTCCAATTGTGAGGAAACTTGGTAAATACTCTCTTTAGCACAAGTAATTATTGTTATTTTAATCTGAGGTTATATGGAGGCTGTCTGTCTGCCTTTCTGACTGTCTTCCAGTATGTCATATAAGAGTTTCACATATATCTATCTGGATTCTGGACTGATATGGCTACTATTTCATCTTTTAACATAGATCTACTTAACTTCTTGTTAAATTGTGACATAACTTGCCAAGGACCTTTAGTACAAGTTATTGAATGCATCCTAATCTTTGGCAATATGGACATTGTCTGTCTGTCTGCCATATTGCATTTTTTCATTTGACTGTGTCATATTCATGAGGTATACAGAGGCTATCTGTATGTCACATTTACATTTTTACACAGTGAAGTGCCCATCCAGTTCTGATGAAAGAGGCACCCTGTCTGTCTCTCTTCTTCTATATGTCACACTTTGTACAGATATATAGAGAAAAGTGCTTATTCACTTGTGATGCAACATTGGTCTGAGCAATCTATTAAGAACACCAGAATCTACCAACTAGTGCTGCTATAATTTAGAATGTACTGGTGTGGCAGGTCTAAGAATAGATGACTTCTGCATGGTGAGGATTTATTCATTCTCCTCCTGAGCCTGCTGAATGGGTTTGTATGGTTTATCTTATTTTCACATTATAGTCACTATTAATGTGTATGCAAGACTTGAATCAGTCAAGTCGTCTACAGATCCTATCTGCAGATCAAGTGCAAGAGAAGTGATTGAGGTGCTAGGGTTAATAATAATTGAAACTGCTCATGAAACACTACGTTGCCTTGAATGATATATGAATGTTATTGGACTGTGTTTTCTTTCCTCTGCAGCTGCTAAACAGACACAGGAAGCCACAACATGTGAACATTAGCTGGCAGATTTTAATTCTGAGGATGTGCCAGTCACTGGGCTGTGGAGATCCATATTAATTTCCTTCCTTGCTTAATAATAGGTGACATGTTCTGTATTTACATTCTCTAGTTTTGTTTTAAGGCTACTTAAATACATTCTACACAACTTTAATATGAACTGTAGGGTCATTCATTGTTGTTTTGCTTTAATAGTATCGTCTTAATTATCTACTGGCACTGTGTCTTAACCCAGCATACATGGGGAACATGTTTCCAAAGGCAAAATGATTCATGAGACATATTTCTCAAAGTATAAACCAGGTCCGCTCTAGGAAAACTATTCTGATATTTAGTAAAATATCAAAAAGAAGGCCTATTCAACCAAATGTATTTAACATTCTTAAAATAGGGCCTTCTCTGGGAAATTAAACTATAACAAGAGTGTTGTGCTGTAATGTATTTAAATCAAAATAAACATGGACATACCAGTACCACACTATACCTGAAGATAATACTGTAGATTGTTGATGTAGACTGTAAATTCACCTGCATGTTCTAAGATGACACTGACTTGCCAGGTAACCAGGTCAGTGTGATAAAAGTTCTGGAAACAGAAGTTATGAAGTGCACAAGCTCTGAAAGTAATTTGCTCTGTCAATGACGTCAATAAGCTCTTCCCCAAATACCTCAACTCAACCCTTTACACAAACGGCTTAAATTAGAGTCCCAAACAAGATTAGCATCCTAAAAGAGTTTAAATGACAGAAGGCAAGGTTTTTATCAATCCTTAATCCCAAACTTTGTTCATAAGAAGATCAGGATTTGAAGCTGATCTTTATAAGTGGTTTAGGACTTTATAACAGGGTCTCTCCGAATTTCTCATTAATGCACAAGACAAGAAAAGGTGGGCTGAGGATGGCAGGGACTGAAGAATTTTACCTTTTCAAAAACATATCCTCAGTGGGTCCGTGGGATGGACCCCAGTACCACATTGCCCCAAAATGGGCATTCTACTTACAGACGATATTTATGGGTTTTGTGTTTTTTGCAGGGACCCCTTTAAATGCCATTGTGCTCATAGTAACAGCGAAGTACAAAAAGCTACGACAGCCACTCAATTATATACTGGTCAATATATCCTTTGCAGGTTTTATATTGGTTACCTTTTCAGTATTCACAGTATTTGTCTCAAGTTCTCAAGGCTACTTCATTTTTGGGAAGACAATATGTGCGATAGAGTCATTCCTGGGATCAGTGGCAGGTAAGAATAGACAAGTTCATTCCTCCTTACATTCTACATTTCTCCTTTTACCTTTACTTTTCCAGATAAGTGATGGTTGTGGTTTCCTATTAGTAAAGCTGGATTAGTCTACAGTCAAGCCTTAAATTAAGACTAACTCCTAGACTCATACCTAAACAAAGCCTAAAATGAAGCTTTGCCAAGCATAGTGCTGAAGGAATATTGAAGCCATTTCACAATTACATTGTAGAACTCATCAGTCTCCAAGGTTATCAGTCAACATCTTGTGTTTTACAGGGTTGGTGACAGGATGGTCTCTTGCCTTCCTAGCCTTTGAACGCTACATTGTCATCTGCAAACCCTTTGGACATTTTCGCTTTGGCTCCCAGCATGCACTGATGATTGTAGCCACTACCTGGGTAATTGGGTTAAGTGTTGCACTGCCACCATTTTTCGGCTGGAGCAGGTACGTTTTATGTTCCTTATCAATTTTATAATCGTAACTCATCATTTAATTTAAAAAAGGCTCAAAATCTACAATAACACACATTTGCCAAATTATGAAGCTATTACAATGAATTGCTTATTTAAAGAAAATACATATTTAGTATCTGATACAGGGGGCAGTCCTACTTGGTTGTTAAGCAGACAAAAGATCAGTGTAATACTCATACTGCATAGACATATATTTAAATTGTTTGTTTGAGGGGATGTGATTTAAACACTGTTTTTTTTTTAGTTGTGTTATAAAATAAATTGCTGTTAATTGCATACTGTCTTCAATACAACAGTTTTTATATTTTGTCGTATTTATCGCTAATACGTTTTAAATATATTTTTGAGTTTCTTAAAAATCCCTAAAAAAAAGAAGCTATACAACAGAAAGGACTTTACCGTGTTTGCTTATATAAATGACTTCTAACCTGGGATAATGATCACCGGTTATTTGAGATTATCTATGAGGCTTTGTATTTAATAATCTAGTTAAATATATTTTTGTACAGTTGTTAAAAAATTGGATTATAGGGCTATGGCTGCAGGTATTTTGTTTCAGATACATCCCTGAAGGCCTTCAATGCTCATGTGGGCCTGACTGGTACACAACGGGCACCAAGTACAAGAGTGAATACTACACCTGGTTCCTTTTCATTTTCTGCTTCATCTGCCCACTCAGTCTCATCTGCTTCTCATACTCCCAGCTTATTGGAGCTCTCCGAGCAGTAAGTGTTAAGTGTTCATTTCAGATGATGTTCATTAACTGGGGAGCAAACCACTGCTTCAAGCTCCTCCAACAATCATCCTTTGAGGCAGCTGAGACAACTGCTTGTTCATTTTTTTCAGCATTCCCTGATAATTATAATTTGTTGGCAAATTAAAAAAAAATAATGATTCCTTTTCGAGTAAAAGATGCTGTTGGGTGCTGAGGAATATATAGTAGAGGAAGTACAATTTGTATTATACATTCCTTTATCTGTAGTTATTCAACTATATATAGTACCAAACTTTACCTCTTTATGAATGAGACTTAAGTGTTGCTGATATCAGAGGACTGCAGTCTTCTCCCACAGATAGTTGTTGTAATTGAGTTTTTTTTTTTTCATTTTGATTCTAGGTAGCTGCCCAACAGGCTGAGTCAGCAACGACACAGAAGGCTGAGCGTGAAGTCTCCAGGATGGTCATTTTCATGGTGGGCTCATTTGTTTTCTGTTATGGGCCCTACGCAGCACTTGCCATGTATATGGTAAATAATAGAGGGAATGATCTGGATCTGCGTTTGGTCACCATACCGGCTCTGTTCTCAAAGAGCTCCTGTGTCTACAACCCACTCATCTACGCGTTCATGAACAAGCAGGTAGGATTTACAACAAACAGATTTCCTTTCCTGAAGAAATTAACTCTACTCTTCCATTCTGATCTTTTATAACTTTTACTCCTAAGTCATTAAATAGTATGTTTGTGTCAGTGAGAAGTCTTTTTTAGAATATAAGGTTTGTTTTATAACTAAGTTTCTGCTTAGTATTACCATACACCTTCCTTTGGCCAAAGACCGGCATGGAATACATTTCATATCGAACGGAAAAACGCTCCTATTTAACACTTTAAAGCCTCAATGCGTTTGAAGACATGTTGCTGTGACTTTGTTTATTCCCAATAGCCATATATTAATTGAAATGTTTTGTACTGGTTTGAAGACTAACCATCCTGTACTTGGGATGAAAAAGAATAACACGTAGTATCTTTTTACTTGTCTCCACAGTTCCACGCCTGCATCATGGAGACTGTGTTTGGAAAAACCATGTCAGATGACTCTGAGGTGTCCAGCACAAACAAAACCGAAGTGTCAACTGTCTCCTCCTGCCAGGTCAGCCCCAGCTAAGAGGGAAAGGATCTTCCTTCACCAAGACCACCTGTTTTTTCACCCTCATTGAGAAATAGACGGGAAAAGTCAATAGAACAAAAACCTGCTCAAATACAGAGCTACTTTTCATGTTTCCTATACTGTAGTCACAAAAATGAATAGCTTGCGCTTCAAATGTAAAACTTTGAAGACTTGTCTATAAATTTTGCATCAGCGCCAATATTTAAGAAAACAAAATACAAAACAGCAGTATACACTCTTGTTAAAGCAGTTGTCTGACTTTTGTTATGTGCAGAACATACCTTTTTGATGACACTAAAGGCTATATTTTCATAACCATATACCAAAAATACAAGTTAAAAAAAAAAAGCACCAAGACAAATACCTTTGTATAAAAGCCTTTAGTTCAGAAATGCTTCTCAAATGAATTAAATTATATATTGAGAAGAAAGCGATGCATATAGCGTGACAGTACGCAAACAAATGTAGTCATTAAGGAATATGATGCAATGCACACTTCACACACTTTTGTCTTAATGCAATTTTATATTGCAATTGATTTTGGGATCAGTAATATCCAAGTCCCCTTGACATATTAAAAAATAAATAATAAAGGCTTCATTATTGTTGACAAATAAAATATAAAGAACCTGGTAAGTTTAATGTTACTAATAGAGCTATTGATAAAAAGAAATATCCCTTACAAAAGGTTACTTATTTTAAATGGTAAAAAAAAAGCAAAAAAAAAACCACACACGTCTGAATTCATGATTTATTTGAAATGGTTTTGCCACTGTAACTCAGCAAATTATTACAGGAAAGATCTAACACACTTGCAGTAGTGAGATACAGTACAATTTCTAGGACAGGATAACCAGACATTGCTCCTCTGCCATGATGAATTGCAATCTTGTTTTCCCTACTCAAAAGAGCATTTTCAGTATATTATTGTAGTACTTTACTCCAAATTGCTTTCAATGTTATACTTACTGTAGCTTGTACTATGCATAAATAAATGTTTACCTGAACTATATTATACAACCATTTTTATTCAACTGCTATTTAGAATGTGATATACGGTCTCCTAAATAACTGATCTGAATAAGTAGGGACCAGAAACAAAAGGTGTTGGATACATGTAGATTAATTCTGCAGTCAATTTTCATATGGAAGCACTTGCCAATAGATCAGGACTATAATACAGGCTTTTATGACCAAATTCTCAAATGATGAGGCTAAGTAGGCATTTTCAGCATGAAAAAAAGTAAAAGGTCTCTATTCAGGAAGAACATGAACATACATAATGAGGTCAGCCACGTGTCTCTCCAGTAGCAAGGACTTTCCAATTAACAATTACTGAATTTCAGTTAGTGTTGAACTCTCATGGAGTTAATAAAACAGTCAAATAAAACGGCCAAGGTTTTATTAAAAATGTTTATTGTTGAAACATGACTGTCCATTTAGCATTACATACAATTGAAATGACTTAAAGAAAATAGTGTTCATGCAATATTTCAGTGTGTGGTACAATTTCTTAGATTTCCTTTTGACCACAAGTTACTAATAGCAGTAGTAAGTCATTTAAAAAAAAAAAAAAAAAAAAAAACCTGCATCAATTAGTTACACACGGTTTCAAACACTGACTAACAGCAACAGGTACAATTCAATATCGCTCTGTAATGTACCCACCTTTCATACAACTTATCATTGATTAATTATAATTTATATGGTAGAGTGAAATACAAATTGACCTACAAAATGTTCCAAGGAATACAGCGATACATTTTTCAAAACCATGACCCTTATATATAACAGGGTAATGGGTTCCATTTCTGCCAGTCTTCCAACCAGGACCTTACATTCTAAACTGGACTATTGCCTTCACCTGATCCTGACTGGGCTAGTATTGCCTTCACCTGATCCTGACTGGACTAGTATTGCCTTCACCTGTAGTATATGTCCCAACAGAATGTTTCTCAGGAACATTCTCAATTAACTTTACAGTGCACATATTACAGGGTTTATACATATTTTAAATTGCTTTTAAAAGGCAACATTCAAAAGGTAAATCTGAAGTTGCTTAAGAGTACAAAGTGAACGCAGCAAACTGCCGTTCACCAGAGAACCCCTTGCACATATTCAACCTGAAGCAGCAGGATTACAGTTAAAGATAACCAAGGCATACTTTTTATTCTAGGCTTTCCGATATACCCATCTCTATCAAAATATGAAAACGTTTCTGGACAAATGTAGTATAGTGAAAATTAACAGCCTTTTAACAAGCTAAAACACAGGAACTGCCAACTTAAACTTGGCCTTTTGTATTAAAAATGATCAATAAATCTGGGCTGGTGCTCACATAGGCTTGGTTATGAATTTCATTACAGTTTCAGACTACCTAAGGAAATAACTGCAATGGATGAATGCTTATGATCAGTCTGTTGAAGAGTACATTACTTGTGTGTGCAGAAGACAAATGGTAAATTATTCTCTCCTCCAAACAGTTGTATGCCAAAACTCCATTAAATATTCCTTGAATTACACATAACTAAATACTCAGTGTATTTGCAATCAAAATACAAAAAATGTAAAAGGGCTAAAATATGGAGGCGAGTGAAAAAGGGAAGTGTCAAAATGATGCCCTGCAGTGATGTTGTGGGGCAGGACCCCATTTCTCTCAACAAAAACAAAAAGAATCTTGGGAAAGAGAATGTGTTAAATTGAAGAAGTATAAAATAAATTAGTTAAGAAACTGGTTCAAGTAATAACTAACAAAAACTTTAAAACTCATCATGCCGTACTAAGGCCTCTCCAAAATCAGTTGCTTGACTTCCAACAAACAAGTCATACTTATTTACTATTTCTTCTTTGGTAAGTTTGCCATCCTAAAAAGAAAAACAAAAAATAGTTAAACATTTATAGTTCAAGGCGGCACTTAAAACATGAATATGAAAATAGTTTTTAAAGACGGCAGTTAAAAACACGCAGGTTTAACATTTAAATTGTTCAGTGCCATACTAAACAAAAGCTAGTGCGAGTGCAAAAACACAGGCATCCACAGTGTACAAGAGAACTGCCTCTCACCTTGTCCTGGTCAGATTCATAAACAAGGTGCTTTGCCTCAGCTTCAGCATGGTCGTAGTCTGAAGGCATGATCCAGTCCTTGGTCTCCTCTTTGTCCATCCTACCATCTTTATTTTTGTCTCTGAACTCCACAAACTGTTCCCGCTCAGTTTTCACCCACTCAGGCTCCTGAGGGTCTCCTTCATGACTATACATGTCCCCTAAAAAGTTTGAAAGGCAAAAAGTGCTTTTGTAGCACAGATGCAGGTCAACATATACCCCCCCCACCCCTACTTTGTAGCCATTACATTTAGGCATGAAAAAGGTTTGATAAAAAAAAAAAAAAAAAAAATTATATATTATATATATAATTATCTATCTATCTCTTACCAATATACTCTTCTAGATCAATAAAACCATCTCCATTCTTATCAATATCTTCCATTGTTTCCTGGGGATTGAATAGAGGGACAAAACTTGTTACTTGTGAAATACCCAAGTATCATATCTTTGCAGCTTCTACCATTATAGGAAGTCAGTCACAACTGCCCCCAGTGAACTACCAACATCAAAATATGAAAACTGCAGACAAACTAGCTACAACCAGAGTTCAACCTAAAAGGTGTTAAACTCCATCTTGAATCTATAAAATTTGGCAAGGGATTTCATTTTATCTCCCGATACTATGCTGGAAGGACAAAGGAACTGTGGACAAGGTTTTCCTTTAATGGTAGGTTCTAAAACACACTTTGCAGAGGAATTGAGAGTCAAGTGTTTCTTGAAACACACTTATTTGCCCAGACTTCCTGATTTGTTTCAACTGGTCTGTATCCGTATAATACATTATATCTTGGTTTGCCACTTCACTACTGTAGTTACTATAAGAATTTGAACAAATTACCAGAACTACAATATCCTTCATGTAGTCATACTCTTCTGGGTGCAGGAAAGCTGTGAATTCTTCTTTGGTGGCAATCAGGTTGCCATCCTTGTCTGCCAATTTGAAACGCCTCTCATCCCTCGTCATCATCTGTTTGTAGTTGAAACCATCTTCAGGGTCTGGGTCATCTGAGAAGAAAATGAACAATGTAATCTAGACAGTAACAAAAATGACATTTCCTTGTATGCAACCCTATTTTTAAAATGGCATGTTCAACAAGTGGTAATTGCAGTTATTGTTTCACATTTTAATAACACAGGGTCAAGTTACTATTAAAGTCTAAATTAATACAGCACCAAAGCCCAAAATGCAAGCAAGCCAAGGTTCCTCTGTTCCACAAAAAGGCCATTTTAAAAATAAGGGAAACTTTAAGGATGCCTTGTTCAATGCCTCGTTGTCTACAAGAATTCAGAGAGAGGACAGAGGAAGAAAAGTTTCAAATCCAACTTGAGTCTTCCCACATTTATGCTAACATTTGTTGAAGTATGGGTACACAGACTACTTGAGTATCATCAGACTTCAAGCCGTTGACAAGTGGCTCACTCTGGGGTTTCTCACCACAACCTTCTTACCCAGATATGTGCCATACGTGACATTTCTGTATTCATCCCAGGAGATGGACCCATCATTGTTCACATCGAAATCATTCCACTGCCGATCCACATTATCATAGATGTACATCTTCTGGGCCTTTTTAATCCAGGCCTTCAGCTCATCCTCAGTCACATACCCATCCTTATCCTCGTCAACCTTATCTACAATCATTCTACAAGAGAGAGAGAGCCAGGAGGTTGTTGCTTGACATTTTCTAAAAAGAGAAGCCTACCTAGAATGTAGCCGTAAGTGGCATTTTTGTATTCCTCCCAGGATATGAGGCCGTCCTCATTAAGGTCGTGCCCCTTCCACTGGCGGTCTACGTCTTCATAAATCCAGCGCTTTTGCGAAAATTTTATCCAATTTTTCAGCTCCTCTGGGGTTACAAACCCGTCTTTGTCTTCATCTATTTTATTTACTATCTTGCTGCAAGGCAGAGAAGAAATCCAGGTATATATATCAGATGTAAACAAAACAAATCTGAAAACTAGGGCTGGATATTTTACTTTTGTTTAAGATCATTTAATTTAAAAAACTGCATGGAGACAAATTACCTTGTTCTAGCTTTAAGAAGCTTGTATTACTCTACAGTCAATGGATATTTCATCTTGAACTAGGCCGAACTAAAGAAAGCAAAGTTACCTGTATTTTAGTGCAGTTTTAGTTTTCTGGCACTGTACTTAAAATACTATTGGACTAAAGATTATCCAGCCTCTAGTTTTCCAGATTTACATGCATAGAACACTGTTAGTTAGTTTAAAATGTCAAAGGGACAACAGAGCACTATCGCCACTGCCAAGCATAGAGGCTACTAAGTTTCCAACAAGACCACATGCAGTCCTATAGTTAGAATTATAATACACAGGACAGGATTACCAAGACACCCAGAACAACAAACCACACAATCAAATGGCCACAGGTGTGCAATGTTAGCAAAGTTGGTACTCCTTTAAAATCTAAAATTGTGCAGCCAATCAAACATTTATTTTTTATTTTTTTAAAAACACAAGGTTATAATTGATCAGGGTCATCATTTCAGTAAATACACTGAAGTTGACACATTCAGAGAGCAATGGCAACGGCTCAATTTCTGATCAAGATATTAAAAGGAAACACTGGCAATGTACAATTAGAAAATGGAACAAAGATGTTCTTTAAAATAGACATCAAGAGGGATGTCTGTGGAAGTAACCGATGAGATGTATTAGAAAACATTGCACTTGGCAAGATACACAAGATGCTAACATTTAACACCGTCTTTAAAAGCTTTAAAAACAACCAGTAAATTGTGAAGATGTTTCTGCACGTCTCATTGTGTGTTAAATTGGCGATTAGTAATGTATACAAAACCAAACAGTTTCAATTAAGAGTAAGCCATTCTTTTGTTTGACATTAATGCAAGAAAAGCATGTAGCAATGAATGAGGTCTCAAGCAACCAGTTTTTCAGAGCAGTTGTAACTTATTTGCAGACACCCTTATCCAAAGTGACTTGTTATAAAATATCACAGTAATGTTGTAGCTCAAATCAGCAACAGCAAACAGTTAATTCATGCATAAAAGTGAAAATTGAAAAAGTAATGGGGATTTGTAATGTGGATTACATATGTTGACATCGCATTTAAAAACAGATCATAACACACAAAACCAAGTGCTATAGTAAAACACTGAATTGTGTATTCAACCTTTCAGACTAATGGAACAGATGGGCTTTCCTTTGTTCTTGACAGAACCAGGTTGTATTTCCTCATTGCACCAAGACCATTTCATGGTTTTCAAAACCATGTTTACTGCACACTTAACCAAAATGAATAAATTGCCCTTGACTTGAATGCAGTAGCAAATGGAACAGGCTGGAAGTCCTAATTATTAAGTCGATCACATCAGCTAACCCCCCCCCAACTTCTATAAATGACATTTCTACCAGGTGTAATCTTACTCCCTAGAGTAAAGAGAAGCCAGGCATTCTTTTACCCAAGCCTTTCCTTGCTCTCCTCTGGGGTGAGCTGGTCAAAGGTTTTGGCATCCTCTGCTCCCAGGAAGGCATCGTGATCATAGTCAAAGTTCTCGCCATCATCGTGCACTTTGTCACTGAGCTGGGGGTCATGGTGAACGCGGTCCTTCTTCTCAGTGGGTTTGCTCAGAGTACACACCACACAGAGTGCCAAGCAAAGTAGAATCTGTCGACACTCCATTTTCATATCCCAGGCTTCTGGAGGAGGAAAGAGTGACTTACTTCAACAAACTGTTTAAAAAAGTAGTAGAATTGTGCCTTTTTGGACAACAGAAAATTGGTAGTCTGTGGAGCTACACCTGATGCTATGTGCAATTTCCTACTGTACACAAATTCATTTTTGCACCATGAATACCAGTTCAGTGCATAAATTGTTTCTAGTTTGTTTGGTCCCCTTCCCCCTCCCTAAAAAAAAAGACAAAACTTTAAAACAAAGAAAATAAGAGCATAGGGTCATCATTTATAGTATACTGTATCATGAACTGGTCTGGGCAAAGCACTTTTCTGAAGAATCAGAAAGTTACTGGTTACCATGGAGAAAAGTCCTAACAATGTGAACAACTTAAGCACAATACAATTCCAAGTTTCATCTTTCGATTCTCCAGCATCAACAATTTCATACAAGAACACCACCAGGTTGTTCTCTGTCCACATCAGCAGACAAAACCATCAGAAATACCCAGTAGCTTGTCAATTACACGTGACCTTGTTGGGGCCTGAACTAGTGCAAATAGCCCTGTAATTATGTAAGTTCACAGAGCATTTGTCAAAGTGGCACAGAGTGTACCCTGAGCTCATCTGTGTCCACAACTGATCAAACACTCTTTTTGCATCTCACTGATGTGTGAGAACAAGTGTTCTCTACATCCTGCAAGTAATAGGCCAATACTAAATATGCAGTTCTATTGTAAAACAAGTGTGACCAGAACCATTTTTTTCTCCCGTGTACAAAAGGAAGAAGTTGTTGCTAGTAAACAATGGAGGTTTTAATGTTCTAGCACAATAAGTAGTCTTGCACTAATGGCTTCTAGTGTATGTTCTTGATTTTGTTTCTTCCCATTGTGCTGCTTATAAACAAAGTACCAACAGTTAAGTGAATAATAAATAGGATTTTTATTTATACCATAACAAGTCTATTTTAAAAAAATAAATAAATAAATAAAAAAATAAAACACAACCTTACCAAATAAATCTTAATTTACTGCAAACTTAGACAAACACTTGGCATTACAGATACACAAATGACTTTGCATACAAGCACAACAAACTATTACTTTTGACTATTGGGTATTCTTTTTTCTTGCCACCTTAAATGTCTTAGAAACCTAGTTGAAAGAATGTTTATGTTTGTTACACAGAAGGTAAACAGCCAATCTGAAGGCATTAGCTGAAAAAACTAACTGTCTGAATGAATTATTCCAATATTTTACCTGGCTGAACTAGCCATTGGGAACCTCTGTACAAGCTTTCATTACTGATAAGCCTTAAGCATCGGTCCAAATACTTCAGAAGTCCCGCTTTTAACAACCAAGAAAACCCAATGTGAAGGTTCTTGCGTATACTGTGTACCAAAATAATAGAGATTTGATACCATAACACATTATAACTTTAGTTATAGGCCTACTGTGCAAGACTCTGGTAACTTGAGATGGTCTCTAGTCAGACACGGATAGCTTGCAACACACTGCACTGTGTTAGTTGTTCGTCTTTTTTGTTAGGAAAATAAATACTGAATTCCACATGGAACCAAAACAAAAGCGCCTAGGGGCGATTCTCTAAATAACATTCAAATAAAACTACAAGTTATCCGAATAAACAGACAAATGAAATTAGCTGACAGCAGCACACGACGAGTATTGCCGGTATATTAGAAAGTGATAACTAAAAAAAGTTCTTCGTTTTAATACACACGACGTTTCAAATATACGAGGACTGAGGTGATAATCCGTTATGTACACACTTTACCAGACTGATGATGCAGACGAGATGTCGTACATAACGTCTGCTGCAACAATACAGTGCGTTCTGCTACATGTAAACATGACTTAAAAAGAAGGAATATTCAGCATATACAAAGCAATAAAATAAAGCTAAAGCCCATTAAATAAACAAATAAAATGTATTTCTGATTTAAATACATACCACTCACCCTTTAGTTTCTTGATAGTCTCTCTAACTACCACCCAATCCACTCACACTGCCGGATATACGCCCTCCGGCCGTCCCATTTCCTTTATAAAAAACTCCAGCGAGCCATTCACATCTAAGATCTCGTTGATCACGCCTCTCACATACAGCCACTTCGGCGGCTTCCGATTGGTCCACACCACAACTACATGAACAATCAGATTGGCTGAGAACCGCCACGTCTCCACGGTAGACAGGGAGTGGTGAGGGGGGGCACTCGAAAAATTAGATGCTTTTTGGCGGGGTTTTGTTTGACGTTTTCACCAGTGCTAAGGTTATGGCCTTAACTAGCTGAGCAAGCAGTAATAAAGCTGGGATATACTAGACATACATTATGCCTGGTGGTGTTTATTAGATAGCACTTACCGGACAACATATTCTGAATACTTCAGTAATATGTATTCTGGATAATCTGTTTACATGCAAAAAATTCCTTTTAAGAAACCTACATTGTTTACGTTTTTTACTCCCTGAGAAGGTAAAGCTGATGTATGACCTAATGTTATTAGAGTCATAATAATATCATGAATTGCACACAATGTATTTCACATTTATTACATTGAGCACAGTTGTGGCTACAATGTCTTAAACCCCCGCCCTGTGGCAATGAGGCCACTGAGACGGGAAAGTGGCATTAGTGCTGGTGCGTCTTGTTCCCAGAGTCCATAATCCATCTCTTCATACGAAATATCTTCTGATTGCTCTTTAGTGTCTTCTAAATCACTCTTTGTCAGATGCTTGTGAAGACAGTAATCACACTTGTTGCAGTAACAAAAGCTCAATGTTTGCTCCTTTTCTGGAACACAGTCAAAACACACAGTTAAGTAGTTTATTTAACAAAATGAAATAATAGAGACATTCCAAATTAGGTTTTACAAACTCTAATGTAAACATAGGCCACTTTTGCTATTGTGTATGTAGCAGTCATTTTCCAGCTTGCATGTCTGCAGCTGAGCTGTCCTCTAGCAGCGAATGAGGATTTAAACACTGAAAAATAAGTGCTTTTCATTCAAAATATTTATTTTCACATTTTCACCAATTACCATAAACAAACACAAAAACACGGCACTTGTTGATATTAAATCACTGACATGTGCACAATTCCACATAAACACAGGATGCAGTCACATTTGTGGTTTGTGAAACGTGGTCCAGATACTTTGGAATTAAGGACTCCATCCTCCATCCTCAGGAACATCAACACCCACATTTAAATTGGTTTTGTTGTAGTTCAGGTGATTTGCATAGTGATTTGTGGGTTTTCATTAGCAGTGATCTGCTTATTCTGTTTTATGTTACTTTAAAGGTTGTTTTAAGGAATTGTTAAAAAAAAACACATACAGTGGCTCTCAAAAGTATTCACCCCCCTTGGACTTTTCCACATTTTACTGTGTTACAACATTGAATCAAAGTGGATTTACTTAGGAATTTGTGCCATTGATCAACACAAAAAAGTCCATAATGTCAAAGTGAAAAATAAAACCTACAAATTGTTCTAAATTAATTACAGATATAAAACAGAAAATAATTAATTGCATGAGTATTCACCCCCTTTGCTGTGACACACCTAAATAAGCTCTGGTGCAACCAATTGTCTTTAGAAGTCACATAATTATTTGAATGGAGTCCACCTGTGTGCAATTAAGGTGTTTTACATGATTTCAGATGAAATATGCCTGTCTCTGGGAGGTTGGTTAGTACATTTCCTAACAAAAACTACATCATGAAGACAAAGGAACATTCAAAGCAAATCTGAAATAAGGTTCTTCAAAAGCATCAATCAGGGAAAGGATATAAGAACATTTCCAAGGCATTGAATAGCACCTGGAGCACAGTAAAGTCCATTATTAAGAAATGGAGAGAATATGGCACAACTGTGAATCTGTCTAGAACAGACAGTCCTCAAAAACTGAGTATCCAGGCCAGAAGGGCACTAGTCCGGGAGGCCACCAAGAGGCCTATGGCAACTCTAAAGAAGTTACAATCTTCCACGGCTGAGCTGGGAGACACTGTGTATACGGTAACAATAGCCAGAGTGCTTTACAAAACTGGCCTTTATGGGAGAGTGGCAAAAAGAAAGCTATTGTTGAAAAAACTCACATCAAATTTTGGCTAGAGCTTGCCAGAAGGCATGTGGGAGACTCTGAGACCAAGTGGAAGAAGATTGTATGGTCTGAAGAGACCAAAATAGAGCTTTTTGGCCTCAACACTAAGCGCTATGTTTGGCTCAAGCCTAACACCGCACATCATCCTGAGAACACCATCCCTACTGTGAAGCATGGTGGCGGCAGCATCATGCTATGGGGATGTTTCTCTGCATGAGGGCCTGGAAAGCTTGTGAAGATAGAGGGCAAAATGGATGGAGGAAAACCTGCTGAAGTCTGCAAGAGACCTGGGACTTGGGAGAAGATTAATCTTCCAGCATGACAATAACCCCAAACATACAGCCAAAGCCACACTGGAGTGGCTTAAAAACAAAAATTGAGAATATGTAGAAATAGTTGAAAATTGGTGTTCAGCAAAGGTCCCTATCCAACTTGACGGAGCTTGAGCAATTTTGCAAAGAAGAATGGGCAAAAATTGCAGTGTCCAGACGTGCAAAGCTGGTAGAGACTTATCCAAATAGACTCATGGCTGTAATTGCTGCCAAAGGTGCCTCTACCAAATATTGACCCAAGGGGGTGAATACTTACGCAATCAATTATTTTCTGTTTTGTATTTGTAATTAATTTAGAACAATTTGTAGATTTTATTTTTCACTTTGACATTATGGACTTTTGTTTGTGTTGATCAGTGGCAAAAACTCCTAATTAAATCCATTTTGATTCCATGTTGTAACACAATAAAATGTGGAAAAGTCCAAGGGGGGTGAATACTTTTGAGAGTCATTGTATTTTCTTTAATTAAATCCAGTTTGCACTTCATAAGGGGTAATTAGTTTGTTCTAAATTTTCCAAGCACTATTTAACCTAAAATAATGTTTATAAACACTCAACATATATTACTGTGATTTTCTGGGATGGACAAAAATATAATGTGTTATAAAAACGACCATACTGTATATAACTATATAATATCATGTACCCTATGGTTTTATTTTAAGATATAAATAATGTATATATATATATATATATATATATATATATATATATATATATATATATATATACCATATTGTTCAGGTTTGGTAGCCCGTTTCACAAGGGATCCTAGAAACAGAACAAACATGTCAGTCCATACACATGTCAGTACATACACATTGACCATTTACACATAGAGAATGTTGGGATCTTATAGCTGTCATACTTTAACCAGGGCTGAGAAGCTGAATCTCACCTCTTTGGTAGCCCGTTTCACAAGGGATCCTAGAAACAGAACAAACATGTCAGTCCATACACATGTCAGTACATACACATTGACCATTTACACATAGAGAATGTTGGGATCTTATAGCTGTCATACTTTAACCAGGGCTGAGAAGCTGAATCTCACCTCTTCTTTTCATTGACATCTGTTGCTTGCAGGGATGGCTTTCTTTGGAATGGCATGCATTTCTGAAAGGGTGACTGGTATTGACCTCGACTAGGGTTCTCTTTTTTTCCTTGTTCACTTTCTTTCTGATGTTCTCTCTAAAAAAAAAAAAACAATAGAGGCAATATTTCAGGTTCATCTTTACTTGGAAGTTGGAATAGGGGATGAGAGCTCATATGTGCAGTATTAGCATCTGGCATGATAATGGGCCTCAGGATCTTGTTACAGTATCTCTGTGCATTAAAATTGCCATCAATAAAATGCAATTCTGTTCATTGTCCGTAGCTTATGCCTGCCCATACCATAACCCCACCGCCACCATGGGGCACTTTGTTCACAATGTTGACATGGTCAGGTGGATGGATTATCTTGGCAAAGGAGAAATTCTCACTAACAGGGATGTAAACAAATTTGTGCACAAAATTTGAGAGAAATAAGCTTTTTGTGCATATGGAAAATTTCTAGGATCTTTTATTTCAGCTCATGAAACAAAGGACCAACACTTTACATGTTGCGTTTATATTTTTGTTCAGTGTATATAGTTTGAGAAAAAAAATGCAGTAGTTTAAGTACAGTAGTCTACTAAGAATGTGCTAGAAGAGCAGTGTGACTGGTTTTAGGAGGTACATCAATACAATATGCTAGATGGATATTGTATGGATATACATGTGCTCAAATAACATAATTCTAAACTTATATGTCATGCTGAAACCAATTTAAATATTGGCTAACCTGAAATATAATAAATTACCTACAGTACATTCAGTGCAATCTATATTGTTTTTGCAAATGGTAATCGCATACCTGTGTTTCACAGTCCTCCAGTGATGTAATAGATGAGGAGCTGTACGAATCACAAAAGTTTGTCCGAGGCATATGAACAGATGGGTCTTTAAAAGTGATGGAGAGTCCACAGCGAAGGATGTGAATTAGACGTGTCCACTTCAGGAAGACAATATCTGGATGATTACTGTCCAGCAACAGGTAGTAAGATTTCCCATTGGCCATTCGCAGTTTAAGCAGGTGTTTTTGTTTCTCGCAGACTGTTAATTTTACAAACTTGAGCGGAACTATTCTTCAAAGAAAATATGGAGAAAGTGTTAAACAGCATGTTGTCAAGAGAACGTGGCTGCTAATTTACAGTAGGTGGAATATATTGAAAGATTATTGTGGGGGAGTACAAGGAAATGCATATAAATATATAAAGTTATATTTTCATATATATATACACACACACACACACACACACACACACACACACACACACACACACACACACACACACACACACACACATCAATGTTAACCGCTTGTCTCTACAGTTCAAATGCAGTTAGCCAATTGTTAACAAGTTCTGATATTATTTTTAAATCTATATGCTTGAACTGATACCATGTGTAGTTCTATGAAATATTAAACTAGTTTAATCTAGTGTTATTATTTTAAATTTCACTCACTTCACATGAAGGACTATCCTGGTCTTTTCAAAGTATGATTCTAATCAATATTACTGAAATTATTCACTGACGATCCTGTCTTAATATTTCATTCATGTACCTGGAGAGTTCTGTGTAGGGTGTTGCATTATCAGGTTCTGGAACCTCTATCCTTGCAATCAGCAGTATGTTTGGGAGAGGCAGTGATGGCACAGTAGATGTTACACCAAGTGTCAGGGTTATGGGGATGTTGTGCAGATCTACATTGTTTCCATTCTTTGTCACCTGTAAACCGTTGAGAATACAATTGTTTTTCAATTGAAATGTGAAACTCACTCTGAATTTGACCCCACACAATTTATTGAGGTGGACCAACAGGTCTGATACGCATACACAATCATATTCTGAATCTTATTCTAATCAATCAAATATAAAAGTGTGGAAAATATACAAGTTAGGACATTATAAAATACACTCCTGCAGCTGCAGCTTCCCATAGGTCATTCATCTCTTGCTTCTGAAAACAAAAGTGACTATTAAGTGAAATAAAAACCATTGGATGTACTATACTTGTATGAAATCACTTTCAAACACTGCTGACAGCGGAAAGAGGTTGTACTCCGTAGATCTCAGAAGTTTAGCCAACGGTCCGTTTTCAGTTGACTGGACTGTCTCGTCCAGTTCCCAAGTGGAGACATCTGAACTTAACTTACGTCCCGCCATAGAAAACAGAATACAGCTTTATGCCATCCTGTTGCAAGATGTATTTAGCCCACTGTTCAACTAAAACAAAGCAATTAATGTATTCCTGGAAACTGACCTTCAGTGAGGTAAAAGTGTTATTTAAAAAGTGTGAGGAGCCAGCCTCTATTTAGTTATGTCCATTACAACTGATAAAAAGTATATATTAATTTAAAACTACAAAGGAGCTGTGTCATAATAACAGATGACATCATTTCCCTACATGGTTTACCTAAGCATATGATTGCAAATGTTAAACACTTTTAGTTTACAGTTAACAGTTCGGCAACATTAAATACACTGTAACATATACACCATGCTAAATGCATTGTGACCTAGTGGCACTATTGACTAAGTAACAAAAAAAGAAAAAAAAAAAAACTTTTCATTTTCCTGTTTTTGAAACGTAGGAAACAGCTTTTCTTCAAGGTAATATACAGTACTCTAATGTGCAGAGTACTTTCCAACTTTATAATGCATTACAACATCTTACCACTAGATGTCCGTAGAAGGATGTCATTAAAGTTAAGACTGTAACAACTACAATAACTTTTTCATTATTAGAATCTGCTACTACTGAAATGCTTTTAACATGTTTTTATTAAATTATTTACTCCATTATTGATTACAAGGGTAGGAAGTTAAAAATCGATTTTAATGTTGCAATAATGAAATTGATAAGATGTTTCTTAGATGTCACACAATAAAAAAGAAATTAACAAAAATTTAATATTTTTGAAAAGTAACAGCACATTAAATAAACACATTAACAGTGGCTTAAATTAACTGTCTTTTTAATACAGTTCAACACAACACAATCCTATTTCCACATAGAGACTCCATACATTTCAACTACCGACAGAAAGCATAATATTGTCCTGGTATTGTGATACATGTACAAGGAAAGGTATGTAAGGATCTAAATTTAAAAACATTGAAAAAGTGGTCACCGTGCCCTAAATCCATAACCATGAAACAGGCAACCAAGGTACTCAATACAGTCGTAATAAATGTGCATGCAAAGTTTCATCTTAAAGTATATGAGCTAGCGCCAGTCGGTTCCCAAGACATACCCTTTCAACTAGCTCAGACAAGCAGATGTTAGTTTCATACAGCTGACATTAAGAATTAAGGAATGTCTACGGTTTAGTGGATTTTTCTCTTTAGCGTTCACTGTAACAACAAAAGTACATTTTAAAATCAAAACACAACAAGAGTTTTTCAAATAACATTTTTCACCTTACCAGTCTTGTTTCTTTTTTGTTCACATAAAATAGTGCAGAAATGTGTACCAATAATGATTTCTTATCTTTTCTATCAGATACTCAACAAACAAATAATAATAAAAAAATGTAAACCGCACGCTGTTAAGGTTACAAATATCACTGTAGTTGTTATGACCCCACAGCTTTGGTTCTGAGGGACCCCTGTTGCAGCAGAGTTGCTGTGCAGGGACAGTGCTGGTATCCAGTCCATGCATATTCACACTCCTGGACTTCAAGTTTCTGAACAGGCATCAAACTGCCTAAGGAATCCACCAGTCCGACGAATGCAGCTGCCAGTGACACTATGGTTCCGAACACATAGATTTTCAGGACTCCGTTCATTTTTGGCGATAATGTTTAACTGCGAGTCCAAGGGAGAGTGTTTCTTTCACGTAGTGTTTTTGTAATAAATATTCAACCAGGGACACGTTTAACCTGTAAAAACAAGAGAAAGAAAAATGCAGTTAATATAACAGAACTTAATAATTACGAATAATTACCAGATTTAAAATGTACATGAGATTTAAAAAATCTAATATATTCGTTACTGGTTACAGTTTGTGTTTAAATAACAGAAACTTACCTGGTAAGAAGTAGATGAGCACAACTTGTTCCTGTGCTCAACTGAAGAATCACTTTGGTTTGACGATTTAAAATGTAACTACAGTAATATACTATCTCGCTGGATTTCTTCTTTCCTGTAACTTGCTTTACGCTTCAAATAAGCTTATATCAATCCCCTGTGACGTGTTGCCCTAGTAGCCCCCCCCCCCCCACTTTAGCTCATTACGCCCACTAGCCTAACAGTGGGAAGTTCTCAGTCATTCCTTTTACTGGAACATTAACATTGCCCAATTTAACATAAGGTTCGAGAAATTCGTAAATGATTGTGTTTTAACTGGTACCTATAAATTACAGATTTAAAAACACGTGTCTTTGATACTCTTTTGTTTCATACACAACCAAATGGTATTTTAATTTAGATTACAATAAATGGGAATATGGCCATACGAGTTTTAATATCGACTAACTATTTCCTGTGTGTGGAAAGCAATTTGAAAGGCAATTTGGACGCTATCCACATATCAACATTATGTACCGGTACGCAAAACTACCCTCACACATACAGTAGACCTTTTACATTACTTTGGGCTGACCGAGATAATACCGAACGTTTTCTATGCAGTGGAATTTCCCTAATCCCAAGTGTGAATTTGGGTAAATTGTGAATGTGTGTAAATCAGCTCTTAAATTTAGTTTGCAAAAGTCAATCATATTTAACGACTTAATAAATCAATGGTAATTCAGTTTTAAATTATCTAAAAAAATAAAATAAAATAAAAATCACCTTACTAATATTTTAAATTATAAACCAACCAACAAACCATAAGGTTAATTTCATGTCATGGCAGAATTACATTACAGAAATATCTTAGAAATCCTGTTTATCAAGATCTGAAGTAAACAATAATAATTAAGGTAATTAAGGCATATTTTTCTTCACTGGACATACTAGGAATTGAATTCCACACATCTTGTCATTGCCCTTTATACGGGAATGCTACAGATTAGCTGTGCTGCTGTGTATTGCTAGTAATAAATAGTTTACTTACAATACTTACAATAGTTTGTCTTAGTACTATTGTATCAATGTCTGCATATCTACTAATAATTAAAACCATTGTCAAAACCTAATCTCTGATCTATTTCATTATCGTGGTCTGACTATGACATTAGGGTCAATACTCCAAGTGTCAAGTGACCCTAATTCACAAAGCAGAAAGGTGTTAATAACATATAATAACTACTGGGCCTTCAGCACCAACACCAACAAATGACTTCCTCAGTGCTCAAGAATCCTGATCTCACTTGGAGTTGGTAGCAACACATTTAGAAAGCCTGTAGCGCTTGGTGGGGTTTGCAGTTTGCCTTGAGCTTTTACAGCCCAGATACAATTGTGATCAGTGAAAAACCCAGATAGACAGTGGTCTCTTCACCAGCAATACATGCTTCCAGTATTTAGTTCACACTTTTAGCCTGCTTCTAACATTTTGGTGAGTGAAAATAACAAGCTTATGGTAAATAATCACACTCAATCATGGACACATGCTAGCTGTATTTTAATACTGGCAGAAGCCATTTATATGAACCCACTGAACTGTAACCTTGTTCTTCTGTTGAACAACTTTTGACGCCACAGTTTACAAACCTGTAAATTCCCAGTATAGCCTTTCACTGCTCCAATGCTGCTTACTAATTAGCCTTGTACACATTTCTGCTGTTGTGAAAATGAAAATATTTCAAATGAGTAACTTGGAAAACTTGGTCAGAGGGTAGCCTACTCAAGTGTAGACAACCCCACATGTTCTGAGCCTGTACTTTCAGTAGTAATGCACATCATGTTCTAATTTTAAACTTGACCTTCAGTCCTGACTGACTGATCAGAAGTCTTTGGTAACAACTAACTTGGAATAACTAGTTCTTCCCAGAATTAAATGTGCCTCTAATGAAACCCAAGCCCCGGATGGGGAAATTAACACAGCATTTTTAGATAGCTTTGATGGTTATTCTTGCATTAATCCTATTTCCACCTGACCCCAGTAGAATTAATTTACTTTACTTCACTTATCATAATTTGTTATTAGCCACAACCATCTGACAACATATTTTTGGGGTTTTACATTGAGTACCATAGCTTCTTTTGTTGTTGCAAAGAAGCCTTCTTTTATGTAAAGAGAAATGCAATAATTATTTAGATTAGCTGTATTTAAACATTGCAGACCTAAGTAGAGGTCTAGGAAATATAACTCCACTTAAAACAGTAGACCACTCTAGTAGTATAGTTCCATATGCATATGTTCCATTCAAAGCTTGATGGTTCCTGAAATCATTTGCTATTAGTTGTTGGTGCTCAGTCTGAACAGGTGTTGCAATCTTTAACACACCACACCCACTGAACTCAATTGTCTTGAGTAGTCTGACCTCCTACCCAGTTTCTACTGTGTACAGAACATACACAATTCTGCATTCAAATACAACCAATGAATTATTGGTTTAAAATGAAATCAACTGTAATTTTTTTTTTTTTTTTTCTCAATTTAGTTCTTATGGTCCTTACATAGGATCAGGAGTGGATGTTGATAGTATACAGTGCACATACATTCAACTAATATATATATAGATACATATATATATATCTATATTGATATATTATATGGATTATAATATATATATATTATATATATATATATCTATTATATATAAAGGATAATATATTTCCAAGATTCCAATAGAGTTCCGTATAAATAGAGTTACCGTGCAAACAATTTGCATTGATGTCTGGTAGGGCTAATAGAAAATATATGGTTAGTTTAAGAGGTAATAAATGATATACACGATGATGATTCTGTTATTCCTGTTTTAGTTCGAAAATAAGTGTTTTAAAAAAAAAATGGAAATTCTAAAATGTACAGTAGGACTAGACTGGCTCTTATAGTTCATCATAGAATCAGAAAAAGTGCCAAAGGTTTTAAAGAGCCTGTCAGTTATCATTTAAAACATTAATACAGTTAAACATTTAGAGTAGATGTGGATGTACTTGATCTTGTATTACTGCTGTAACCCACTGAACTCCCTTTGTTGTTACATTGGCCCGGCGCTTCTGTGTTACAAACAGCTGTAAGTGAATAGCCAAACTAATTGAAAACACACTCCCTTCAGTTGACTTTTCTCTTCTTTGGACAAAGCTGTCAATGTAAATGCCAGGCAACATGAAAGCCATATTTCTGTACCAAAGGTCTATTTACTGGGACTTGCATGTCTTTATTAAAAAATAAAAAATAAATGCAAAATTACATTTCCAGTTACACAATCATCTACACTAAATAAAAGTTACCAGCAGTGTGTTACCAGTAGACATTTGTGCTTAACAGTGTATCCTAACTGTTATCATATATGTCACTAGATGGCAAAAGTTTGTGCTGCACTTTTTTTATTGGTTCTGCATTGAGATCCCCAGCACAGAACATAATGTAATTACAGGCTACAGTGAATCACCATCATCAAGGACATTTTATCAATGGAACTGTATCTGTCTGTCAATTGCTGAACTACTTTGGAATAAAAACTTAACTGTATATATTTTTACACATCCAAAAGGTATTACAATTAAACCCACATTGTTATCTACACAGCTGTTGCTATGTATACCTTGTTGAAAATGACAGCAATAAACAACAGTGGTCAGAGCAAGTGATCATGCCAGTGCAAAAGGCTGTAATGCTGGCCATGAGCTTGAAATGTTAGTTCAATAGCTAGTTAAATTGCTTTGTTGTAAATTTATGTTATTTTCTATGTGAATGTACTTGTTGTAAGCATTTATCCAGAATTTTAAATGCCATCCAGGTAACAATAATTGTGTGTTCCAATTCTTAACTCAACAGGTTAATGAGTCCAAAGTAAAATGTCATTTTCATTATCCTGCAGGCTGCACAAGAGCATGGACTAAAAATACTGTACACTGGAAGAAAATACATATTAATTTACAAACTTAAAGTTTACCATTAGATCTTACTGCTTGAGAAAACACAGAAAAACAAATCTTAACAGAAATAATTAATAATGTTCATCAGTTGGGGCCAGGGATACACATTCTACAAATGCCTTTTATGTATCTGCTGTGAAACTCCTTGTGAAGTAGGAGAGGGAGTCCTTCCTTTCTTGAAAGCCTCTCAGAAACTCAAAAACAGTGAACCCAACAACCCCAACTCTGCCACCCCCATGCCCACGCCCAACCCTGCCACTCCCACCGGGGCAGAACGCTGACAAAACTGTTTATTTTCTTGAAAAGCATTAGTTTAATTCTAAGATTTCAGTACAGCATTTGGGAATAAACCACTTCAGCAACAATTGCAGCTGGTGCATCTGGTACTCCCTGACAGCATAAACTATTGAAGACACACAACAGGACATTATAATGGCTGTTCAGGAACCAAGGCACAAAACACATTAGAGGGGTAAACACTTTTTGGGGTAAATTACATTGCAATTGTAATGAGTGATGAACTCCACTATGAAACACATTTTATAATATTTTAAATAGGTAGAAAAGTAGCAACTAGGATGTTAGAATGATGCACAGAGCTTGTTTGTTGAACAAATGCAGCCTGTTGAAGCCAACCCCCCCCTCACTGTTCTTACGCTATAATTGTAGAATATGCAACACAACTGTACTTGAAAAGAAATACACCCATTCAACAACAATTTAACAAATCAATTCCTTTATAAAAATATATTTTGTTACCATGTTATTACAGTAAGCATTTTTTTACCATACATGTTAGGGAAAGAATGTGAGAAATGGCATTTACAAAACACATTAGTCAGTTGTGTGAGGGACTGCTCATTGCCTGCCTGTTCAAGTACTGTATGTGACAACAGAAAGCCAGTCACTTTAGAGGATCACATGCAACAACATGATCTGTATTGCCAGTGTCAGATTCAGGTTGTTCGGAGGCCGAAGTAGCCAGGTCAGTGGCAGAGCAGTTTGTTTCTTGACTGAGGTCGACAGGCTCCGAGTCAGACCTCACCTTCAGAGGGAGAGCTGAGGTGTGTTTCTACCACCACTTCTTTGGACTTCGGAAGAAAATTGCAGATCATATTGGGGCAGCCTGAAAAATCTCCATCACTTAATTGGAGTACTTCTATGCCCCCCGCGTAAAACATAATTGTATGAAATTTATTGAGGACAATATTGAGAGAAGTCTGACATGAGCAGTCTTTAAATACTTACATATTGAAAACTAGATTTAAAATCTAACTAACCTGAGCTCTCCTCCCCTTCTTTCTTCTCAGACAGGAATGTCCGCTTCATCATCAGTTTCTTCACTGTATGACATTTATATTTTAACTGGGGCTTTACTTTGGACTCCAGATCTAAAACAGAAGACCTCTGTTAGGAAATAATGTACTGTTAAATATTAGGTGCGTGTCTATTGGTATGGACTAGCATCTAACAGTGACATCAGCCAGGAGGAATGGAACTGAAGCAGCAGCACGTTATACCCACAATCTTTCACAGTAGCCCATGGTTTTCACATTAAGCCTGCACTGTCTTGGTAGGGATATTAGATTTGTTTGAATGCATTATTAACCAGTGATTGAACACATTAACAATGAAAAAGGTACATACTGTGCTCTGCATTTTCTTCAAATATGACACATGTTCCTAGAGCATCTATTGATCCAAAAAGGGCAAGACAAATTGTTGGAGATTAAAATGTGAGTGGAAATATTGCTGTAACAATATAAAGGAAAAAAAAAACTATGATTGTGTTGTAAAAGACAACACATACACTGCAGTGAAAATACATGTCAGTGACAACACATACATGCCAGTGAAGAATTATTTATTAATTTTTAAAAATCGAACAAAGTTCAGCCAAGGTGCTGATATACAGGCATCTGGTCTTATCAACAACTCCCCCAGGGCCAAAAACAGCATTTGGGTCAATATTAGGGTTGACCTATGTATTTAATACATAAAAACTCACTTTCATATTTTCCAGCAAACACATATCTGCCCACTTGCATTACAGGCTGCTCAGTGTCTATTCCCTAAAAATGGATAGTATGTTTTAAGTCTTCTGCCTTCACAGACTGCAAGATACATGCACAGGGTATTGAACTATTCACAATATGCCAATCTAAAAACATAATGATATTGTTTGCTGGTTTTGATTCTATTTAAAAGTGCAGAGTACTGTATACACTCTGAATTTGCATATTTTTTTGATAACATTAATTTGGCAAATTCAGACAGTATTAAGTGCACCTTTAAAACTGATGTTTGTCCTGTTTCATTAACTACAAAAAAACCTATAAACTATAGCTTTGTCAATACATTTACCATATACTGTAGTTTTAAAGGAATACTTTATTTTCTCAGACTTTTGCTAAATATTTAATATACTATGTGTTTACAGTATTATCCAATTACATGTGTTCATAAACATAATGTACAACTGTTTCAGCACATAAACAAATTAAATAATAATAATAATAATAATAATAATAATAATAATAATAATAATAATAATAATAATAATAACTTTACCACTATCTTGCACTTGTCCGCACATTTTGTTAAGTAGTCTGCGTCGATGATTCCTGACAGCTCAAACACCACAAGCTGGTCCTAAACACACAATATTTGTTGGTAATAAAGGTGAGGTGGTGCTATTTCATCACCCTTTTTAAATAGCAATCGTAAGTGTTCATACATTTAAAACATGTTAATGAAAATGTATATTAAAGCAGTGACTATGGTTGCAAATAAACCAGAACTTCGAGTAAAACAGGTAAGCAGTTATTCTGAGTTATTTTAAAAAGGCTACTATCCAGAACCAACCCCATAAATTAATGTTGGCCTATTCCACCCCTCCCCGACACAAATTTACGTTATTCGTTGTCCAATCACAAACGGCTTGGTGTACGATTACGAAACAAAACTGGTTCTCATTCATAAAGGTATAAGAGTATATTAAGAGGGTGATTTGCCCCATGGGATTAACCAATGGCAATTTAGATATCGATTACAAAGAGGATACAACATAAGATTTTTTTTCTTTCTTTTTGTATATGGGAGAACTGTATTGATAACCGTTTCTTGTGTTTTGACCATGAAGTTTCAAATGCACTAGGGAGGCGCACTACATGCATGTGTGAAGCATCTCCTCGACAATCCCAACATGGATGTCATTTCTGTTTTATTTCATTATGTGGTAGAATAACCCACCTCACCCACTCAAGAAGTGCTCAATCAGAATAATGACCATGCTTGGAGAAACATCTAATTTCGCCTCACTTTACCTACACAATGTACGTAGCTACTAATATCTGTATTCTTTTTTTTAAAGATAATACTGATAAAAATCACTTTAATATAAATTAATAATTATATTTGGAGCCTTCTCTTAAATATAATATTAACCCACTAACTGCGCAGTTTGACGGTAGCCGTACAATTTACATTACCTACAAATTGTACAGTACGGCGCTAGTTGTATCATCCGTATTATAAAAGTTTAGTGTAGAACAGCTTCTCACGACATTCATCAAACATATTTAAGTTGATTTCAAGATAATTAAAAAAAAAAAAAAAAATTAATTGATTTTTGTGAAAAAACACTGACATGTCTGAAATCTATAATATATATATATATATATATATATATATATATATATATATATTAAACGGTAACTAATAATATTATCAGAGAGGTGTGGAGAAGAAGGGTGAGTAGTAGGTACAGATAAAGTAAAACTACTGTATTCGAAGCTTTGTGACGATGTTGTGCCCGCGGCGGTAAATGGTAGCCAGTCGGTTGTCTTTGTATCTTAGTCTCGAACACATTAGTTAGAGTCTCGTCACAAGAAATAGAACAAGACTATTTCTGCTCTGCTCGCGGCGGCGCCGTCTTTATTTTTTTTAAAAAAACACATTTTGATGTTATTCGCCTAAACCTACCGGAGCTCCATATACAAATTATATTTTTGCATTTGAGTGCCCATTTCCCGTTCCCGCCTTCTCCACTGATTAATTTAGGACGTCTCACATGAATTATTTTTTGTTGTTCTTTCAGCTTCATAAAATGGACACTATATATAAATAAATGTTTCATATTCCCTCACTGCCTGCAATTATATGTTATTTTTTTTTTAAAATTATCATTAGTAGTCGTTTTTTAACTGTATTGAAATGTTTCATATACATATGTTGCGTTCCCGGTTCCTGCATGCAGACGCATCACACAGGGTGAGGGCGGGTGCGAGCCCTGTACCTCGCACTAGGCATAGCGCCGATACCGCTGTACAAAAGAGCCGGCTAAAAATTGGTCGTTTCAGGAGTTGCATGTCAATCGTGCACGGGGCCATGCTAACCACCTCCGCCTCCGAACACAAAGTCGTCCTATTTAAATGTCTAAAAAAGGACACAACACTAAATTCAAATTAGCAAAGTAGTCGTAGTAGTATTTAGGGAAGTGTCAAATTCTAACCTGGAATAATAACATCCCTCCTCTCAAAACTGTGTTTTTGTATTTTTTGTTTGTTTGTTTTTTGCTATAAGCATCCTATGCTCCCCGACCCTGACCTGTTCTGGCAAACTTTTTAATATTGACATTGATAAGCCTTTCCCTATCCGACCTCGCCCCCCCCCCCCCCCCCAATGTAATGTCAACATCTCTGTCAAGCACTTACCTTCGTATGAAACATGCATGAACTGAGTTCGATACGGACATTTTCCCTTTTCATATCATCAGAGATTTGTATTATATCTAAATATAAGTGTTTAAATCTCCTTGTACTGCCTGTAGAGCACTCAGAGAGTCAGTAACAGACCACTCCATAGACAGCTTTACATTAAATGGGACAAATCCTCCTTGCATTTACTTTTATGTTTTAAAAAAAGAAAAACACCTGTTAATTTAGCATAAAACACATCTAATTTGTAAACGTCTAAGCAAAACGACAACTCAAATAGCTTGTTTTAACTGGGTATGAACAATAACAAAGTAACTAACCCATCACCAGTCTGATGTCTTCCCATGGTTTATGATATCAGCCAGGTGATGGTTTAGTAAAAACACATCTGATGACTTTCACTATAGTGCTGGTTGTATTTTGATTTTTCTCTGCTGGTGCTTTTAGTATTTGGATTTTAAGAATACGAGTTTGAAGACTTGACTATTGTATATTTGAACCCAAAGATGCCTGATTCAAATACCAACACTTTAAAAGTAGGGATTGTGAGTAAATTCAGTAAATACCTGACTTCACAGCATTATACAAACTGTGTCATGGCTGCTGGGCGTGAGATGAGAACAAACCAGGTGCATTATTAAACTATTATAATTATACTAGGCTAACCTTTAAATGTGTTTATTTTTTTATTTTGATTACTTTTCAGATGAAAACAGATTTCTGAAGTGTTTTGATAAAAAATAAAATAAAAGTGAAATAGGCTTGGTATAATATTGTACATTTTCTTATGTAAATTAATTTATCAAACAAAGTTTTGTAAAGTCTGTCAGTTTACAACAATATAGGGAGTTATTCTGTACTGCATATGTTACAGGACTACCAATGTGCAGTATTTATTATAGAGTATGTGTACCCTGCTTTATCAGAAACCAAACACTTACTTACTGCTTGTTTGTTTATCATTAACAAAAGTTGATTGTGATGTACTGTGGAATCTGCTTGCACCTATGTGCATATATGTGTCAAAGACTGCTTTGTGTGTGTCTTGCAGATATGGGATGTGAAGATTCAGTCTTTCAGAGGAAGCCAGGTAGTGGTGGAGCTCAAAGGCTGTCGTGGGTTGAAACTCGTGGTTGACATAGATGGATCGGTAAGCTGTGCTGCTTCGTGTATAGAACCTCAGAACCTGTTTCTGAACCTGTTTCTGAAATGGAGCTTTAAATCCTTAGTTACCAGTACTCACTTAGAGGCTGATGGGGAAGATGTCATCTGTGTCTCTGAAAACATTAGAGATGAGCACCTCTGGACCCCCTGTATAGCCAACCATTCCCATGTGGTTTTCTTCAATATTAGGAGCCATCTTTATTTGGAGGCAGATCCAGAAGAAGACCAAGTTTGGGTAGGTGCCACGTACCCTTTTAATGAACGCTGTGGTTTTGTCATGTTGTTTGACAAAGACAAAGCATAATACCATCTGAGAAAAAGTGATGGTTTATATGCGTCTTCAGCAAAAAAGCTGGTCAGCAAGCCCAGTGAAAAGACAGCTTTAACTCTTTATCTAAGACCTGGCTACCTGGCTTCTTTTATTGATGATTGTGGAAGTCTCTTGTTCCCTCATGGGAGAAGTGGAGCTTTATTACCTGTGGTAATTATAATGTTGATTTATAATTCATTTTTTAGACAGTTATTTACTTTTTCTTTTCTAAAAGGACTCAAAGTTTGTCAAAATGTGTTATGGACATTTATTAGCATAAATTCATAATCATGGTCATTCATAGTGCCATATTTATTTGAGCTGTGGCTTGTGACTTGTAGGTCTAATAAAGATTATATTTTAGTAACCAGTGGCCTCAGCATCATGAAATAAGTGATTCCATATCAATGTCCTAATTTTAAGAAAAACAATCTGAAAAATAAACCCCCAAAACCTCAAACGGAAGGTCTCTGAGTAGGTCACCTTGCAAAGTGCAACATCAATATGCAAATGAGCAGATTTACATTTCCACATGAGTTGGTTTCTTATGAACCTCACTAACC
Organism: Polyodon spathula; assembly: GCF_017654505.1. Lineage (NCBI taxonomy): Eukaryota > Metazoa > Chordata > Actinopteri > Acipenseriformes > Polyodontidae > Polyodon > Polyodon spathula. The sequence continues at coordinate 12,554,901 of NC_054540.1, forward strand.
ATGTTTTTTTTTTTTTTTTACTTTATTGCAACATGCCAACCATACGTATGCAAACATTTGACATGTTCAAACTTCAACTTTTTTTTAAAATTTATTTATATTTTTGTATAGCCTTTAAACAAGAAGTGGTTCAATATATTATAATTATGAGTCATTTTCATTGTATGTCCCATATGCATGTAATGTTTAAATACAGTAGGTTTACAGTGTGGATTCTGTTTGATAGTACTCGATTGAATGCACATGAAGTGTCAATTGCACACCTATTCAGTGGATAAATATTAACTTGTTAATTCGGAATGGAGGCCTAAAGGTTCAGACTTTTCAGATAAGTAATGCGTGGTAAACAGCCTTCAAAGCAATGTTTATGTTTTGGAGGTAAACCCCAGGGCAGAGCTGGTAAAGATTCAAACTCCTACCTTACCCTGGTAATGAACATTTCTTATAATTCTAATATTTTTCTTTTATTGGTTTTACTGATAGAAAACCCAATGAAGCTTAGAATGGTTCCATATTAGATACTTTTCAATAGCCCTAATGACTAAGATCTAAAAAGAGGTATTTATATATACTGTCCCCTATGTTAAGGTACTGTGACTATGTGTACAGCAGCTGCTCTTCAGTTCTAGTTTAGTGTCATTGATTTATGTAATGTTGGCTAGAACAGCCACTGTGTCTATGTTTGTAAGCTCCAGCATCATCTAGTGTACAGCAGTGTATTGAGAGCAAATCAAAACGAAACTTGGAGCTAATCGCTTATGATGTTGCTGGCTCTTACTTCTAAAAACACTTTAGTTGATCTGTGTTAAATATAGCAAGCACCACCCAGAATGGTAGCAAACATCCCAAAAAAGAAGAAGGTGGTAAGATAGCGAAGAAAATTGAATGTGAAGCTCTTGTTCATAAAGTTATGCCAGCAGCCACTTTGAGTAATTCTTAATGGACTTGTGATTGGTTTCATGAGCTTTTTGCATAGTTTTAAAACCCTGGTAATATGTATTTACTAGAAGTAAAGCCTCTTTGAGCGGATCACTGCATACAAATGACAAACATGTGTCAGAGTTAGAGACCAGTTAGAGACCAGTTGTTGGAATCCCAGACTCATCCACAGGTGTCAGGTGTCAATATTATTGGTTATTGTATAAGCCACAACAAGGGCCTATGAACATGTTTTTCCACCTTGCCTTAGAGAGGGAGTAACAGTGTGATAGCAGATGGAGACAGTGATAGAGCAATTCCTTGTTTGAAGTGGAGTGGCGATACGGTAAAGTGTGTTTCCAAGCATCCAATGGAATGTACTTTTCATGCACAGTACGTTTAAATGTAGAATTTGGACTGAGCAATGAAACCTAAATTAGTATGCCATCACTTAATTAAACGTTTTATTTTTTATAACTTTTTAGGGCCAAATGAACAGTTTGTGGTACAGCTGGCAAATCGGCCCTTCTTGATGATGCGTGGTAAATACGGCTACGTTGGTAAATCTATCCACCATGCTGTTTTGCAGTGCAGCTTGCCAGAGCCCAAGCAGATCAGTTTGATTCACTGCAAGCATGGATTCTACCACTTTAAAGATAAAGGAGAATCCATAGACAAATCTGCTGCTAGATACTCAATGGTAGAATTCCATCATTTTAGAATTTTATGTCCAATATTTTGAAGAAACATTATATCACTATGATAACATTAAAAGCAATGCTAGATGCCAGAACATAACAATGCCTTGTTGCAAACTGTTGAACTATTGTACTGGAATTCAACCTATGCTTTTATAAGAATGATACAAACAGTAATGAATAAATGTTGTTTTTATGCAGGGCCAAATGGTAATTTCTGGACAATGACAGAAAATTATACATTTGAAGCTGATGGGAATATCGTTCTGAATTTCTGCATTGAAATGCGGGGCATCAATCTGCTAGCAATCTTGGCTCCCAATGGCTGCTATCTACATGGGGAAAACAGTGGAGTTCTCAGTGCCACTGGGCAGACAAACGATGAGGACTGTCTTTGGGAATTTTAAACAGTTACATGTAGGAAAGATGATGAACATGATAAATACAAACCTAAAAGCTGTCTGAAATAAGTCTACACAAGTATTAATTAACCCAAGATATAATTATATATTAGATATAAATTCATAAAATAACTGAAATAGATGTATATAAATAAAAACAAAGTATACATCAATATATTTAATATATATAATCACAATTTTAACTATCTATCTATATCTATCTATCTATCTATCTATCTATATATATATATATATATATATATATATATATATAATTATATTTGTAATAGGTGAAAAAAATTGTAAAAAAAAAATATATATATATATTATAAATATATTTATATATATATATATATATATATATATATATATATATATATATATATATAAAAATATATATAGACGACTTAGATTGCCATAGGAATATTACTGTGAGCGTGTGACAATTCCAATATGACATAATTGCACATACAGCACACTGAAGCAGGGCTCAAGTATACAAGCTTGGAGTTTCTTGGTATTTAAACATTAAACAAAGCAGATTCATTCATTCAGAACTAAAACATAATTTGCTCTAGTGCAAAGTTTGCACCACTTGAAATAAAGCAAGGAGTTAGTAAGATATACAAAATACAAGCAAACAAGCCATATTTTCCCCAAAAGGAATACACAGCTAATGCTTAACAATTATATCTTTCGACTCCCATTCCAGCCAACAGTTTAAAAATCTGCACATCATTATTTTGTCACCGTCAGCTGCATAATTAACTTCATGCTCAAATTCTTTGCAGGATTGTTTAATTGTTATGTGTGCTTTAGGCATTTTAGAAACAAATGTCTCTTCTTTTCCATCACAATTTTAATTCCCAAAAGTGGTGATCGACTCACTCCAAATTATACATCTGCGCAAATGCCGCGTCTATGGTAACTGATGAGCCTTGACAACTATAATTGCAACTATTTATTTCAAGTATTTTTTGTATAAACCTCCCAATTAAAAAATGTCATTCTGTGTTTGCTTTATGATGATTTTTTGTTTTATTTCGTTTTATATGTTGCACTTCGTTTTATTTTGTTGTATTTTGTGTTATTTCGTGAATGGCGCTTTGACTAGTGTAATGTGTAGTCTATACATTATCTTTTGCAAATATTTATAACTGACATGGTGGCAGTATTTGAATGACAGGTTACTGCTTTTGCGTTAACAAGTGATGATTCCTGTATTCTTTTGATAACAAGTTAGTACCATTTCAAGTAGCTCTTTGATGGGTGAAATGTTATTTCAGTGGATATAGGTCATGGTGATCTACTTTTTCATGTTAACTGATTTTACAGCCATGGCAGGATTGAATGACACTGACATACTTTCTATTTCTTTGTGCTAAACTTAGAACCTCCCTCCTGTCCAATACTAGGCCCTTAAGTTTGTGTCATGCTGCCTCATGATTGGCTGTGACAGTCATTGTCTGTTGACTCAGGTCATATCCATTGTCCTTTCACAAATCCTCCGCTCATTCAATATCTCTTACCATGACATAATCAAGGGTGTTTGGTTTTTCATTTTAAAATGTTTCCATTTTTGTTGATTGAATTTGAACCCTTTTTTAATATTAATGACAAGAACAATTAATTGGACTTAATTTCTAATAATAGCCGGGTCTGTAGACCAATAAAACACCAATAAAAACAGATGTCTCTGTCACTAAGAAAGAGAATGAAAAATGTAGGTCATTTGAATAAATTTGTTTTGTACTTCAGATCTCCGGTGTCCACTTCCATGTAACCTCTGCTTAACCTTGTTTTCCTGAAAGAGGCAGGACTCCGGGCCACCGGTAAGAGGCTTTTCTAAATAAAGCTCTCAGCAACTGTCACAAGCAGTCAGTCACCTGCAGATGAAGTTGTCAAGAGGGCCCTTAGCAACGTAACAACCTTCTCCGCACCAGATTCTCCCAGAGTACATCATCATCGTAACTAAGCTGGGGGTTTGAAAGCACCTGGCCATGAGCTATGGACAAAAGCAAAACAGCACCACAAACACAGTAACATCAACGGCAATGTAAATCCAGTTCTGCTTGAACAGTATATTATTAATCAAACTCACACAAGGCATATATATATATACATATATAGAATAGGAGAAAATGAGATACACAACATAGGAGCTGGATGGTTCTAGCTAGGATTGACTTTCACAATGTGAGGTACTGTAATTAATTTTGTATTTGTAATAGTTACAAAAACAACACTATATTATTCAAAATGGGTAAATCGTGTGTTGCAACAAGCTTTACTTTCTGTATGACATTTACTTGTATAATCTGTGTGTATGTTTTAAGATTTGGAATGAGCTTATGTTCTATATAACATTTACTTTAAAACCTCTGCTCTGTATAACTAGGAGCATGTGTGATGAGAATGTGGTTACATTTCAGGGAAGCAAGTAAGCTAACAGTAGGGCTCTTCATTTTTGGTTTTAGTTTTGGTCACGTGATGTCCCTTTTAAAGGTATATTGAGCAGCTCAGTTTCTTAATTAAACTCTTGGAAAAGCGTTAATTGTGAAACAAGATCACTTCTGTTTTTTCTCCTGTAACTTAAATGAGAGTTTGATTCTGTTTTATTGATAATGTAAAACAAAAAAAGGCAGCTCCTTATTTTTAATTCAGACCGAACACAAATAATTTAAGTTCATTTGCTTTTCCTGAATTTAAAATGTTAATGACTCATTGCAAAAATGTTATAACAGTTTTGCAAATACAGAACTGTAAATCCATAAATAAAGCCTTTTATTTTGCGTTTTTCACGTATGAAAAAAAAAACATAAACATTTTTGGCTCAAAATCAAATTCCACTAACAGTACATACTTTGTATATTGCAACAGGTTACCAACATTTCTGAAGCAAAATATGTTTTATGTGTGATTCACCAAATATTTTGGTCTCAAATATTTATGGCTTTACAGTAATAGTTTCCTCTTAATTATGATATAATTACATTAATTTAACTTCACTCCCTTTTTTTGTTCAATAATGAATTAAAATTAAGGAGCTGCCTTTCAATTAAACAGAATCATAGTCTGAATTGAGTTACAGGAGAAAAAATGAGTGAACTTATTTCACAATCAGCACTTTTCCAAGAGTTTTCACAGCTTTTTGTAAAGCTGTTAGGGAAAAAAATACAGTTACTATTGAGAATTGAAGGGTGTCTGGGGATATGAGGTTCTGGAAACAACAATTAACAGGAGAATAGTTAAATGGAAATTAAGTGTTAAATATCTGGGCAAACCTCAGTGACTTCAACTCTTGAGGTATTAGAGTACCTGACATCATTGGTGACACTCTCCTTGCATAAAGGAGAGATAAGGAACCGAGTACCTCCGACTCTGTCTACAATTCTTCTTTTTAATTGGTAACCAGGTTTCACCATACATGTAAGACCAGGTTGTGGCAATCCCAAATCCAGGGTTTAACTAAAACCCATCAATTTTGATGTAGTGATACAGTGAACACATACAAATCTACCTTCTGGAGAAGCAACATGACAGTATTTGTGTAACTCCCTCTAAGAGACCCGTTTTATGTCACTTTGGGATTTGCATTTGTTGGTCACTCTCTCTGTGCAAATTATATCCTTCTCTTGCACACACACGCACACCCACTCTGTTGTGATAAAGTGAGTGTTTTTTTTCACATACTCCAGCCCCTTTTTTAAATACTCCAGTCCTCTTTATAAAGTGACGTCTGCTTCTGTCACAAACAGGGTTAAGCTGGCAGAGAGGATCTCAGGATAACAAGAGGACAAAGCATTCTCTCTACCCTTCACTGATCAACCTGCCCTACAGGTCTGCTACCTAATATATTTCTCTTCATTTGCAACTGCCACTTTGACTGGGACCAGAGTTTTGTTGGCAGGCCGGAGATACGAGGACTACCACATTTTGAACAGAAACACAATACTGTTGACTTTTCACACTGAATTCCAGACTTTTCATGAGTGAACAACTGAGTAGCTCATGTAATTTTTGGACAATAAATTAACAGCACCTTTCCAGCAATAATATTTTCTTTCTTTTTTTTTTTTTTTTTTTTTAATATCTTCCAAAATATTTATTTGACACTTATTAATTAACTTTTGATTTCTTCTTGGAAGAACGTTTTGATTTAAAGATTTGTGAAGTGAGGTGTTGAAGCTTTTTGTCTTTCTTGAACTTTTCTTGGGGGGAGGAATTTAAAAGACAGTTTGAAGACATCACCCTGGATTTATTTGTCATGGATGGTCATGGGTATGACAGCTTTGGGGAAGGGGAGAGGGATCCCTATCAGATTGATTACCGAAGGATTGTAGGGGACACAGAACCTGCCAAGTATCGCTTGCCTCCTCGGGAGAATGACCACCATATTCATGGAACACCTTTGCAAGGACACCCCCATGGGCATGGTCATGAGACAGCTGCCCAGAGGTATAGTGCCACACGCATACAAGCTGGATATGAACCTGAAAGGTGAGGCATTCCTTTGGAAGGGCATTTATTGATCTAATTTATTTAGTCAAGCATATATACTGTACTGTACATTCATAGGTATATTTATCAGGACATGCTGCTCAGTGTCACCAATAGTTGGAAGTCTCAGTTCACAAATTAATCATTCATTCATTCATTCATTCATTCATTCACATTTCCACTATATAGATAGACATCTGACACTAGGTGTGATTACAAAATACAGCAGTATGAATCATTTTCATCCCCACGTCATGCTTGTAAATTTAAGTCACTGTCATTTTAAAAAGCTTATAAAAGCGGTGCATTTAGAAAAAGTCAAGCCTGATTTAAGTTATTTAAAACATCAGAACTAAGTATAAAGAACATACATATTTGAGTTTATCAGCTATTTAGCTTCACATATCTCTTTTTGAGTATCCAATACTGTAAATGTTTTAATGGGATGATAGTCTGGTTTTAAGACCCCAATTAGCACTATTTGTGGACTACAGAACATTTCATTAACTTGCTAATGCAACAAAGCATCTTAATCGTGTTTTTCAGTATAGCCTTTATTTTCTCTAGCAGTGCCGAAGTAGTTAGACAAATGATTACAAAATGATGCATCCTATCCAGACACGCTCCAATTATAAATTAGGTGACTAGTTTTTATAGTTTTTTTCTTTTTTTTTAAAGAATTGCAAAATATTTACATTTACAAAAAATCAAGCTGAATGTAAGATTTTATAAAGTTGGAAACTGTACATATAAAATGTACACAGTAGACAATATATTTAGATATTCAAATTAAAAAAAAAATTTCAATAATTGGTCTTTACTGTGTCATTCCGAAAGAAAATGCTAACATGCAAATACTCTTTTTATGCATACTTTGCTTTTGATCTGATTGCCAGCTAGACTGTAAATATAATTTATATTATTGTAGAAGATGGAAACATTGTTGTCCAGTTGAAAAACGAGGTCAGGATATCTAAAGGTTTCTATAGGTTGTGTGGAGGTGCAGTTATCTCACAATTATTGAAATTATCATTAGAATGAGAAACATCGGAATAATGCAATAAAAACACCTTTCATTATTTTAAACATACAGTAGTGTGTATTTTTTGTTCTATGGTATTGTATGATTTAATGTCTTCACACTGATATCTTTCTTGATATCACAAGATCCTCTCACTCTTATATGCTTATGTTATCAGTACCAGGTAATATATCCCAGTTTATGAAAGTTTATTGTTTTATTAAAAATAGGATCTAAATATGCATGTACACAGATTTATTTTAATAATGGTCAAAGCTAAACATGACAAGTGGTATATTAACCTAAAGATTTCATGTTCATATGAGAAGCCAGTACACCTAAACACATGAACAGAATTCACTGCATCATCTTGTCGTTAACAATGAACAAATAGGAACTAAAAATGCATCTGTGTGACATGGGTTCTCCCAGTTCAGCTAGTTTTACAATTTATGCAGCCTTTTATGAAGCAATTTCCCAAGAAAATGGGATAAGAAAAGACAAAAAAAAAAGGCAAGCAGACTTGTCACGATGCTGTCTTTGCGGTAATACAGCACTTATATGCTTTCCAAATACACCAAATGCATATTAGTTATATACATTCTGAACATTTAGTCAGGAGATTAGGAAACATGCTAAATATAATAAAACCCAGATCTTTTGATTGATTTCGGTTCTTGTGTCATCAGAACAGCGAATCCATGTGCTTAAATAGGTTATAGTCCCTGAAATATTTGTGTGCCATAACTGTTTTATCAACATAATTTAATTTAATGTATGTTATGCACATTTTAATATATTATCAAGTACTTCAATAAAAAGGAGTGAACTGCTAATGTGAAGAACCATCATTTCATTGATCTGCAGGTCTCATGCAAAGTTTAACAATAAACAAGTCCTACATTTTTTTAAATGTTCCCATCTGCCACACATACTTCACAGGAAGGTCTTTTTAAAAAAACAATAAATGCTATTATAACAGCTCACAGTGTTGTTTAAGAAAAAAAAACAAACAAACAAAAACAAACCAAACCCTGTCATTGCTGCAGTTCTGCAGCACCCTTTTGCTTCCCCACAAAACAGATCAAATCTCCTAAATATCTGTTGGAAAAAAAAAAAAAAAAACTGTCTAATAAAGTGGGCACTTCAAGGCTGGACAAGGGAATGGACACATCCTTGATGAAACGAAAATAAACAAACATTGTGACTAGTGCACATTATACAGGAATGTGGTTAACTGAGTTAAATACTGAACTTACTTTTCCCTTCTGGACACAGGCTTCATAAATACATAACAGCTTTTTCAAAGCAGCAATGAACCATTAGATGCTGGAGGATGTCCAAAGAGATTTATTTGGTTTATGCCCAGCCTTTTTCTTATGGGTTGTTTCAATAAGTTATTCATAAAAAATAGAGCAAATATTTGCACCTGGTCAAGTTTAAATATAAACCTGCAGCTGTCATGCTAATGGGGATACATAATGGGACTCGCATGCCCATAGTAAGTGTTAAGAAATAAAATAACACTCTAAAACATTTGAAATTCCAATCAGTCTAATGTTCAATAATCTACAGCAGAAAAAAAACACACCTGTCTCTTATTTATCAGTCATCAAGTTGTATTATTAAGTAAACAACACAGGTGACATTGAAGACAAATTTACTATTCTGAAATGGATAGAAAAGGTTAAAAGATTAAAGCAGTGCATTTTGTGTTTGAAAAGTAAATAACATAAATGTACTGAATTTGAAGAACTGAAGAAACAGATGTAATATATCCAAGCTTGCAATTCAACAGCTGAAATCACTCCATATCCAGTGTCCAATCAACTGTCTCACTAATTAGGTGATTAAGTGCATCTGCTTCAGTCATAGCCACTCAAGCAGGTCATGGTCAAGGGTGAATGATCGAGTGATTACAAAGAAACCAAAAACATTTCGTCAATGTCCATCATTTATATGCCTTATTTTTTCGAAAAATAATAGTGATAAGTTTAGTTTGATGCTCTGTGAGTGTGTATGTGTGTAATATATATATATATATATATATATATATATATATATATATATATATATATATATATATTTATGAAAAATACTTGATCTATGACATTCTATGATGATCTATGATATTCTTTTCATGATTATAAATTGTTAGTTTGATTTATTATCATAACAATAATATGCTATTTTTGGCATTTTAGAGTGTGTACACTATTCCACTATAAAGTGTCCCAATCTGGCTCCATTATTTCTGATTGTACTTAATGATTTAGTTTGTGGAAAATAAACACATACACACAAACACCATGACACTTCTTACTTTTTATGTACAATAAGGCGTATGTGCATATCATATTATAAATAGGTAAAACAAGCAGGGAAATACAAGAACCCCAATTGCCCCCATTAGTAGTTTTTAAGAATTCTAGCGTTCGTTTTATTTGGGGATACTGCAGTTAACAGTTTAACTCTCTAAAGTGCTCCTGACTGCCCCATAGCCTAAAAACAGAATGTCATGAACACAGAATCCTAAATTAAGTAAGCATAACATATATTGAAATGTGAAAAGGTTAAAAAGTTAGACAAAAAGTAAAATTCAAAATGGTTTAAATTTTCACTGCATCGGGCTCTTTAATTGTATTCCCTGAGTTTTGCCTCCTATTTGGCTGTGGTGTTCTCTTTTTTCCTCTCAATCCTTGTGTGTAAAGTGCCTCACCTGTTGTTTTTCCCAGTAAGAGGACGACACTTTTCTGTGGATATCACCCATTTGCTTTACTGTAAAAGCCGTTAGAAAAATACATAGTCCATAAACCAGCGTGGGAATCATAACATAGAAATAACAACCACAACTGAGACACAGCAACAACAGAAATGACCTTGCAGATTTAACCAATTATTGAAAGTCAGCCAGTTTACTCAGTTGCTCTATTTGTAAAGAACAGGGTTGAAATCCAATCCAGTGACCATTATCTGTTGACATACATATGTAATTAAATGGCACCTACATTTCAATCCTGTGTACAGAAAAAAAGGACCAGGACTGAAAGGATTATTATTATTATTATTATTATTATTATTATTATTATTATTATTATTATTATTATTAATGTTATAGTGCCACCAAAAGATACAAGCAAAAACATTTCACTATGCAGATTCGGAGTAGCTGGAACAGTAGAGCTAGTTTTACTACAGGACTTTATTAATACAAGTGCTTTTCATTCTGACTCAAAATAGCCTTTTTTTAAAACTGTGCATATCAGCTTAAGAAAAATCCATGCAGCAATTGGAGAGACTAAAGTCCTTAAGTTATTTTACTTTAATGTTTTTGCAGCACCACCCTAAAAAGAGCAATTCAGGGAGAACACATGCATCAGATGGTATGTTATACTAACTGTGTGGAACAGATCATAAACTGTTTCTGACAAAGTAGCCCTTTTCATATAGTTAAGTGCTTCTCCATTAACAGACGCTCAAGCAGATAATCACATTAGAAAGAAAAATCCAAGTCATATGGAAGTACATGGTGACCTTTGTTATGTAATTGCCAGGGGGTTCTGCTTAATTATTTCTATGGAATTGATAACAGCTGACTTTAAATATAATAGTTATGATTTCTGATGTATCCTTCACCCAAGTTTACCCTGGTTAATTTACACAGTCATTGTGCATGCTTTTTTAAAACAGTTTTTCTTATGCTTTTACCTGTAAAATTTTATAACAGCATCATCTGTGAAAAATGGTGCCATGTGTAAATTGTTTACATAATACCGGTATATAAATCTTGCTTACTATCTATACATCAAATGGGAAAAGTTTTGTTTTTAAAAAAAAGACCAGCTGAATAAAGATGTGTAAAAAGCATTGTTAAACAAGAGAACAGTCATAGCCAAGTCCCAGCTGTATTATTTACTTTATCAGAAAGGGGGACCTTTATTCTTCTTGTAGTTGAATTTGTTCACTTTCCCCAGATGTAAAATACAGTAGACATACTTCTGCTGCTACTACAGCAGAAGCATGTAAGCAATCTAAACAGTGACAATTAAACTAGTGTAATGACATAAAACTAGCATGAAGTCAACAGATGTATTTTAAAACTGTTTGCAACCTTTTGTTAATGTCAATGGAAAATGCAGTGAAACAGATTACCACTGCTCTGTAATTGTGGCATGTCCTGCAATGGAGATAACCAAGAAGCACACTGAAAAAAAGAACAACAACATATCATTTTTGTGTTATCAGTATTAGAGCTAGCCTAACAGCTATTTGAATCACTTACTAAAGTGAAAATTATATCTGTTATTGTAGGACTACGTTGTTGTATATAGCAATAAAGCAAAATGAAAGAGTTAATAAGCGCCACCATTCGCTTTGGCCACGTGTGTTCTGCTTTGGAGTGGAGAGGATGTGACGCGAGCAGGACTCCTCTTCATAACGCTGATATAGTGTAACAAGCTGCAAACGAGTGCTGAAGCAACTGGGTAGCAGTCTGTGTGTCACTGGAACTGGGTTTGATAGGGACTAGGTGAAAAATTATATTTGATTTATATTTGTTTCTTTATTCTTACTGTTGAGACTCTCAAAACTGTTTTTTGTGCTTTATATGTGAAAAAAGTGGAGCACTTGTAGACCATCTGTGGAAGGAAATCAGATAGCGATACGTAACTAGTTTATGTTAATTTATTTAATTTGAATCGCATTTGTTGTTGGTATTGTTTTTTTTTTTTCCCGTTTTTTGTTTTTGCTTTGTGTTTTGTTCAGACGCATGGATGTGTTTACACGGGGGGGAGCGCACGCCGTGTACATGACAGCCTTGTGTGCGGAACACGTTTCTGAGGTCTCGCTATATTTTATTTTCATTTTTTATTTTCAGGGTGTAAGATGATGAATCCAGATATATCTAAATAGATTTGAGAAAATAATACAGATTGATTTCTGATACCTTTTCCACGTTGCAGCAGTAGCGCATGTGTGGCGCTGGTGATGTGTACTTGGGCATCTGCGATTTTTTTTTTTTTTTCTGTTTGTCATATTTGTTTGCCAACACAGCCTGTGGTTCAAACGGTCTGATTTTAAATAATAATAATAAAAAAACACGTACATACATAAATACATTAAATACCGTTCACTTTAATTCTGACCACGGTGTACGTGTTGGTTGTGGTCAGTGACCAGCATTTTTGTGACTGAAATTTTAAATTAAGGGTGTGTCCAAAGACTACAAAATACAAATGTCTACCAAGATTGTATATGCTGGTAGTGAGAATTTTCAGGGTAATCAGACTCCTATTAGTTTATACAAGAGTGTTTGTCGAAGAGCGCAATAATCCTTCCACTTGATCACTCGAGTCAAGAAAGTGCAAATTGCAAGGTGCATTGTGCGAGCAGGTATAACACGGATTTATCTATTAAATCTCGTTCGCTTCTAATTGTTGTTGTAAATGGAACTTTACTGTTTCTGTAACAGTATGGCTGTTTGATGTAAGCGCATTCAACACATTTACCTTTTTCTTTCTAATTCGGTGAGCCTGGATGATCAAGCGTCTCCAATCAATTGAACATGGTTTGTTAAAATATGAATGAAAAGTGGGGAACCAAGCAATTCTACAAATCATTCCACTTGTGTGAAAAAATATTTGACTGCAACATAAACAAATAAGTTGGTTTAAAGCCAGCCTTCTCGTTAATTATGAATCATTCTGTTTGTCTACTGTAATTCATTTGTTGTTTTCTTTTGTAATACAGCATGGCAGATTACCTGATCAGTGGAGGCACAGGGTATGTTCCTGAGGATGGCCTCACAGCACAGCAGCTCTTTGCTGTTGGGGATGGCCTCACCTACAAGTAAGTATATATAGCCTTTATACATAATCCTTGCAATGCAATTCCACTACAGCGCATTTAACAGCGCATATAATGGGAAACACATTTTGATCAGCAGATCAGCTCATCAGTGTGATGCTGATGGACTCACAGCAGAAGAGCTATGCTTAAAGGGAGATGGATTGACTTATGAGTGAGTAAACCATGTTTTTTTTTTTTTGAAATTTTACTTTAACTTTCACTTGATGATTAAAAGGAAGTTCATGCTGGCTTCAAGCTCTGTTGTTAGTCAGTTGTAATACGTTGTCAGTTTCTGATGTGAAATTAATTCAACGCAGAAGCACACATAGTCAAGAAATAGCAAATGGGAAGATGGGTATTTTATGCAGTTCTTTTTTGGCTGCCTTTTTGGCACCATCGATACACACAAATTCTGGGCTTATGCTGTCAAATTATTTACTGTAAATGTTTTATTTATTTTTTTCATATTTTATTTCTTCACTCTTGAGAGACACTGCAAGGTCCTTTGCAGTATCTTTTTTTTTTTTTTTAACAATTTATTTAGATTAATATCTGCTTTTTCTCATGGAACATTATAGATGAGGTTTCTGTGTGTTAAATTATTTATTGGTGTCGACACACATTGTGTAAATGAAAACTTGGAAAGATAAAACAACTGAGCCAACTAGCCAAAAGAGAAGTACTTTGTTTGTTTTAGTCAGGCCCATCTCATTTTTTTGATGTGCACCATCAAAAGGGTATAAAATGTGACACATCTACATCTACAGGTGTTTGTACTATGAAAAACAGGTGAACATAATAACATAAGAAAGTTTACAAACGAGAGGAAGCCATTCGGCCCATCTTGCTCGTTTGGTTGTTAGTAGCTTATTGATCCCAGAATCTTATCAAGCAGCTTCTTGAAGGATCCCAGGGTGTCAGCTTCAACAACATTACTGGGTTTGATTCCAGACCCCCATGATTCTCTGTGTTAAAAAATAAATAAATAAATAAATAAAGTGCCTCTTATTTTCGGTTCTGAATGCCCCTTTGTCTAATCTACATTTCTGACCCCTGGTCCTTGTTTCTTTTTTCAGGTCAAAAAAGTCCCTTGGGTCGACATTGTTAATACCTTTAGAATTTTTAATGCTTGAATTAGGTCGCTGCGTAGTCTTCTTTGTTCAAGACTGAATAGATTCAATTCTTTTAGCCTGTCTGCATGTGACATGCCTTTCAAACCCGGAATAATTCTGGTTGCTCTTCTTTGCACTCTTGTTTAGAGCAGCAATATCCTTTTTGTAGCAAGGTGACCAGAACGGAACACTATATTCTAGATGAGGTCTTACTAGTGCATTGTACAGTTGTAACATTACTTCCCTTGATTTAAATTCAACACTTTTCACAATGTATCCGAGCAACTGGCCTTTTTTATAGTTTCCCCACATTGTCTAGATGAAGACATTTCTGAGTCAACAAAAACTCCTAGGTCTTTTTCATAGATTCCTTCTCCAATTTCAGTATCTACCATATAATATTTATAATGCACATTTTTATTTCATGTGTGCAGTACCTTACACTTTTCTCTATTAAATGTCATTTGCCATGTGTCTACCCAGTTCTGAAAATTGTCTAGATCATTTTGAATTACTTTTGCTGCTGCAGCAGTGTTTGCCACTCCTCCAATTTTTGTGTCGTCTGCGAATTTAACAAGTTTGCTTACTATACCAGAATCTAAATCATTAATGTAGATTAGGAATAGCAGATGACCCAATACTGATCCCTGTGGTACACCACTGGTTACCACACTCCATACTGAGGTTTCTCCTCTAATCAGTACTTTTTGTTTTCTACATGTTAACCACTCCCTAATCCATGTGTTTCCTTGAATCCCTAGTGCGTTCAGTTTGAGAATTCATCTTTTATGCGGGACTTTGTCAAAAGCTTTCTGGAAATCTAAATAAACCATGTCATATGCTTTGCAATTATCCATTATCGATGTTGCATCCTCAGAAAAATCAAGTAAGATACTGTTACCATATAGGTAATTTTCCATTTTGGATCTTATTATAGTTTCTATAAGTTTACATATAATAGAAGTCAGGCTTATTGGTCTGTAGTTACCATGTTCAGTTTTGTTTCCCTTTTTGTGGTTCGGTATTACGTTTGCAGTTTTCCAGTCTGTCGGTACAACCCCTGTGTCAAGATGTTGCATGATCTTGGTTAGTGGTTTATGAATAGCTTCTTTCATTTCTTTGAGTACTATTGGGAGGATCTCATCCGGCCCAGGAGATTTGTTTATTTTAAGAACTCCTAGTCCCTTTAACAGTTCTGCCTCGGTTATGCTAAAGTTATTTAAAACTGGATAGGAACTGGATGACATGTAGGGCATGTTGTCCGTAGCCTCCTTTGTGAAAACTTGTGAAAAGTAATCATTTAATATATTTGCTATTTTTTTCTTCATCTATGATTTTGCCATTTTTGTATCTCTTAGATGACATGTATCTCTTATCTCTTGGATAACATGACATGTTAAAAAATTCTGTGAGCAAAAGCAAAGTTTTATCAATATCACAAGCACAAGGATTCTGAAGGTACAGTCTTGCGAAACCAAAAGAAGACAGCCATGACTGAAATGATGTTACTCTGAAGAATGAAATGTCATAAAGTATACAGTTGAATGTGCTATTTTCTTTGTATAACAGAGAAACACATCTTTATTTGAAAAAACTACAAAGGGTTGCTAAGGAATTAATAACATGGCCTTTTGGGGTTTGTATATTACTTAAAACACAGAGGGGTAGCTGTAATAAAGTGTTGCGCCTGTCGCAAACCAGTAGCAAACTAGTCCGAAGTCTAGAGTGAAATGTACTAAACAAGCGCAATGTTATTAAAGACATTTTAGGGAATGCTTGCGGCAGCAGTTTTTCTTTGCATTTTAAACTTAGAAGAATATGTAATTATAGGCGTTCCTGCATAAATTTGCAAAAATGGGGTGGAGATAGTGTTCTCATTATAATGAGATGTACTAAAGCTGCCCGCAATTGGGACACTGAATTGCATCAATTTGTTAAGAACTTTTGAAAGAACGTTTTGAAACAGCCGCAATTGCTGCTGGCATTTCCCAGTCTGGTTTTTCTCATGTGTTGCCAGTTGTGCTCAATGCATGTTTTAGTCGAATGCCAAAGTAAATCATTTTCACAGAAGTCAGGGTAAGTAGGCCAAGTTCAAAATAATAATAATACAAAATAAATAAGTACATAAAATCATTTAGTTTCAATTTAAAATCTTTTATTTGCATTGTACACCAATGTGTACAGTGTAGCAGCATGATTTATTTTGTGTTTCCGGTAGCCTACAGGCTAAAGTAAGAAAAAATAAGTGTGCGAGGTATTCATTTGATTTTACTACTGTACTGTATAGGCCTACTGAACAGATTTTATATTTTCACATAATTAATGTGTTTTCGGTAGGCCACATGTTAGTGTTATTTCAACAGTGATTTACATTTAAAAAGTATTGAGCACTATAAATGTGTGCGATTTTTAATGTATTTTTAAACCCGACACCTCCTTATGTCGGACAAACATGTCCTGTTTAGTGAGGCTGTATGATTTTTGAAAAGCTTTTTGATTTATATATATATATATATATATATATATATATATAAGATGGAACAGAATGCATTGTACAGATGATATTTACTTTTAACAAAAACAATATTATTTTGATTCTTGCACCCTTGCATATATAGACGTTATCCTTCGGGCACCCTCTGCTGCAACAAACCACAAGGAGGTGGGTTTTGGTGCTTTTAAAAATACTTAAGTTGCCTTCCAGCCTTTAACTACCTCCAAAATATGAACATGTTCCACATGGCTTCTTAGTTGATAGAGAGGAAGGGTTTAAAATGACAGTTTGCATGTCTGCAGTTAAAGCAATCAGTTTAATAGAGGGGGAACTGTGCAGTTATAATGCATGCAGTTAATTTAATAAATTATTGGAGTTCAGTTAATTTGTCCGCATTTAATGCAGTAATTGTTTTGAGTGTGCACTGTCACATGACAGG
This sequence comes from Polyodon spathula, assembly GCF_017654505.1. Classification (NCBI taxonomy): domain Eukaryota; kingdom Metazoa; phylum Chordata; class Actinopteri; order Acipenseriformes; family Polyodontidae; genus Polyodon; species Polyodon spathula. Next base: position 12,572,331 of record NC_054540.1, read on the forward strand.
CCTTAGCACTCGTGAGGACATTTATTAAAGCTTGATAAAGGGCTTCAGTGTAATTGAGTTTGAATTCATTAAGATTGCCCTTATCTTTATCTCATTTTCCTACCATGATGTTTGTAACATTTTTGATAATGATCGTCAGCAGAACTGTTTCCTTTGGGGAAGATGCTCCAGACCCACTAATCTATAGCTGAAAAACCTAATGCACAACCAGAAGAGAATTTCTAAATATTACATCCCATTCGGTCACACATTTTTCATTACATATTTAGAAACATTATTTTCCACTTGTGTATGTGATCAATTATTAGAAAAGATCAAAGGATTTATTTTAACTCCAGCTAACTTTAGGTGCATTTGAATAAAATGCATCACCCACAGTCAATCTTGAACCTTTTTAGAAGGACTTTTAGATGGAATAGTGATTTTTAGCATGGCAGAGAATTGTATAGAAGGCACAACAGACCCATTTCTGACCGATGAATATAACAGTGAACAAACGCCCCATTTTTAATTTGATAACAATATTTGCAGCACAAATGTACTCAAAATAAACATTAGATCCCTTTTACTAATGGTACAAAAAAGATTGCTAGTTGCTGGTTCATTTATGCATTTTATTGTTTCAACCTCTTTTTTTTTTTTGTTCTATTATAATATTCTAGAATATGTTGGGTAGAATTGTAAGTTTTGCAAGTTTAATGTGTGAGAACTATCAACATGTAATTCTGTACAAATTATTGATTAATTAATTCTGAGGAAATCTAGTAAATTTTTTTAAATATTCTTTTGAGGCCATCAGTTACATATCAACCATTGAATGGTATCCAATGCGACGCAATGGTTTTCAAAGCTTGTTTTTTAGGCTAGAATTTATCTTCAAATACTTGTTGCCGTGCCTTTTTAAAGAGCAATTTGGTAGAGGTACTGAAATACAGAGTTCTGTTTACTCATGCATTCTGTTGCTGTGCTATGTTTCTGCGAGGGCTTGCCATCCCATAGTTTCTATCTAACCAACATGGGGGCAATTTCCATTGAAAGAAATATCTTCACCTTTTTTTCACTCTATTTTGGTAGTACTTTCAGGTTGTGTGTGTTTCCATGCATTTTTTTTATTTATTTTTTTGCCAGGGAAATTGTCGTTCCAAATGCAAATAACCTAATTTTAATATTGAAATGTTTGTGTCTGAGTTTCAATTTGGCCTTGAGCAACTGCTCATAAGCAATAGCCCACTAGCAAGAACACAGTCCTGACCTGAAGGCTCTCTATTTTACAAAAGCTATTCTTTGGTAGAGACTGTCAATTCTGGCAACTTGTGTTTGGGTTAGGTTGAAACCACCAAATTATTTTAACCTGAGCCCAATTTGAACGCAATCCCCCAGAGGTGAGACACATTTTCTTTCAAAATGTAAAATAAATAAATCAACACAAACAACCAAGTACATAACAAACGTGTTGAATTATATTCACGTGTTAGTTCACATCCCAGCAATATGTTCGCAATATGTTCGTAAAGTCCTGCTGATGAGTTTGGCATAAAGCACAAGGTGTCTTCCAGCTAAATATTCAAGGAATCATACTGCTTCTCAGCACTCGCTTGCTTAATGCTCTAAATCCTATATAGTTGATCTTCAAGGTAGACAACAATTCTGAACCTGATAAAAAGCAGAAAGCTTCTATATCACTGATGCATGTTTGATTCTGTCCATTTCCAGTTTTTAAGCTGTAGTTTATAATTAGTATCCTGTTTTATTTTTGGGTGGGTAAGCTCTTAATCTGTTAGTGGAGCATTTGGTGTTGGCAAATAAGGACCTTAAACTAGATTGTGTGGTTTAAGGATACAACTGAGCAATGTTTTTGTTTTTTTTAATGTGTTCTCACTTTTTGAAATGAATGTTAGATTGTCTACTGTACATTGCTTTTTTGGTGTGTTTTCTTTCTTCTATATAGTGTATGTACTGATATGCATGAACATTTTTCAACACAAGCTATTAAATTTAAAGGCGGAAATGCTAAAGTTTAGAATTACAGCCACCCCTCCTTATATCGCCCCTCACTATACTGTATATTCGGATATATCGCGGTCCTGGAGTTGGCTCCCTATTGTGTGTGCCTTAGCTGCAGTACACATAGACACTTAGAATTACTGTTAGTTTTATTTTGTGCTGCACATTACAAAACCAATTAAAAACAAAGTGTTAATATTGTACTGTTATCATACACACACGTATTGCACAATAACACAAAGCAAATTAAATATCTACTTGCTGAAGCGGTTTTTATTTTAGCCAACTAGGTGTTCATATGTGGCAGCAATGCACTAGCAAAAGCAGCAAGGCAGTGACGTCAGCTCCCTAGCAACAAGCCTCCTGTGTTGTTGGGAATGGATTATTTCAATGCAGCGGGGTTGTGCATTTTGAGAAAGGAGAGGAAGACTCATAAAATTTAATTGGAGAGTGAAGTTGATGAGAAGTAATTACCCTCTGCTTTATGAATTAAAATGGTGTGCTGCTTTTTATACAAAAAATGAGAAAAAGCAAGTTTGTTATTAACTTATTTGTTTTTCTGTGGGTCTCTCACTATATCGCAGCCCTCGATATAGCAGATTTATTTTGGAACCACAATATATAGAGTGGGTGGTGTATACAAGAGCCATTTTGCTAGGTGTAACCAAAGCTTGTGTTTACTTTTGGGTTTTTGTTTATAGCTAAAGGACAGGCTGGGAAAAGGAGGAGCAGTCTGTGGTTTAGGCTGGCATACTCCTTGCCATATAAACGGTTTACTTTAAAACATTTTATTGAGCTACAGATGCTTACATCTCTATTTTAAGTGTAATGGTGTTTCTCATCTGTGTGTTTATATACCAATGTATCTACTTACTTTGTATGTTTTTATAACGCTAATTTGGGAATATGAGTCTTTTTTAAAAAAAAAAAAAAAAAAAAAAAAAAAACTAAATCATTAGATCAGAAAACTCAGACAGATTCTGAAGAAATGATGGCATAGAGATTTTATGATTTATAAATGTTGTCCGCATAGGACACACACACACACACACACACTCTCGCTTTCATTTTTGTGCTACTGTGCCTGTGAACCAATAAGGGCACACAAACCCATTTAGGTTTCTAACATGGTAATGGAAGATGATAGAGAGGAATCCAAAAAATGACAACACCATTTTAAATGCATGTGTTTGAGAGACTGCAGCATTAGATTGAATGTATTGTGGTATGCAGATGCTGATATCTGTTTGCTTTTATTTTATATTAGGCTGAATTCAACTTGAATCTTTTTGGCACAATTTAAAATTAAAATAAATGTAACTTGTTTAGCAGTTGTATTTTATAGAAACATTCATATTTTGTATATTATATTCCTAGAGTGCACTGTTAACGTGATTGGATTGAATACAAGTATTCTCCTCCTAGTTGTAATCAACAGAATTAAATCAATCATGTTTGATCCTGACATTTACAAATTCTAACAAAAACGGTTTAACCCCAATGTAAGGGGGCCTGTTTAAGTGTGGGAGAGAATAGGGGCCTGCAGGTGTGCTACTGGCAAGCTGCTTCCAAGTGTTCCAACAAAAACATGGCTACTTTAAATGCCAGACGATCAACACAACATTTTGTTTTACTAGGTACTGCAAATTGTATTCCTAGATTACATATTGCTAGATTCTGCAAGTTGCTAGTGCATGTTTAGGGTTGGGAGTATCTGGGCTCTCTTCTGCATCATGCAGTGATACACTGGAAAGGAACAGAGAAAGCTCCTGACTGGCCTGTGGTTTCATGATCTGTGGTTCTGTTGCTAGACCTGGCTCAAAGCCGGGCCCGTTCTTTCAGGGTGGAGACACGTTTTGAATCATCAGCACACAGAATGTGGGTGATGTTTACCACCAAGTGAAAGAGTTGCTTTTATTCTGTGCACTCCCCCATCTGTATGTCAGCCCCAGTGCCAAATTGCAAAAAGTCTTGAAATTTAAAGCCCAGATGCTAAAAAAAAGAGGCAATGAGTGGTTTGTGCCTTCTAACAAGAGGTAATAAAAAAAGTTTAACATTATCACAACTTTGTAAAGCAAAGATGTGCAAAAACAATTAAAACTTTTAGGAACAAATATTGTGACATACTAGAAAAATATATAAATGATTTGGGGAAGGGATGGAAGTATTATAAGCACTTTTTCTTTGATTTACTAAGCATCCCAGTGTTCATAAATCTTTTCAACCGAAAACCTTTAACCCTTTAGTTGCAGTACTTTTGTCTTGACGCCACACCCTCAACCTCGTCATGTCGGTGGAAAAGTACTGTGAAGTGTACTGATTTTGACCCTTGAATTGAATTCCTGTTCTTTCTGTTTGCAGTGATTTCCTGATACTCCCTGGGTTCATTGACTTCACTGCTGATGAAGTGGTGAGTAGTGTAATCTCTATTTTATGAAACTTTACACATTTCGTTTTTATTTGTATGGATTCAATCTAGGAACTGGGTAAAGGACATGCAGAAGAGTAATTCTAATTCAGTTTGTCACATATATTGCTGTTGCTTTGTATTTCTCACATTTTCCAGCTACAGTATTTCATCTATTTGCTGACTTCTTCATGTGACTTCTATCAGAAGTATAACACTACAATATGTGTGGCAGTGTACAATTGCAACAGATCAAATCTTTACCATAAAACGTTTATCTTTCATACAGGAAAATGTTTTGACTAATCTCTCTTAACGTGCTGTTTTGGTTTTTATTAGCTTGAAGACAACACACCAGAAGTTAGCTTTGCCAAGTCGAAACCTTGACTGTACTTTTTGTGGTAGTCAATAAACAACAAATCTATAATAGAGTATAATATTTGTCTCAGTAACTATTATATTGTGTGCTTTACACACATCAATCAAAATATATTATGTTGTTAATATTTCAACATCTTTGTATAAATCACTTACGTTTCAGTATATCTGAAATTGCATCATCTCTAGGACTGTTTGTCTTACTCACAGTACTAACAGCTGATTGGCCCGTTAAGGTTATATTTTGGTAACTATGCAAATATGATGAAATGTTCCATGGATATTGGTTGCAAAAATGTGTTGCTATGAATATAGATATATGCTAACTGTTTAACAGAATTTGAAACCAGTTATTCTTCAATTGTAATGTATGACACAGCTTAAATTATTTGATAGATTACAGTAAAAGGGGGGGGGGGGGGGGGGGGGGGGGGGGGGGGGGGGGGGGGGGGGGGGGGGTCTTAAATGCATGAAACTCTGAGGCACTGACACAACAAAATGTGAAAAAAGTTCAAGGGGGTGTAGACTTTCTATAGGTACTGTATGTTTTTGTTTTATTACTGTTGGTAACAGGTGTAAACTGATTTCTAATTGCTGTTTTACTGCTGGAATGAAGGATGCAGCTGCAGTGCTGGAAATGTGGGGAAGTGTTAGCAGGTTGCGAAGTAATGATGTTTGCATAGAACAGCAGGTTTGGGTTTCCTTTGAGACTGTGCAGGATGGTGTACGTGGCATCAGACTGCTGTGACTTACAATTTAAAAAACCATTCAAGCGCACTGGGCTCTGCAAAACTTTGCCATTGAGGGTCCAGAACTCTCAACAAAAAAAACAGAAGGTCCCAGAGGAAATTTTGCGGGTTCCAATAAAGTACAAAGTGTAAATGTTTTGACACACATTTTATTTATTTTTGGACAATTTACCGATAACAATAAGAAACAAACACTTAACGACACCAACTGATAGTGTTTTCCGTTTAAAAGAATGAAGAACAAAAAGGCATGGCAATAGAAGCAAGATTTATAAAGATCAAAAGACAACCAACCATTCTACTGAACCAGGCATACCCCACTGCTGTCAGTATTAAACGTGAGCAAACGCTCCAGAACCTTAAAGCATTTCAATATTTAGGAACATTTGTTGTATAATAATGAGAGAAACTGATCAGTTTTGAATGTGACAATGCATTTTGTTCTGCTTTAATAAATATTATGTTTAATTGTGAAATACCTATTTTTACACTGAAATAAGCCTTTTTTTTATTTTTACCGTAAAAAAAAAAAGAAATTTGCAATGGGGATGCCAATGTCAGACGGACAGATTCATAGATGTGGGACGCAGAAAACTGCAAACCGTGCATGCGTGAAGGACATGGGTACCCACGTCCACCAAGAGCCTCCTGTAAAATTTTGCAGTACTTGTCCATAATGTGCACTTCAAATATTTGCCTGATTTTTAGAGGGACCACACTCATTTAGTACTCGTTAGTGTATGTTTGTTATTTTGACGCTGTGAATAATTGTCTTGGGCACTTGAAGTCAGCACTGCTTATTGTAACATAAATAAGATAAGAGGATTTTAGCTGGATGGTTAGTGGAACATTGTGAGGCAAATAAAGATGGAATTATTTTTTTTTCCACATGTATCCATTTTATAGAAGATGGCTTTTAAAGCCTAATGGCTAGTAACTTTATAAAAGCAACTACTCACTCCTTTTTGTAAATTAGTGCAATTTTTGTGTACAGTATTAGCGCTCAAAGTAGATTTAGACTTTGTCCAAGCTCTACAGTTACATAAGCTGCCAGAAGCTATACCGTATGTGGGATAAGAAGCTTTGCAGAGAGTGTAACTCTACAGTTTTGGTAACCTTGAGTGTCACCATATTAGCACAGCAGGTAATTCTAACAAGTTACATGAAAATAATTTTATATAAAATGTATTTATAGGTATTAACTTCAGCATGGTTTACACTATAACACTATATATAATTTATTATATATAATAATAAATTATGCACACACAATAAATGCCACTTATTAACAACCTCTCAGTTCCCAGCAAAAAGTTGGAATTAACCTAAAGTTGCCAAAAAGCAAAAAGCCCCTGTTTTCAAATGTATTTATATGGAACAACGATATATACTGTAGTTGTACAAATATGGCACTGGAATACATGTTTATTAAATGTTAAATTAGTGTTAGAAAATTGTTAAAGAAGGTCATTGTTGGCTTCAGAGTGACATCCCAAACCAGTTTCCTGCTTGCCCGGCTGCTCAGTTTGGGAGGGCGACCTGATCTGGGTAGTATCTGGGTGGTATGATGCATCTTCCACTTCTTAATGATGGACTTTACTGTGCTGAGAGGGATAATCCGTGCCTTTCTTGTACCCTTCTTCTGCTCTGTGCCTCTCTACCACTTTATCCCTGACCTTGTTTTGAAAGCTCCTTGGTCTTCATGGTTGTTTTGTTGGATCATTATGTGAGTTGCAACTACAAAGTCTGTATGTACCTGAGGGAAATTATCTACAAGTTAAACCACTTTTGACTGGTTTAACTTGTAGGGCTCGTCTAAGTGTCGTGTCTCTCCAAGGGCGTCGGTCTACATTGAACAGGCACGTGTCATTTTGCTGGTGCAAAAGGTGTTGAAACAGAAGTCTTAATTTTAGTGAGCCATGCTAAACGAACATATTGCGAGTACCAGTTACTGAGAGCAATCGACTTATTAGAGGTTTGTGTTAGAGTGACGCTGCTTTGAGAACTTGCTCAGGCAAATTGAATAAACATCTGATTTTGATTGATTGACCAAGAAGCAAAAAGAATAACAAGTAGTAGGTTCATATTGCTGATGGCACTAGGCATGGATAAAAACACTGCATTCTTGGGTCCCCAAACAGGCTCGCTTGTTAAAAATGCAGCAATGTTGCTCAGGGGAGCGCAGGTTCACACCCTGGCTGTGTGAAGTCACCAGTCCTCACTTGAAAAGTCGGGCAGGCATGTGGAGAGCTCATGTACTGCACTGTTTTTGTCGTGGGTTGCTACTGTATATTTTACTTTTTGAAAAGGTAAACGAAAAAAAAAAAGCTGTTATAACCAGCGCTCCAGATATGTTTTTGGGTAACTGAGTAATTTTTTATTTCAAATTTAAATTGAGTAAATTGTAACATTACCTTGAAGTCACAAGTACTTCCAATAAATACAGTACATACTTTTTAATGCTGACTTAAGGGGTATGCATGCGTTTGAAATAGTTTTTAAAAGTACGGAGTAGTTGTTTCTCGTGAACTAGATGCAAAGAAATGCAGAGTCCTTTTCTTCAGATACTAGTTTATTTTATTCAATTTATATATGCAGTTTAGTTCCAGAAACAAAAAGAATGATCAAAGCAAAACCGCACAGATCACACTTTCGTATGCAAACTGCATGGAGCAAAACTTAAGTTCAAAACAAAATGATATAATGCAGTACTGTAGGGTTGATCCTCCAGGACTCCTTGATTCGACAAGTCTCCAGTACTAGTCTGAATGAAAGAGAAAGTGAGCTGAGCACACCTTGATTAATTAGCCACTGACCTGAGCCCCCCTCCTTCCATCTCTTTGTGGGTTCAATCACCCCAGGCACCCTTTGGAGGGTCTCGTGTACGTGTCGTAAAGAAAACCGGTTCTGGCTCACACGGCCTAAGATGGTGTTATCTTGGTGTGGCCCTTTGATCTTTCATGCTTAACCCCTATGTTATCTCTTGAGCGCATCGGTTCCTCCAGCAATGTACGATTGTTTATTCCAGCAGTCGGATGGTCGTCGTCGATACAATTAAATGCATTCTCACATATACCAGTTACTCTCCTCTGATAATCTCCTTTTAAAACTAACAGTGTACAAACCTGCAAACATGTGTATCTTATATTGCATTCAAACTTCTTTCCATGTTATCCAACATACTCCACGACAGGGTCGCCCACAAGGTACCCCGAGCTGCCTTCTGGCCTCTTAGCTGGGTATGAACACTGTGTACGCCCAAGTCTAAACTACCATGCTATCTATGGCAATTACAATGTGTATGTATTTATCATACGTGGTAGTTATGTGTCTCTTGTGTTTCAAGCTTCAAAAATAATAAAATAAACCTTTAAGTAAAATGTCCCTATCTCTCTCCTTGTACTCCTTTTGCGTGTTGATGTCAATGGCATATACTTAATCATTCTCTATCTCTGCATATCTTTCAGTTCCGATCTGTAACCAATCAGAAAAAGACATTGACATACTGATGCAAGTTTTACAAGCCTCCTATGAACCAGTAATACTGTTGATCACGCGGGGCCTCACTCACAAGACAATAAAACTATAGTTGAAAAGAGAGGAAGGAGTAAGCCTTTTGCCTGTTTCCTTTCAAGTTTAAATGATAGGAAAGGAAGTTTAGACAGAGTTGCCATTTCCCTTTAAAACACCTTTCACGTTATCATAAAATTTAGGAACACTAAAAACTTTCTTGCTATCTGGTTACTTCACTAATGTTGAACCAGAATTGTCTTTTACTAACTCAATCTAAAACTAAACAGTTAATCTTTTAAACTATAGTTTCTTAAAGTACATGTTTCTCCAACATAACTACAGCCTTGTATTTTAACTGTAATGCTAATTTGAACCACTGTACACACTTAGTCTTACTTAGACCTCCTTTAGCCCTGCCTTAATAATATTATAGTCTGAAAAGTTGCTACGCTCGATTTGTAGTTAGCTACTGCGTTCACTGAGTCTCCTCCAGTAATATTAGGCTTTCTGTAAACCTTGCTTTCTCACTTTCTTGTGCTCTCCTTTATCAAGTCGACACAAAAAAATCTACAAATGTATATTTAAAAAAAAAAAACGGCATTAATGCAAACTATAATATTGTATCCTGCCTCTCTCCAAGCACAGAATATTGTATTATATAGATTTACCTTCCAAAAATCCAGTTGACAGGTGGGTAATTGTTAGGTTAGGTTGAGGGGGACTGAGATGGTGCAGAGAAGTCCTGAAAAATCTAAATTTCAATCGCTTATTCACCCATCTCAAACAAGCATTGCAAGTGAGTGATTCAACCTTACTTTTTCTATTTATATATTAAAATTTTTTTATTAGAAAACCAGACTTATTGGTCACATGTTTCTGGCAGTTCTCAGGCAGGCTACAAGTAGCTGTCCCGGTATTTGTAATACTCATTCTGTAGTTAACCTCTTGCTGTATGTTAACAATTGACCATTGAGACCTGGGAAACAACGAAGTACAAGAAGCTTGATAACAAGTAAACTGAAGCTGCGCAGCAAAATTGCATTACAATTACGCATTACATTTTAAATATTTTTAAATGTGTAAAACACCCAGCACGCAGTTTATCTGGAGTGCCAAGTGTAAGTTTCCAATTTAATGGCACAGTTTTATAAATATCCTTTCAAATCTTGATTGTGTGAGAAATTGTTTGAAGCTATCGGCTTTCTAGAAGGCAGGTGTAGGAAAGAGAGGTGACTGAAACTTGTGAAAATGGAAGGAATATTCAAGTTCTGAAGGGCATACATAAGAAGACGGATCACATTTTTCTGTCTTTTTTTTCTGTATCTCTCGGTTGACCTACAGCACAGACAATTAGGCTGATTCTTGTTGAAAATGTATGTCCATTGAAGAGAATTGGTTGTGCTTTACCGTATGTTTTCATCATTTGAGTTTGTTTGTTTCTATACTATTGTGAACAAAATCTACAAAATAAGTTTGATACATCAAGATGCTAGACGGTAGTTAAATTGAGAACTGTACTGTAGCAGTCAAGTGGTTAAACTCAGAAATTAAGAATGTGCACAGAGAATGATGTTTTGAAATGAACAGCGTTTTCTGTCGGCTCATAGTTTTTTGTTTTGAGAATGTGCTTGTTGTGAGATAAGCAGCGGTGGTAATAAGGCCCTGGTGACTGGATCTGAAGCCTTAATCTACTGTAATAAAAATGGGGTCCCCACTTCTGCAAGGACCCAATGAAGGTCAGTGATCAGTCAGCATCGAACTCCAGCGGCTCTCAAGACTAAGTTATGGCAACACTTCACTCTGCATTTTAGGCTTGCATCTGTGTATAGATGTTTGTGAGTGTGTCTCCAAGTACATAGGACTTTTTGTTGTACTGACTTCATTTTTGTCCTTCTATAAACACTCTAGTGAGAACTAGATTCTTTAGCTTGGAGAAAGGGTTTTACTGTAGTGAAATACAAATTCATGAAAGTGCAGCCATTTTTTTTTGGGTGTGTCGCCTGAAAATAACATTCAAAGTTGTCTGCAAGTTACCCACAACATTATATCTGTAATGAGGTAATGCAAAGCCTAAGTTAAAACCGTACTAAGCTGAAACGCAAGGTGTACCAGATGATGTAATCTCCTGTTCGGTGTGGTCTTGCTTTTCATATATACATTTTATTAAATCCGTCTTGTGTTCGTTAAAACCTCGTCACATGATGTCCACTGTAGCACCAGAAGTCCTTAACAGTCTATATTTATAGCCGCAATACAGGTCGATAGCAACGGTATTCCTAGCAACCGCTCTGACCTAGACTGACACGCTCACTTCTTGCACCACAAGGAAAACAATATATCTTTAAAGGTTTAATAAAATATCTGGACTGATATTTCGTGTTGTTCTGATATGGTATCGTCTAGGGGACAATATAGCACTCTGTCTTTGTGCAATATAATCTCCTGTGATACATTAGTTTTTTGCGTGAACCCCAAAATGTTGCAGTTTCTTTTTCATATGTGTAATAAAAGGCTTGCAAATATTTATGGCTTTACAGTATAGTTGCCACCACTTTAGAATGGATGTTTGTGTTAATGTGATTCACCCACAATAAGCGATGGATGGCATAAACTTCCACACAATAACCTGTTCCCCAATCACCAGTACAGTAAGCAAAACAAACAAGAGTGTATGCGGTTAAAAATCTTTATTACACTAATGAAAAACATGTATTAAAACCTATGAATGTAGTAAAGTATAGTAATCCATCGTGTATCCAACTGCGATTGGACCAGAGCAACAGCTGTAACGATTACTGTACTATATTATTGTTTTAGACTTATCTTTTATTAGGGCGCTCCTGTAAGTCTCTTGTTTAGAAAGATAGATGGTATTGTGACAGACTAGCCATCTGCCGTGTGGGTGCGTTCATTCGCTGCTGAGTGACAGGCAGGAGATCTTGATGGAGGTTGAAGTTGATACTCCCTGCAAGTGAACAGGATTTATTTATATATTGTAGCGCTGAACTGCGGGGTTTCCAGGATATAATGAGACAGACAACAGTTGTGGATCAAAGCAGTAGGAAACCACTATATATATATATATATATATATATATATATATATATATATATATATATATATATATTGCTTTTAGTGAACAATGACTAATTCCTCTCTCAGGTGCAACCTCTCAACACTCTCTCTCTCAATTCTCCCACAGCTCGATCCTGCTTCTCTCTTTCACCTTTTGCAATCCATTTATTAGGCGCGTCGGGTACTATTTATTTTACACGTGCTGTTTAAATTTTTTTCTCTTAGTAAAACAGGTTTAAAAGGCACTGAATGGCAAAACATCAGTACTGCTTCTCAAGCCAAGCCCCACCCCTTGTTCGCTGTATTTTTCACATACCTATTCATAGTTGTGCATACCGATCACTCGTTTTATCACCAAACTCCTCAATAATGCGATCCATTATTTTATATTGTAACATCTCAAAAAGCTCAAAAAAAAGATTCTTTGAATACTGGATGCAGAAGCAGCTGTCTCCTTTGTGTCCGTGTTATCTCTGTGGTGCAGGGGCTAGCTCTTTTTTTTTTCCTTCCCTGGCTTCATTCGGCTCCTGTCGGTCTCGCTCGGCCATTGAAAGGTTTTCTCGGCTTTTTCCAGAGAAACGACTAGAGACCTGTGCTTTACATCTTTTTGATGTTGGACAGGGTCCGACATCGGTCTGGAAAGGGAAAATTGTAATGTCGGACTTGGTCCGACATAGGACAGCAAAGGGTCAAACTGTTGTCTCCATACACACACACACACACGCACAAGTCCCTCCCCCTTTCTCACTCATTGGTCGAACACTCCCTATCTGACTGGTCGTGTCAGACCTGCTCCCACCCCCCTCAGTAACACACTCGCACACATGCTGTCTTTCAGCTCTAGTCACACATTCACCAAAACACACAGAGAATGCTAACAGATCTGAACAAGAATAACACTGTTTACAAACAAACTATTTACAGAGTACTCCCATCCCCTTCCCCAGTCCATAACCCGGTCCATTACCACATTGTCCCCAGCTTTTTGAAGCAGCGTTGCATTGTTTGCTGACTGACGGAGTTCCAAGCATGATTTAGTAAGCGCACAGCATCTAACAGACATTTTATTTACACTGAATTTTCATGCTGATGCTCCTTGCTTTTCTCTTTCCAGCCATACTTGCTGTTGCAGTCGGTGCTGTATTTTCAAACTCGCTTATCAAATTGTGATTTAAACATTTCATTGTCAATTCTTCTTCTATGCTAATCTGTTGTTGATATATGTCATCGTCAACATTTTCATCCTACTGAGTTTAGGGGGGTGTATGCTATGTTATTATATACAGAGCATGTGATGCTAAAATAAAACTTTTTGAATGCAAATTTAATTTGAAATTGTGTCTCACGGTTAGATTATGGGAGTCCTGATTTGTTATTTTTTTTTGTAATTACCAGTATTTATTTTGTAATAGATTTTTAATTGTTGTAATAATCTTCCTTTTTTTGTATGCAACCAATATAATAGTTAATATCGTAACTAGGGGTCTACTTAAATCGCGGTAAATTTTACGTATTTTTCGTGGGTAGGTTATGGAATTAAAATTAGGATTTCTCTGACCTGTTTAAACATTAAATAAACCTAAAGAGACAATGTTTCAGAGCACTATAAAAACATATAAATAGTGGTACTTGCTTCCTTACTAAAACAGTGTGCTGTCATTTGTTAAAGGCAAGCATGCTGCACCCCCCAGCAGCTGCTGCCGACATTCTGTCTGGTGTGGATTTGCCCATACATTGAGACTGCACGTTTGCATCCACTGAATTGTTTGAAAGTGTAAGGAAAAGCTTTGCCAAGTTATACAGATGCGGAAATAGATTAGAAAACAGTCCCAAAGCTTTGTTACCCAAGGGCATCTGGCATACTTTCATAAAGGCAATGCAGTGTCAAAACTCATTTACCAAAGGGCACCTGGCATACTCTTAATAAAAGCAGTATATGCAGCACGTTCGTTGTTATGTTACTTGTTCCATCTAATCATTTATTTTATTAGTACAGAGTCAAAACAAAGAAAACGTGCCTATTCCAGTCTAAAATTCTAACTACGTTTAAAACTTAAGTAGCAGGTTGTTTAAAGCGAGGTGGCTGTGCTAGATCGTATCTATAGTACTGATTTAACTTGGCTACAACAGACAGGAATACTTTTTGTCTGCGCTGACTTTCCAGTTTGTTTTCTGAAAGCTGTTTATTTGTATGTTCTGTTCAGCAGCCTCTGTAGCAAACTTTCGTTTTAATGAGTGATTCTGAAGCTAAATAGTGATTGATTGTATTACACATTACAAGATGTTTAAAACAGTTATCTCCATCTGTATGTACAGTGACTTTGTAAAAAATCTTGATACGATCATCGGCTGAAATATACTTTTAATTTTTTGTCGTCCATTTCTGGTATTTTACCTTCAATGCTGAAAACAACTAGATTTTAGCAACCTAAATCAAAACAATGCAGCACTGTCTTTGTCCCACCCATTACTGTACAGGTCACAGAAAAGCCAGTACAGACGCACTGATAGGCTGATTAAAACATCCTTGTCATTTCAACAGTAAACAAGAACGTTAACTGCTTTGGAGTATTTTTTTTGTAAATGTTATTTGTGTAAGGATGTTGTGTGGTGTGTGTGTTTTTTTTTTTTTTTTGTGTGTGTGTTTAAGTGCAATGCACACAGGACGGCGAAGGAATAAAAAAAATCGTATCTACAGAAGGAAGCTATGTAGTTTGCGTCGCTTGCAGTAGTTCATTTAAACAAGGTGAATTTCGAGGTGACCCCTCAATTTCAAAATCGCAATTTTAGGTAGACCCCTAACCATAACGCATAGTAATGTCTTGACATGCTGCCTTAATTTAGCAAAGTATTTATTTATTTATTTTTTAAATGTTCTGAGCAAGGGGATATTTCCCCATGTCATAAATGTACTATGGAGTGTACAATATCCCTGTATTGGGGAACAGAGGTCCTTGTGTTTTGTGGCAGTGAGTCCCCATATGATACCTTACAGTAAATATTGTGGAAGAAGTCCTGCATTTTAATTGAATAGTTATCCTTCCATTTTAGGATTTGACCTCTGCTCTTACCAGGAAAATCACCCTGAAAACACCCCTGATCTCCTCTCCAATGGACACTGTCACAGAGTCCAGCATGGCTATTGCTATGGCAGTAAGTGAATCACTTCAGTGTGAATACAGATTTAAAAACAACACAGTTTCTTAAAACACTGTTGGAATGTTCTGTCAATTGTTTAGAAATAATGTTTTACCAGGTTAATATAATTTTTAGTGTGTGTAGCAAATACTGTGAAGTTATTGTTGTTGTTAACTGATTCAGCAGAAATAAATTGAAGCAACATCTTTCATAAATGCTGTTAAGGCAATGTATATATTTAACAGACGTATTCATGACGTTCAGTGTATTGTGTATGCTGAATAATGCAGTATTGCGGATTTGTTCCATGCTTTCGGTTGTTTTATGTTTCTCAGCTTATGGGAGGTATTGGGATCATCCATCACAATTGCACACCAGAGTTCCAGGCCAATGAAGTTCGTAAAGTTAAGGCAAGTATCCATTGATCATAAATTTCAGTGAAGAGTTAAATGTCTGTATGTTATTTTCTTGTTTCCGAAATTATAGGATCTGGTACTGTGCTTGTGAGGTATTCTAATCGGAATCAATCCTAGTTTTCTTTTGGCTGCTTGTTTTGTTGACTGGGCATTTGTAATATGTTTTCTTGGAAGTGTTATTATTTTGCCCTCTGTTGGCAGATTCTGTATATTCTGTAAGCTTATATAGTATGTGAAATCAGAACTATACTGTGGGATGGTTAGAACTGTAATGTAAATATTTGTATGTATTTATTTATTTATTTATTTATTTATTTATTTATTTTTAGAAATTTGAGCAAGGGTTCATTACAGACCCTGTGGTGATGAGTCCTCGCCACACTGTGGGGGATGTCTTCGAAGCTAAAAACCGTCATGGATTCTCTGGAATTCCAATCACTGAGACTGGGAAAATGGGGAGCAATTTGGTGGGGATTGTCACATCCAGGGATATTGACTTTCAGACTGAGAAGGAGTATGATACACCCCTAAGTAAGGTACAGACAAATCTGTTGAAGATAAGTGAGCAAAAAATAAAAACTGCCATTGAAATTGGTTAGAGTGTAAATAAAGAATCCACCAACATTTAATGAATATCACGTTATAACAATAAGTGGATCCGAAAACTGGGTATATCATCAGCTAATTGCTTGCAATAAAGGTATGTATTTTTATATGAAAATTAGATTCCAGAGTTTTACGTACCCTTCCTGTTACAAAGGTCAGGTTTAAAAGTGAAATCTGTATTTGCAGTTCACTGTTCTTACCAACCAATACATTTGCCTCAAAGCAACATTTATAATGGTGACAGATTCTAAAGCATTAAACCTTAAAGTTTTAAACAAACGGACCATTGTATTTCTTCATTTGACCACATTTTTTAAATGTCACACAAATGATGAGCTCTGCCTTTTTCAGGTGATGACAAAGCGAGAAGATTTGGTTGTTGCTCCTGCAGGTGTCACTCTGAAAGAAGCAAATGACATTTTACAGCGCAGCAAGAAAGGTAAGACGTCTGCGTGTGAAATTCCTACAGCACCTAGATTAACTTTCTGCGGCTCATAGTATAGGTGCATTTCCTCACCCCAAGTACTAGGCACATCTTGCAATGGTAAGTGGGATTCCCTTCTCTTGCCGAATTCGGATCTTAATTTTGGCTTGGGTTTGAGTTACCCACTTCTCATTCATTCTCAGTTGCTGCTTCTTTACCCCCCTCTCTCTTTTTTATATTCATTTTTTTATCCGCACTAGTGACTGTTAACCTTTTTGTAGGGTTTTGCAGCATTTAGACCTGTGACCCCAATGCCTTTTCTAGCCAAGTGATTAGCAACACATTTACTAACATGCTTTGACCCTAAAGGCGAAGTGACCTAGGAAGTGAAACTGTAGTAATACTACCTGGAAGCAAAGCAAGGCAAGCAAACTAAGAACTTTCTTAAACAAAAAAATTGTGTGTAGAAAATTAAATAATTCTCAACTACATATCATTCATACTTTTTTTTTTTGGTTTTGTTTTTCATTCTTGTTTTAAATCCCTGAAATATGTATTAAAAAAAAAAAAAAAAAAAATTTGCGCTCAGCCTGGTTCATAACCATCTAATGAAGACCATTAAAACATGCTTCTGGTTACTTCCTTTTTGCATTATCTAAAGACTAAAGGTAAGAGAGGGACTAATTTAATTAACAGGAAAGCTTGCACAGGTGCAGATGGCGAGACTAATAATTCAATTTACCTTTAGTTTCATATTGATTCAAAATGCCCTATATAGAAACTATTTAAATTTGAATGGTCTTCAGCAAAGACAATAGTGCTATGAACCAGGCTGAGCTTAAAAAAAAAAAACATGAATGGTATATAGGTGAGAACTAATCCCCTTTCACACTGGAACTCCTACCCGGGTCCGGGTTCTGGTTACCCGGGGTCACAGTACCATGTAGTGTAAAACCACATACCTGGGTCAGGCCCGGGTCCCAGCAACCCGCCTCAGGATGTGGGTTAGTAGCTGTGTATCATCATCAGTAGGTACTTGTGTACTAAGTACTTGGGTATGTTAACTATATTCTATACATTTATTAAAGGTACAATAATTGTTATCAGTACCTGTTTGATTATCCGTACAAATCGATTATGCGAACCAGAATCTGTCCCAGTTAGTTTGGATAATTGACTCTCTAGTGTGTGTAATAGATAGCTGAGCGAGAGAAATTGTGTACTACCTTTTTGAGTTACCAATTTTTAAATGGACAATGGCAACATTTTCTAAGGGATTGTAGCAGTTGGAAAAACCGTTTTTAAAAGGGATGTTTTGTTGCATCTTGCTGAAAGTTCTATCCATTTCTTTTTTTGGTTCCATCTAGGAAAGCTGCCCATTGTGAATGACAGTGACCAACTGGTTGCAATCATTGCTCGGACAGACCTGAAGAAGAACCGTGACTACCCTCTGGCATCCAAGGACTCCCGTAAACAGCTGCTGTGTGGTGCAGCCATAGGGACCAGGGAGGATGACAAATACAGGCTGGACCTGCTGCTGCAGGCGGGAGTGGATGTTGTGGTTCTGGTGGGTACTGACAAAAAAACTGTTACCTTACTAACTAACATAGCATATTAACAGTTTGAGTAAGGTGGTGGATTACCTGCATTGGGTATTCATGTCCTGTGTGCAAGAAATTGCTACATTATAAGCCACTGAAGTGTAATTTTGTCCCACTGGTAGCCTTCATACTTACCCTTGAAGAACCATTTTCCCTGGGAAGAGGGATTTTTCTGTGTGCCCACCATAGTTTAGTTAGTCTTAGTTGTCTGGTAGAAGTGATTAGTGAGTATTGGTCTCGGAGCTGAACTGAAATACTTGCCAAATAACCAGTCTCTGTCTGACATTTGAATGATTAGAGCTGTGTTCTCTCTGCCCAGAATTATTAGTGAACATTGGAAGTCTCCCAGTATAGCATTCACAGTAAGTCATGTTTTACACATTCCACTAGGTATACTCTAATCCAGATGTCTGTTCTTCCAATACTGGATTATGGTCATGTTGTCTAAACAGTGGCCTCGAAAGCTGCTTTGGGGAAGCTTGATGTTTTATACCATTCTGCTATAAGATTTATAATTGGTGCTTCTTATCTTACTCGTCACTGCAATCTTTATATTATGGTTGAATGGCCTTCATTACACACTAGGCAATTGGATCATTGGCTTAGGTTAGAGTATAGAACCCTGACTGGGAAAACCCCACTATATCTGCGCAACCTGTTACAGTTCTGTGCTTCAGTTTACAATTTTAAGATCAGATTTGTTTATTAGATTGGTTCTTCCAAGAGTGTCCACTGTTTTTGGGTGTAATTAATTTTAGTTTGCGGCTGCTTATGACTGGAGTGAATTTCAAATTAAAACTACAGATGTTTTTAATTGGCATCTGAATTCACTGTTGTCTGATGCATGGGTATGTATTTGTTAATGTGTTATTTATTTATTTTTTTCTATGTTGTATATGTTTGCTTTGTGCTGCTGTGATGTTTGCTTCTTGACCAGATTGTCGTTGTAAATGAGAATTTGTTCACAATCCTATCTGGTAAAATTTAAAGACTAAATTAAAACAATGAAAATGGAACTACTTGAAGGAGATGGCTACATTAGCCAAGAATATATACGGTCCATTATTTTTCCTTTTTAATGTTGAGTTTTCTTTTGATACTAGATAAAATAGATCATGCTGGAAAACAAAACCTAAAATACTCGGATCTGGCTCCTGGATTATTCAGAAAAACACTAATTTTATTAAACAGTCTTTTCAACAGGAACCTTTTGCAGATAGCTTATTGACCAAATGTTTCTTCATTGCTCCCTTTTTGGCTTTTCACCGTGTTAGTTTTAAAACAGGTGAGACATTATGAACAGACGCCGATGTGAATCTGAAGCAGCTCTGTTAAAAGCATGCAGTCTTGGTGCGAGATAGAGCAGGTCTTCTCCTTTTGGATTCAAGGTAGCTGTTTTATGAAATACTTTGGTTCACCCCCCTAATTTTATGTTCTCATTTTTCCAGGACTCATCGCAGGGCAATTCAGTTTATCAGATTAACATGATTCATTACATCAAACAAAAATACCCTGAACTTCAGGTCGTCGGAGGGAATGGTGAGTTACTGGCAATATTTTTCAAAGCATATGCCAAACCTAAACCTTTCTCTTTCCATATCATTGTGGTGCTTTTTATATTCAAATATATTAACCTGATCTCCCCCACACACACATGCAACATTCCTACTTGCATGATTTTGTATTTATTTTAATTTTATATGAACTGCAGTAATTAAATATAAGAAATATCGGTACATCTAGTCCTCTGTCATGCTCAATCGTTTTTTAAATATATTTTTAAATTTTATAAGGAAATAACATATGCTTGTCCACTAGGTGGTGTTTTGAGAGGAATAATGAAAGTGTTTGTTCCCCTGAAACAAAGAACACAAACAAACTAGGTTGCCTTTTAAATTCAGTTTATATCTTCTCTGCTTGCAGTGGTAACTGCAGCACAGGCTAAAAATCTAATAGATGCAGGTGTGGATGCTCTCAGAGTTGGAATGGGGTGTGGCTCCATTTGCATCACTCAGGAAGGTGAGTATCTTTTGACGGTGGCACTTATAATGGTGTTAGACTTGGAGTATGGCTCTGAAAATATGTGGTTGGTCAAACATCCCATGTAGCTTTAAAATGCGTAGAAGAAAAGGTTTTTGCAATGGCTCTTGTCCTGAAGCACAAAACATCCTTTTAAAAGTATACCCTTGTCTATTTTTTAAAATGCCTTTTTAAACTTTGTCTTTTTTTTTTTTTTTTTTTAAATGTATTGCCTGTTTTTGGAAAACACAAGGTTAAAGGCAGGCAGCATTATGAAATAACAGTAAATGTTTGAATTAAGTTCTGTTTTACATTCCAGTTCCCTTGATTTCAATATTGTTTGTTCAATTTTAGTTATGGCTTGTGGCCGACCCCAAGGTACAGCAGTGTATAAAGTAGCCGAGTATGCCCGTCGTTTTGGGGTCCCTGTGGTTGCAGATGGTGGTATTCAGACCGTGGGACATGTAGCGAAGGCTCTTGCACTTGGAGCTTCTACAGGTATTCATGGTGTTCACAGAAGCTGGATCTGTGTGCTTCGTTTTGTTTCACCACACTCTAACTTAAAACATTTTTTTTTTTTGTATGTAGTTGTAATTTGTTTCTTCGTCAACAATTTCTTTTAACCAAGTACTTCGATAATGAATCCCCAAAAAAGAAAAAGACCAATGAAGGTACAGGTGCTGTCCTGGTTCTTGTGCTTTTTGCTGCCCCTGGCTGTGCCCTGGTAATAATTGGCTCTTTCCTTTTACCAGTGATGATGGGATCACTACTGGCAGCTACCACAGAGGCACCAGGAGAGTACTTCTTCTCTGATGGTGTGAGACTAAAGAAATATCGTGGGATGGGTTCCCTTGATGCAATGGAGAAAAACAGTAGCAGCCAGAAACGATATTTCAGGTAAGCCAGCAGACGTTACAATGATATTATCATGTCGGTCATATATATAAAGTCCATATAATATTATATATATATATATATATATATATATATATATATATATATATATATATATAGATAGATATTAGTGCCAAGAAAAAAGTTTGTGAACCCCTTAGGATTTTCACATATTTCAGGCCTAAAATGTTGTTAGATCTTAATCGAAGTCCTAATAATAAAGATAACGTGATTAAACAAATGATACAAAAATATGAGACTTTTTCAACATTTATTTATCCCAGATGATTCAACATTCAATATCCATGTGTGAAAATGTATGTGACCCTTTTGATTCAGTAATTGGTGGCACCCCTTGACAGCAATGACTTCAGTTAAGCGTTTCCTGTAACTGTTGGCCAGTCTCTCACATCGGTTTTGAGGAATTTTGGCCCATTCCTCCTTACAGAACTGCTTCAACACAGTGACGTTTGAGGGCTTCCTTGCATGGACAGCTCGCTTCAGGTCCCTGATGGGGTTTAGGTCCGGACTTTGACTAGTCCATTCTAAAACATAGAATTTCTTCTTCTGCAGCCCTTCTTTTGTAGATCTGCTTGTATGGCATGCCAAGCGATGGTACACAATACCGGCGCCCTTGCAGGTGCTTCGAAACAATAATTCAAAACAGAAGGCACAAAGAAACAGGTTAAATAAAACAGTAACAAAAACTACAAAGAAAAGGGGCTGCACTTTGCAGCTATATTCCGGTCGCTGCTGCCCGTGCGACCCGGATCACCGTCCTACACTGCCGGCTCACTAGCCTGCTCTGATATACTAATCGGGGGTCTGCCCAAGAGTTCCCCGCCCTCAATGTCTCGCTCTGAAAATCCGTTTCTTTCTCTCCCACTGGTTCTCGGTCGTTGACCAGCGGTTCCGCACTCTCGGCGCGTTTAACAGGGCAGATCTGAGGAAACAACAGAGCATTAATTTATAGGGCTAACAATCTCCCAAGACACGCCTCTCAGCCATTCAGAGAGGGGGAAAGTCCACACAGCCACTTTCCCACCTCCCCGTTTCACTGCCATGACTCACAGGCGGTTGTTGGACGACTGCCGCCCTCTTCCTGCAGCCCGTGAACACGCCAGCAGAGTCAGCACAGATATCTCCCTGTTACAACCCGATTCTAATTATCCCCTTAATTGAGCTGATAAAACCAAGGGTTTACTTACTTTTTCACATACCTCAATCTTAATTATTCATTGTTTTGTCTAATTTCATACATCATTTTGTTTCAAAAGACATGGAATTGGTTAATATAAACCCTATTGGATATTTAAGAAAAGATTTTTGATTTTTGGTTTTGATTCAAGAAGGCTATCCTGGTAAAACTATAGAATTTCTATATTTATCGTTGGGGTTCACAAACTTTTGTGTGTGTGTAGAATATATATATATAATATGTATATATATATGTGTGTGTGTGTATGTGTGTGTATATATATATATATAATGTTATTTATTTTTTAAACACCAACGCTGGATAAACAATGACTTCTTTCTCATTGTGCAGTGAGGGGGACAAAGTGAAAGTTGCTCAGGGAGTGTCTGGGTCCGTCCAGGACAAGGGGTCCATTCACAAGTTTGTCCCATACCTGATCGCTGGAATCCAGCATGGCTGTCAGGACATTGGGGCTAAGAGCCTGTCTATTCTACGGTATGGTTAAAGGTTTATACTATTTGTTTCTTTTTTGCACTTTGAGTCCTGTATGTTACTTACAAAATGCCTTTGTGTGCTATAAAGTTAAATGTTTGTGTTTTTTAAAGTTTTATACAGAGCTGGGGAGCTTGCATTACAAATTGAATTATATCTTCATTTAGAAAAACAAATGCATAAAAAAACAAGCAGATTGTAAAGTAAACCGGTTAGACGTATTTGTTCTGAAATAGGATGACCAACTGATTCCTCAAATCATAGCTAAAGCCTGTGTTTGTTACAGTTCCATGATGTATTCAGGAGAGCTGAAATTTGAGAAGAGAACCATGTCTGCTCAAGTAGAGGGAGGAATCCACGGGCTCCATTCGTAAGTGACAGCTTGTGGCGTACAGTACATCTATGAAAACAAAGCCTGTCCATTAGTCCATCATACTATAATCCCCAATGTGTAATTACTTGAGGCTAAATTTTAAAATTTTCTGAATTTGCTTAATCAATCTCTGTACGTCATCTGATTTGTCAAACTAATCGGATAACAATTCTGTTTCAGCTAATTTCCATGTGAGTTTCTTCAAAACTGACCTAATTACCATTTTGGGTTCAGTGAAAATGTGATATCCCTGAGGTGCTTCAGTTAGGTTGGTCTTGCTGATTTGGGTTTGTGTTTAACGGGAAAGGTTCTTTGCTTATTGTATATTTCTTTCATTTAATGGCTTGTTTGACAGACCCCAATTTAGCACTGACATTTTTGATAAACAGTTGTTTAATAATTGGTAAGTACAGTGTTATTGAAGGCTGTTTTGAGGCGAACTAAGCTTTACTAGTCAATATATTTTTAGGACACCCTTTTTTATTAGCGTGTTTAAGTTGTCCGTGGCATTTATTACATTCAATGGAGAACCAACTGCTTGTGGTGTGTTTATAAAAAGGGAATACTTGCTCCCTTAAGATGCAGGACATATTTATTAGGTGTATACACATTTTTTGTAAAATTTTGTTTCATAAAGTATTTATAAGACCAGACCTAATTTTCAAAAAGTGACATGATGATGATAATATAATAATAATAATAATAAATAATAATATAATAATAATTGTTTTGCTAAACCTTTGAGACCAGACCTAATAATGTGTATGCTGTTTCACCCAGAATACAACATTTAATTGCACTGTAATTAGCATAATCATGAATGAGATATAGTGCTTATTTTTTAGGGTAAAAAACACAACTACAAGCCTAAAAACACAAACTAAAACACCAGATGAAGTACAGTATTTTTGTGTGACCTGAAAACCATGGGAGTACTTTTATGATTAAAAATATAATATATAATATTATACTTTTAATCATAAAAGTAACCCCATGGTTTTATTTTGTGTATTTGAATACTCGAGTACTGTATTCTAACTCTCCCATAACAGGTGCTGCAATTCTGTCAAATTATTTATAAATTTGGTCTGGTTTAAGTAGAATCATAAACAATTATTTTAATATTCTGTACACATTTTAAGCAGGTGTTTAGCAGGTGAAGGCATACTTTTTCGAACATAGTTTGCATTTTGGTTTGAAATTGAAGGATTCCCATTTTGGATATTTTGCCCATCATAAATTGATTTTGTTTGCAAGAATGCTCATTTATTGTATGATTTATTTATGAAGACATCCACAGGATTATATTGGAGTTCAAAATTACATTACAATGCATACATCCGTCTCCTAATACTAATGGCATACAGCCCCAATACTTAATGTATGTATTTAAAAAAATAAATAAATAAAATAAAAATAAAACATTTGTGATATTTTGTTTTTTGCCATGATCACTAATGTTGGTGGATGGATTTAAAAAAAATGCTAATGATTAGACATCAAATGTCGTCTTTTTCTTTTTTTTACTCATGCATTCATCATAGATATTCTTTTGTGCCATGTAAGTAAACCAGTCAATTTGTTAATTCTGTAGAGCAACCATTCTCAGTAATAGTACATTAGCCACCTTCTAGGCACTGTACTGGGCCTTCCTCTTATTGTGGGTCGTGTCTGTATTTCAAAATGTCCCTGAAACCGGTTGTCAAAAAATTCTATTCACTAATAAAGCCATATGATCTGCAAACTATACAATTCCACAGCCGTGACCCCAGTCATTTAAAAGAGCTGGAATATAATGCTGAATAATGGACCAAGAAGTTGCCTCTCTATTGAAAGAATTTTTCATCTAATGCTCGTCACAAGGGCTTTATGCATAGTCTGAAATCAAGGAGGGGGTTACGGATCACAAAACTGATCTTCAAACAAAGTGGCTTTCCTTACGCTGTGGGTTTGGGTTTTTTTTTTTTTTTTTGTAAGAAGCGGATCATCTTCACCAAAAGCAATTTTACAGTCTTTCAGAATCTTCATTTACAGTGACATGAAAAAGAATTTAAAAAAAGGCAGAGATTGGTAATGGCTAGGGAGCATTTTGCAGTGGTCAAAGCAATTGGGGACACCATCCATGACCATAAATACAACATTGACTAGAAAAAAGAAATCTGTGTAAGGCCACGATAAATTTTTCTCCATGTAAACGTGATTTTAAGGTGTGTGTGTGTGTGTGTGTGTGTGTGTGTGTGTGTGTGTAGTAGTAATATTCCTGTAAAAAAATGTAGCATGCAACAAAAAAATAAGCTTTTTAATTCCTTTTTTTTTTTTTTTTTTTTTAAAGCTTATTTCTTAGTTCCATCCTCCTGTACTCTGTCTCCACAGTTACGAGAAACGGCTATACTGATGGAGGGGGCAGAACTCAACTACGAATGGCTCCTGACGTCCCATCTCCTTTGGCAAACAAGCAAAATGGTCACATCTGAAATCACCCTTCCTGCGCGCTTGGATGCGGAGCTGATAGTTCACGAATTCATGATGATAACAATTTTGCACTGTCAATGAAGTATTGTCGGTTTAACTACCATGAGTACATTGACCTAACCTTAAACAAAAAAATAATAAAATAAACAGAACAGCTATGGAAGGGACCTTGCTTGCAAAGCTAGCAGTTTAAGCATGCTTAAGAAGCTGAGAGGTCTTTGTATATAGAGCAGAGATGATCCCTTTCCAGTGCTTTTTTCAGAGAAATGTCACAGAGCATTCTAGTTCAGGGTAATGTGTGAAAAAAGCAATGTTGTCTTGCTACCTTGTTTTGTGGCAAATATGGTTTTGTCATTTTTTTTAGGTTATTACAAGTAATTGTTTATAAATCAAGCACTGTTTTTGTGTGTTTTTGTTTTGTTGTTTTTTTTTTTATATACAATAACACAGGTCCCCAGCATAATTGCATGCCCCAAAGCTCACAAAAGTTGCCAGTGCAGTGTCAGACAATCTTGTTACAGCTTCAGGGTTGTGTGCAATAGCTTCAGGGTTGTGGCTGCTACTGTAGAGCAAGCAGTAATTACTGTGGTCTGAAATCTGTAAAGTAAACAGAATTAATAACTATACTCTTGGAAATAGAAAACGTGATGAGACATTCCAAATACTTGGGCAGATGTAGTCTTATAAGAATGCCTAAGATATTCCATAGCACAATTTTGGTCATGTCCAAGTGCAGTTTTCAAAAATAAGATGATGGTCAGTGAGTGCACCCTTCACCAAAACCTTGGGTTGGCCTGTTGAGAGGTACGAGAATGTATTACAGCTTAAGGTTGCCTGTAGTTCACCTGCAGAGTCTTTATTGGGTTACACTGTTAGCAATTCCAGTTTCTCTCCACGTGGATCTGGAGGGCAGACTACGAAATGCCAGTTCCCTTAGCAATCTTTCTGACCAACAATTTAGTTTTTTTTTTTTTTTTTTTTTTTTGCCTTGCAGAACATTAGCCAGCCTGCCAGATGTGTAGAATGAGGGAACTCCAACTACACACTGTAATTTTTATAACCTCCCAATCATAAGACATCTTGAATTAACCTGTTTGCCACTTAGTTTGTAGTTTTATAAAGCAGCCTTATATTGGGAATAGAGCCTTATGAAGGTAAAGTGTGTTTTTAAACTGAAGAGAAATGTTGTCTAGACTCTAAATGTTACTGAAGATAGCAATAGATTATTTGAAACGAACGGTTGTATTTTTTTTTTTTTTTTCACGGCAGTCATCCTGTGTGTATTTGTGTACGGATCATGAGTGCTACCATGCAGTGAACACAACTCTCAAATAAATGTACAACGTCTTGTATTACAAACATGGTTAACACGGCTTTATTGTTTATTTTAACCAGGAAAATACCTAGAGCATTCCTTTAAGAACCTTTCAGATATCACTTGTTTTTTTTTTCTTTGTAGCAAGTCATATTTCTAACTGTTTAATTTTAACCAGGAATGACCAACCTCTGATATTCTGCTAGTGCAAATCGTTCATTTTTGACAAATATAAAAACACCACCACAATCTAAATGTGGTATTGTGTTATGTTGAATAAAAGTACACATTTAAAATATGGTTTGCACAGCCCCCGTGTTGTAATGTATTTGATACTGTCTTGCACAGTAGATTTGTGAATGAATACTCCTAGGGAAAAATGACAAATGTAAGAAACAGTGATGCAAAGCACTGTCTGGGTAGATTATTGGTGTATCGATCCATTTAATTGTCAAAAGATTTGGCACTAGCTTCTCAAACTAGTCAAACATCTTAAATATCTGGAGGGTGGGGGGAATGCTTGTGCTTACAAAACTCCAGCTTTGCATCTTATGAAAAAGCATATGAGATTTGTTTGTTTTTCACTGTGAATATGAATAGGTATTTATGTAGGTGTTCATCAAAAAGGCATCACTAACACAGTGTTCCCTGGTTTGTGGATATTAACAGATCTGAATAACCCTAACCCTATACTCCTTGTCTCCCTTACTGTTATCCTTACGTGATCTTGTGTATTAATACTCTTGAACCTTGGAAAACAAGTTGCAATGTCTGCCTTTCTTTATTCTCTCTTTCCAAGTGCACATCTTTGCATCTGAAGGTATATGAAGCATGTTACAGAAAACCTGGATATCCCTGATCTGTGTTCTGAAGGTTAACTGCTATAACTGTCAGTACTTTTTTTTTTTTCCAGCATGTTTTATCAAATTATTCAAATTTCCTCGTCCACATGCTACGCAGTTTGGATATGCTTTGGTTCAAAGCAATCTAAAAAGCGTGCCTCCTTTTAGACATGTTAGTATAAGTTTCCGGAATGGGTTTGTCAGATGAGCAATGTGAATGTTAATATTGATCTAGAATGGGAGTTTACCAAATTCAAATTCTTACCGTTTACATGCATGACGTTGTTAGTAGGAGTGTGCTTATTTGTCATCACTGTTTAATTTAAAATCACAAAATTCAATTATCTAAAAAAAAAAAGTGGTGAATCAATAACACAGCCACTGAAATATGAATTAAAATAGGACCCTCTGTTGAATTTTGCATACTCATATTTTAGACAATAATGCTAATAATGTGCACTTCAGTTGGAACATTTGTTTACCTCGTGTTACACAAAGGGCTCTATTCTAATGAGTTGAATGGTAGCTGTGTTTAAATTCACTGCTGCTTATATGATTGAAATAGGGCCCGGTAATGTTATACAATAGGTGTCCTTGAAGTATTCAGCAGTTACTGCTTTACCAAATGTGACCTGTAGAGGTCACTCAGCCCAAACCTAGCCATCTTCAACTAAAATACATCACTGGTCCGGGTTGCACATTGGATCATTGAAAAACTGCCCTTGCTATCTCTTTTCAAACTTGTTACACATTGTTGTTGGTATAATTTTTAAATTAAATATATATTTTTTATTATTGTTTTTTTAAATAGGGCAGTTGTGATGCAAACCAGTCTGCTCTGGGGTGGTTTTGCAGACCCTAAATAGCACGGTAGTCAAATGTTAGTGCTAATCGGGACCTGTGAAACCATAGGATAATGAAATTAAATGTAAAACTGAATCATTTTATAATAACTAGAACTGGAGCGTACGCTGTTTTGTAAAAGTAGATGCTGTACAAAGAATGTGATAAAAATGCTGCTTTATTGTCTCGTTTAAAAGTAGGTTCCCTTTCCAGTAATAGGGAATATTAACCATTACAAATGTGTGTTTCCCTTTAAGACACCCGAACTGCAAACTCTATACAAAAGATTGTCGCTTGAGCAGGGTGGCGCTGCTGAGGCTCCACCTCGCAACCACAAAATAGCAGCGCAACCTTCCAGCAAAGTCATTTTCTTTTATCGACCATGCTGATTACTCCCGAGACCAGAAGTGTATCTTTCTTCTCTGTATACCTATTGTTCGTGCTTTTAGCTTGTTTTTAAGTGCTATATATATATATATTATATATATATATTATATATATATATATATATGTGTGTGCTATATATATATATATTATATTACAGAATTGCTGAAGTAAAAATTTATTTTGAGCTGTATTTCTGTTTAGTTTTGTGCTGGGTTAGTCCCACCGCGGCCTTGTGTGCCGTGGGAAGCCTGCGGCTCGATTAGTCGTTCCTCCCTGGGATCCTAATACATTTGACTGACTTGCTCCATTGGAGTATATAATATTTTTCTTAAATATTATCATATAATTATTCCATGTAGCTAAATATAAGAATGTTTTGTGGACCGGGAGGTTTCATTTTTGTCCCAGCGGTGCATGTATATGGTTTTCTGTTTGTTTATTTATTTATTTATTTATTTATTTATTTATTTATTTATTTTTCTTAGCAGTGCTATTACAAAGGCTTTTTAAAGCAGGCTTTTTCTATTTTTGTGCACAAATTTAGAATTAACCAGTGGCTGACTCGCAGGTGGGCACTCCTGTTGATTCACCAAATACAGTAACTGTGACTCATCTCCTCCGATCCTTAGGGACTGAGGTTACTGATTCATTGCAGGCTGCTGCTGGTTTGGTGTTCGCACGGACTACGCAGTTTAGCAAGTGGCTGACTTGCATGTGGGCATCCCTGCTAACATGCTACTTGCAGTAAGTGCGATTTATTGCCCCCAATTTTGCTTGCAAGTTCGAGGTTACTGCTTCGGTGCTGAGCGTCGGTACCGAGTGCATCGAATTGGTGCCAAGAGTGTGTCAGCGCGAGCATCGGCACGGAGTACCATTGTAGGTGCCAAGTATCGGTATTGAGTACACACGTTGGTAACAAGGGTCGGAAGCGAGTGTCGTGTCGACACTGCGTGCCAATACCGAGCACCAGATGCAGTGAGCAGGTACTAATATATTCTGCCAAAGCACCCATCCCCACCACACAAGCCTGCAGTGGCACCCACAACTGCCGAATAAACCAGCGCTACGGGCTACGGGCTACTACCTCTTCGGTTGGGCCCATCTGGAGACAGCCGGCTACTGCTATCTGCGGGGGCAGGCACGCCTTTAAGCACCCTGTGCCTAGAAAACAGACACAGGCTACGCTGCAGGCAAAGCACCAGCCCTAGAACATTGCTGCCACAAGCCCAGAGCTCCTTCTCCAGGAGACACCTGGACTACTGGAACCAGTGCTCCAGGGACCCCTGGGTTCTCAACATGGTGCAAACTGGCTACTCTCTCCAATTCCAACATACCCCCCCTCCATTCCGGGGTATGACAAGATCTGTCACAGACCCCCAAACTGTCACTCAGGTGACACAGGAGGTAGCAGTCATGCTGCAGAAACGGGCCATTTGCATAGTAGACCCCTCCCGACAGCAGCAGGGGTTCTGTTCCAGGTATTTTCTAGTGCCAAAACAGAATGACTGCCTCAGGCTCATTCTTGATCTCAGACCTGTGAACCTGTACCCGAGTCAGAGACTGTTCAAGATGCTGACTACGCAACGGCTGTTGCAGTCCATCAGGCCAGGTGATTGGTTCACCTTGGTGGACTTAAAGGATGCCTGTTTCCACATTCCCATAAAACAAATGCACAGAAAATACCTGAGGTTTTCAGGACGTAGTGCACCAATAATGTGTTGTGCTGTTATGCTTCTCGTTTTCACAAAATGCATGGATGCCATTCTGGCCCTGTTGAGACTCTGAGGCACCACAGTCCTCAGCTATCTGGACTTGTCTGCTCTGGGTCTCCAGCACAAGCACACAAGCACACAGAATTTGTCACCAACTGCCTATATCGGTTAGACTTGAAAGTGAACGATTCAAAGAGTCAGCTAGCGCCTGCCCTGATAGTCACCTATCTGGGGGTGCGCTAGGACTCGGATCTCATGTTATCCTCCCTGCCTAGAGTTGTTTCATCTCGGCGGAACACTTCCAGTACAGTGGTTTTCCAGAGGCTTCTGGGTTTGATGGCAAAAGTATCGAATACCCTCCCACTGGGTCTTCTCCTGAGTGGCTAGCTGTGGGAACTGCTGATGCGCTGTGACCTGTTCAGCCAGGCACTGGGCACTCTATCGCACCCCAACCCATCGAGCCTGCAGCTCTGGGCTTGGCTCCTGAACAGCTGCATTTGAGCTGTCTGGGGTTATCAAACAGGGTGATTTGACACCTTACAAAACCTTATTAAAGCTTGTCTAATTTTCTCAGAGGTCAGAACGAAGGTCATCCTTCATACTAACCCAGCTTTCCTGATGAAGATCTCCGCTTTCCACATTAGTCGGTTGGTGGAATTAGAGGCTTTCCATTCCGCTCCTTTCCAATCTGACAAGAAGCACCAGATCCATACGCTTTGCCCAGTGCGGGCATCAGCATATTATGTGGAGAGAACTAAAAGCTGGAGGCAGTCGGAACAACTGTTTTGCTTATTACGGGGTTAAGTCCCAGGGACAGGTTCTGTCTAAACAGCATCTGTCCAAATGGGTAACAGGTAACAGTACAGACTGCATACGAACTGGCCAATCTCCCCCTGCCTGAGAAGATTACCAGCCATTCCACCAGGGGTCAGGTGACTTCATGGGCGTTGTTCCATGGTGCATCTATCCAGGACCTATGCAGTGCAGCGGTGTGGGCTTCCTCCCATACGTTTGCCAAGTTCTATCGGCTGAATGTAGTGGACCCACAGAATCCTAGATTTGGCACAACAGTACTGAAGGTGACTTTCCAGTCTAACCTCACGGTATAATATTAGAGGTGAGCCCATCTTAATGTGTTCATTGGAACATTACTGTGACACGAGAGGTCACTAGCTTGCAATTGGGTTGTATGTCATGTCCTTGTGACAGCTTGGGTATACTCAACTATTTGTAATGGTTAATATTCCCTACTTTAAAGGAAACGTTATTATCATAACCCTGGGTCCCTGAAATAGGTCGCAATCTCTGAAGAAAATGGAAAATACCCTGCTCTAGCGACACTCTTTGGTGTAGAGTTTTCAGTTCGGGTGTTTTAAAGGGAAACACCCATTTGTAATTGTTAATATTCCTGTTTCATGGAACCAGGGTTCCATGAAACAGGAATATAACGTTATCCGGTGAATATTTCTAAATTTGGTTTGTAGCTTTTTGTGTTTTTTTTTTTTGTGTGTTTTTTGCTTTTATATCCCTAGTTTAGTGTAATTTTCTATTGAAATGGTTTCGTAGCACAGAAGAGTCAAACATTGTATATTCTCAAAGGTATGTCTGCTGGGTGAACCACGGCATATTCACTTTTAAAGCTTCAAATTTGTTAATTCTGTTCCAATATTGTTATAAAAAAAAATTAAATGCAGCAAAGTAGAAAATGTGACACCTTTCATCATTTTGTTGTGTTTATACTACAAGAGCTGAAGCGTTTAACATCCTGTCTGCTGTTTTGAACACTTAATTGATTTCCATTTGCAATAGTCTTGTTTAGAGGGTATGAACACATACTGACTTCTGCTCCCTGTTATTCAATAAATGTATTTATTGACCTGCATTTTAAAATGCACGTTGCTGTGATAGTCTAGTTTTATTGTTTCTGGTTTTCCTTTTACAAAACTATGCTTTGAAAGCCATTTTTCTACCTTTTCCATTTAATGAAAAACTGAATAATTCCACTGACAAGACAGTCTTGACCACATCAAGGCACTTGTGTCGCTATACAAATAAATGTGTCTTTTAAACAGCTTTAATTCAAGGAAGGTAAAAAAAAGCTAGGAAAAAGTAGTAAAACAAGGAAACATTGGTGCTATTTTGTAGTCCTAGCTTTGGAGCCATAATATTGGAGTTTAAATTGTATAACTTAAACTAACAGGCAATATTTAACTTTAATATTGGTTGTCTCTGTTTCTTTCAGTTGTAAAGGGACAAATCATATTACTCATTTTGTAAAACTGTGATTTTATTATTAGCTATGTAGCACTAACTTTAAAGTCATGTTTTCAAATGGAAAACTTCTGTAATAGAGGAGTCTTATCCCTTCAGAACCCATATTAAATTACCCTTTTTTTCTGATTCCATATAATATGTTTAATAGCCTTTGCAAAGTATAAGACTGGTCCTCTAAGCTTCAAGATTGTCGGAAGGTATAAAAGCGATAGCATTTTGTTAATTAAGTGGCACACAAATGTAACCAAGAGGATTCAGTCAAGATTATTTAATAATTAACAATTTAGTCTGTTTGGAAAGTAGTTTAAACATTTAACAGTGTAACTAATAACAAGTAAGCCAGCTTTTCTTATGCATTCTTACAATAAGCATTGTGTCATATTTATGCAGACATCTTTTTAACATGCATGTAAATCAACAGTAAACATTTATAAATGTTTAAAAAAAAAAAAAAAAAAAAAAAAATCATTTGCTTTTTACAGTTTAGTTTTATGAAAAGGAAGCAAATAACATGATACACCGTGCTAAAATATTAAATTTGTAGAAACTATGAAAAACTTGACACTCCTAAATAGCACAATAATTGCACTTGTACAAACGCTGACAATAATTCATGGCAATTAAGTTTCATTGTTGATCTCCTGTGAAGACTCCCAACTAAATCATATATAAATGTAAAAAAGTGATTTAACAAAAAAAACTTTTTTTTTTTTTTTTTTTTAATATCCCATTCACAAGTCCTTCAGTTTGAGTGCTTTGCTACATAATGCGGTTCTGTAACTATTTTTACATTCAAATGATGACTACACTCGTCCAGTCGTGGCATGCACTAAAATCGTGCCTCAGGCCATAAATTACAAAATGTACGCGTTAACTGTGATTGACAGCCCTAATATAAACCAAATTTAGAGTACCATTAGATGTTCATATGCATCTTATCTGCAACTGAATTATTTTAATTTCATTATAACACCATGAAGATTGCGTGGCAACAGTCTGTTGTATTTAAGCAAATAATGCTATTGTAAACAAATGCTCAGTGGAACTAACGGTAGTATATACATTGTTCTGAAGACTACAGATTAAAATATTTTTCACATTTAACCTCCTTGCCTCTCCTCAATCGGTTGACAAAAATCTCTAGGCCTGTCCAGTCTGTGGCACTTGGCAACTTTCACAGACATTGTGCATGGAAAGTATTATTGTACAGTATATTACAACTAGAGAACCCAGGCAAGTAAAAAGCCATTCACATCTGGAACCAAGACTTAACTGAAGTAGCTAATCTGAAAGGCTCCTGCAAGTAAATCCTCACATGTATCTCTAGCAGTACTGGTGTTGGATGATCTTCTTAAGGGCTCTTCTTTTTAGATGCATGGATTCAAAAATAAAAAGCATTTTACTCAGATGCCTCATTTTATGAAAAATAATTTGTTAGTTTAAAACAAAAACAAATTGATAGAATCATATTTTAGGATTGCACATTATTCTTTGTGGTGTTAAAACTTTATTTTCTTAAATGCAAACCTCTTTTAGATTTACAGTGCTGGGACAGGGGGATTGAGATCACTGTCCTACAAGTCTATTGTGTCGCTGCTAACACTCGACTTGTCAATTTGTCTGCAAACATTCGTAAATTCAGATTGAAGATCTAAGCCTGATTCTCCGGGCCTGTCCTGGAAAGCAGAACCCAAGGCCTGGTAATGTCTTTGAATTTGAGGTTCCTGGTCTAAGCTTGAGTGGGACAGGTTTCTTGATGGGATTTGGTTACTGCCTAGGGACGAGTAGCCAAGCCTCTCTGGACTTGAGCAGAGCACCAGTGATGATCCGTCGTGGGACAGTTTGTAAAGACCGCTTGTGCTGCTGCCTCGCCACTGCTCAGTGGATGATGTTGCGTTTAATGTATTGGAACTGGATATGTAACCTTTCAATGGCGGCACCAAGTCCATCTCTATGCAAGAGGAAGTCCTGTAGAGGCCTCGGGCAGCAGCACTCTCTTTGGAAGCTCCATTGTCCGCTATGTTTTTAACACTGAGAGACAAGTTGCTGGAGCTGTAGAGCTTAGAGTTCTGGAAGAGGCTTTGGGGAAAAAGGGCTTCACTGAAAAGAGCTTCATCGATGCTGCGTCCTAGATTTATAGGGGAAGGGGGCCTGAGGTCTACTGTGGAGTCACTGTCCATCTGGATGCTGAAAGAGGAGGTTCTTGAGCTATGTATGGGCTTTGTATTTAACTCCTTGTCTTTTGCTAATAAACCCCTGTTACTATGGTATAGAAGATCAAGGCCTTCTATGCTGCCGAGGTGGTTCTCCACTAACGTATAGAGAGGAAGGCATTCGTTTTCACCCCGGGTGATGGTGTCGCAGATCACCAGCTTTTCCTGCTGGGAGGAAGACCACTGGTAGTTGTTTGGGAGGATGGGTGTTTTCATTGTCACATGGCTGTGAGACATGCAGAATATCTTGGACAAACAGGTACACTGGGGTGCATCATTAGAACAAAAGAGAGGATACATTACAATGAGGGCCAAAGTAAGGCACATGCCAACCTCGCATATCCTGCAGCTCAAATGGAAGGCCCACCAGGGCCAAGGGTGGAATACCTCCATTCCACCAAATCCCAAGGCATGCAGCATGGCATACAACTGAAGAGCTGCACATAATAGTGCAAACAATGCAGAGAATGCTGCCGTCATTGCTGCTTTATCCCAATCCTTTAAGTCTGCAAAAGGGCACCTATTGTGCCTTTCTATTGGTGGAGAAGTATTGTTTAAATGGTAAATGTGCTTGGCATCTGCTCTCACGTAACAGTAGAAAATGAAGTATAAAATTGACATAAAGGCCGTCAAGGCCACAAATACTCCTTGTGACACAAAAAACAGCCAAGGAAGCTGAGTAAAGAGTTGCACTACCAGAATTGAGCCTAAAGAGGAAGAAAAGTGCAGGAACACTACTATGGCTAAGAAGCATGGATGTTGAAATACAGAGTAGGACAACTGCATCCTGGACCTCATTGAAAGGAGCAGGAAAACAATTCCAAAAGCAGAGGTGAGGCAAGGAAATGGCACTTCATACAGGAGTACTGTTGCAGGTGCAGCTAACTTGTCCTGGTGGTTATAGGCATCGTAAAACATGGAAAATGTTCTGCTGGAACCAGTTATCAAAAGAAACACATCAATGGTCACAAAGTAACTGTAGCCTGATTGGCATCTAAAAGGTAGACACAGCAAGCTTAGAGCTGAAAGGAAGACCACTAGAGAAAACAATGACCCTACTCCATAGATGTGGGCTTCCCAGGCAACACCCCATGTTGCCATTGCACTGTTCCAGTCTGCGTGGAGAGGAACAAACATTGGGGGAAGTAGAAACAGGTTGTAGGATTCATTTTCTGGATCCTCCTCATCAGGAACAGCAGAACTCCAGGTATCTGAGGAACCGCATTCCCCAGTTCTGTCTTGGTTGCAGTCAGACAAAGCTGATGGATCAACATTCACCGTCGCTGAAGACCAATCCTGATGAGAATCTGTACCTACAGGTAGTAAGAGAAATGGATTTAATATGTTATAGAAACACCAGTTAAAAAAAGACACTTCCGTCGAGATGCTTAAAAGAAAACCTGACAACTTCCTGTCTGCTGTTTTCCAGTTCAGCTTAACCCTTTATGAAGTCCACACTTAGGGGTTGAATTGATCAGCCTACAAGCCATGGTGGCATTTTAAAATCATTTTACAGTACCAGAGGAGCCTGGATTGTATTACTGGCGTAAATACAGTATGTAAGTATGTATGTACGCATTCATGTGTTTAGAGTGCTCAATTATTGTTCCCTGGATTTTCTCCCCAGTTTAGAATGTCCAATTATGATCACTCACAGCAGTTTAAGAGACCTGAAGATAAGAGGGCATCCTACAATCCCTTACACCCAGGAGCTGTAGGGCGATTTTAAGAGAAACAATCTCTGCATCCCCAGCGAAGACTAATGTCTTCCCACATCTTATCTTCCATGAATATATGACTTGCCCACCCTACATACCATATGGCCATACTGGGGCCTCTCGGCCACTATTTAAAAAGTGGTGCCCTTTTTATGATGTTTGCAATCAATATTAATGGTTCTTATTGCAATTGCAGCCTGCCATACAGTAGATGATAGTACAGTATGTAAGAGTCTTTATAGAAGTATGAGCCAGCATCATAAAGATACCAGATGTCCTTGTGGTTTTCTGGTTGAGGACAAGAAGGTGCTGGACCTTACAACTAGAAAGACACTATGGCTGAGCTAGCCTACATTTATGTCTATGGCAGGCAATTAAAACGGAAGAGCAGTTCAACAAAGACTTGTCAGCAGAATTAAAAAAAAAAAAAAAAAAAAACAAAAAAAAAAAACAACAACAATCTTTCAGTAATCACAACAAGAACCATTTAGAATGATTTCAAACCTTAGAAAACAGAACATGTAATTTGAAGGTACTTACTCTTGAATATTAATATATCCAATATGCTTTCAAATGTTATTGTCAGTCTTAATTATTAAATGTAATGCAGGCCAGCAATTCTAGACCGGGGGGTTGATTTCATTGTTCAATACTCGACCAAAACAAACCACAACTTGATTTTTGCTATAACATTTTGTACTGAATTGCACTAAATTGCTATCCTTCTGTCATGTGTAAGCTGTAGTACTGTATGTATCTCTTCTTTGTCATTCCACCAATTTGCTGTGGTGATCAAATGATGATGATCATGAAAAATGATATATCATTTCCGCACAAAATGGTTTCCTTTTACAGAATATTAGTTCTA
Source organism: Polyodon spathula (assembly GCF_017654505.1). Classification (NCBI taxonomy): domain Eukaryota; kingdom Metazoa; phylum Chordata; class Actinopteri; order Acipenseriformes; family Polyodontidae; genus Polyodon; species Polyodon spathula. The sequence continues at coordinate 12,610,262 of NC_054540.1, forward strand.
AAAATGCTACACGGAAAGCATTAAATATTATGATTAACTGCCCTGCCTTATTGAAAATGTTCAAATCACAAACCACACTATAATACATTTTAATATCTGTTTTCACAGGAGCAATTATGCTACATATCCTCCGTAAACATTATTTAATCTAGGAATAGAGATTTAAAAAAGAAAAATCCTTTGCACTCTTGACAAAATGAATCTATGTTAATAGGCAGCTGGTGACTCAATACAATAGGTAGCACAATTGTCAAGGCGTTGACAGGTGTGTAAAATGTAACTAAGTAAAAAAAAAATAATAATAAAATGTATGTTATAGTTGTAATGTAGTTACATTTACAGTTTATTATTATTGTTACTATTATTATGACTTTTAAAATATTTGTAGTCCCTTCTGAAAACTTATTCAAAATAAGGGTGTTACTCATGGTTTCTTTTATTCGCTTTGGGTGGGTATTATTTCGGGACGATGGACCAGGCTAGTCATCAGTGAAAATCCATAGTCTGTAGATTACTGTACTGCTAGAAATGTATTTGAAAGAAATGCACTTTTTAGGCTTTTCTTTCAAACTAACACCTACTCTGTAACTTCAAAAACTATTCGTACTAAAAGGCTTTTCGCCTGCGGTCAATATTTTTAATGTTGATTCCCTCTTTCATGGATATAGAACCCATTCATTGTTTTCTTTTCCACTCACGAGAGCTGTTCTGATCAGTAGATGCCCTGACTTTGCCTCTGTTGCTTCAAGTTCTGTAGTAATGCAGTAATAACCACCTTGGGCACCATGTTGTGTGTGTGTGGGGGTTTTTCGTTTGTTTTTTTTCAGGTAAAAAGTTGTCTGATTCTTTCAAATCGCATACCTATATCGAATATATTTCAAAAGATGAATTATTTTAAGTATATGGTACTATATTTACTTTATTATGTGAGAGACACTACTGCCCAAAAATTGCAGCAGGCCCTTTTTCAATGTTACACAACAGGACTATTTGAGACTTTTCAAAGCAAATGTAAAAAGATGTAGAAAAACTTGATAACGCAAACATATAAAATTGTGTCTTCTTTCTCCTTGTTTATTACTGCACTGCCCATTAAAATATGTGGGGAAAAAGACTTATCCAACTCCAATAGTACGTAGTTATACAATAGAATAGTATAATGGTGGTAACATTTCCATTTTTAGACATATGAACTGATTTTTTTTCCATTGTGTTGCCATTTCTGGTAATATGGGGGTCTGCTAATGGTTCTGCTATGGTTTCTTTATAGTAATTGTTATATTTGAATAAAGTGCACAAACAGCTGCTTATAAACCGTAATACTTGACAACAACCACACTTGCAGCATCTTGTATCCTAGCAACGATAAGCATGACAATCGCGTTAAGTTATCTGACAACTCGTAACTTAGCAACCATAAGACCATTGATCGCTCTTAAAGGTACAAACCATTTTAGTACTAAATCCACAATGGCTATGCATACAAGATAACAGTAATGCACTGGATTTATTGTATCCTAAAGGTATTTGTAAAAGTTCTCAGTAACGGCAGGTGAGATTCGACCTTGACACCTGAGTCACCAACTAATAGGGAAAAGAATTTCATAAAATGCCCCTTTCTCCTATTACCCAGTTTACTTAGTGCCAGTAAAGGTTAGCATTGTCTTAACAATACTCTTAACATTACCGTTAAACTTTTAACCAAAGTCTGTTTTGTAAACAAGGCAACCATTAAGGATCCTCAGGTACACACAAACCACTTGATGTTTTTCACAAGTCTGCCCACGTGACACTCCCCTCTTGACCCACAATGCTTGATTGTATAGGAAGGTTATTTAGCAATAAGACCATTTAAATAAGGAAAATGACTGACTGCTGCGTTTTCAAAATATGTCTGTTTTCTAAACATTTGGCAAAGATACCAGATGACAGAGCCCAGAGGAAGAACAGTGGCTGAATTGACCAATATGAATGGTCTGCACCATCCATGTGCTTCATCTGTTGAGAACAGTTGATGTCTCTGTTAAGCAATGTTGTCACAACTTGCTGCAGGACTCCAGTAGTAATGCTGTGGATAGGAGTAACAATGATTTCTACCTCTTCTCCCATCTCTATTTTGTAATATTAGAGCACTACATTGTTAAAATTCGACTTTTGTAATTGTGGTGCATAATGAAGGTTTAGACTATTAAAACAAAATAAAACCAACCTAACTTATTTTTTAAAATATTCGATGACAAAATTGGACCTGTAAAATAAATAATAACGACTGTATTTTTTACACAGATATTACAAACGAAAAGAAAATTAACAGTAACACCGCATTTCAAAATCAGATGTTGAAAAGCGGGTCTTGGCGCACACTACTATGAAATAATCTTTTTTACATTTGTGTAATTGTTTTTATCAAACAGAAAACATAAAACATGATTATGTGAACGCTAGAGAGTAACGCTGTAAGCAGGACCACCTGTGGGTATGAGAGGCTGATCACACATTTGTTTTCATCTTGTTGTATTATCTTTATATAATTGAATTTACCTGCTGTCTCTGGATGGAAGGTTTTTGAAGGGGAATGGGTGGCAGCTGTCTGGTGGGCCTGTGCACTCTCTGTAGGGTTGATGGGTGCTAGCTCCTCACTGTCAAACCCACTGTCTGCGTATGTTAAGGTTGCTGCAAAAGATTTGTTTCAGAGGCTATCGTTTCAAAGCACGAACACACGTATTGCGCACACACAGGGCTACACAAGCTATATACTCCAAATCATCATTAGTAAGATTTTTTTTCTGAACGAGAAATAGACCAATTACTCTAAAGTAAAAAAAGAACCCGCTTCTGACTTACTACGACATAGATAGTAAATTCAAATTTCTGCTGTTCATATTCACTTTTTGTCACAAAAAATGACAGACAATATACTTCATAAATACAGCCGTAAATATAAATTAAATTCAGTGAATGCTAGACCATTTGAATATACGCTGACCCTCAAACGTTGATGTAAATATTTCAAATGATATTCGCAGGGTTTCATTTATGCCGTGTAACCGGCTATACTCTAATTTATGTAAGTCTTGTCTTACATTTAAGTTTTTGCCACACAGAGTTGACCATTCTTTTATGCTTTCCAGTTGTTCTCAACATAGGTTTTTTTCTGTAACTGTTTGCATGGTTTATTATCTAAATAAATGGTACTGTCCGTCTTCGTGTCAATATGGTGGCAGAAAGAGATTCATGCCATGAATGTGGAACATTTTGGGACATTAATGCTTTGCCTTAATTTTACGGTTTTATGGTGACTAACCTACACATAAATTAAATTGCTAGTTATTTTTTATTCAATACACACAATAAGTTATCAGAGCAAACAAGTCTCTGTTTTTCAAAACTGATTAAAACACATTTAAAATAATTTAAAAAGAGGGTGTTGAATGTAAAAACAGATAATAGATTAATACATCAATACATTAAATGTAATTTCTCCACTGATCTGATATATCAACTGAAACCCAGTGCATTGGAATCTAAAGCTCCTAACCTGGTCCCAACCCGGGTTTTGGCTACCCAGGTCACAATCCCATGTAGTGTGAAACCACATACCCAGGTCGACCCTAACTCTACCCGGGTTGGCAGTGACCCACCTCAGGATGTGGGCTGACGCGCTTTGACCCGGATCAATCAAGACAAAATGCCCGATGGGCCCTCGTAATTGGACGATGTAACAAACAGCCAAGCCAGAGTGAAGGTTTCACTTCTGCAAGGAATTTATTGATTTGAGACTCACCATGAGCCAAATTGCAGCGATAAAGAAACATCTGCTCTAATCAACATCTGGGCCAATGACTGAATCCAGAGAAGCTTGGATGGAATTGGATGGAAGCATCCTTAACAAGCACACCATTTTGAAAGCCTGAACAGATGGAAGGGGGGTCATGTGAACATTGCTGCTTCCAGGGAATTGTGTACTTGTTTCTGTCACCCAGGTTGAACCTGCTTCTTCAAAAAGCAGTGTCAAGCAACATAGCCGACCTGCATGACACCAGGCAGTGACCTGGGTAAAGCATGCCAGTGTGAAAGGGGCTTAAAAGTTCCATTCAGCCCTTTGATTGGGTACAACTCAAAAGGAGCTTTCAGGCTCCAACAGTATATTACCATGCCAATCTACACCAATACTAACCTTAAACAACCTTAGCAGACTGCATACAAAGATCAATTTGATCTGTTTAAAAAGAAAAGCAGCCATGTGAATTTGAATCTGATGGGTTAGACACTATGACATTGCTGCCAACAGCCTACAGGAAGAAAGCTGTTTGATAAAGGCTTTCAGACCCAGCGTGATTAACTTGTCTAGACTGTAACACTATTGTCACCTCCCATGGGTTCAATAAGCTAGTATGTTCATGGTGTTTAAATACTCTGATAATACTTTAAGCCACTTTATTGGCAATTTTGGTGTCAATTGAAACAGTTTTGTTTTTCATATTTTGATGGTAAATTTGTTATCGCCAGATTACAAAATATTGTATGGACTAATTGGTTGCAATCATTCATTTCAGTTTGATTCCTGATATGGACAGTAAATTTAATCTTGAATACAAAATTCAGATTTGCAATGGTTAAACCAGAAAATCTTAACATTAGACAAGGTTAGTAATGAGAACATGAGTACAACTGAATATTTTTAATGTCGTTATCTACATATTGCTTACAAAAAGCCTGAAATTGTACATACCCAAAAAAAACCCCCAAAAACAACCATACAGTAAATTAATTTATTAGTGCTAGTGCTGGTGAATTCATTAGGGTTTCCAAGGATGCACCAGTATATTCGCCAATTAATTTTAATATCTCCACTGGGTTCTATTTGAAGATAGTAGCAGAGCCAATTTAAAGAGGCAATTAAATTTTCCTAGGAGATTCACATGGTTGGTTTAAATATACTTGCTTTAAGTCTAAATATGTAAGAAACCTGAAAAAGTATGTCTTTTAATTGTGCCTGTGTAGCAACATATTCTTTTTAAATATAAACATGTGCCCCATATTCTTAGAACTGCAACAGGAGTTAAATGAATTTACATACTTTACCTATCAATAAATGAGTAAGAGGATTATACGTTGATATCATGATATCCCGTCTGCACAATTCCATTCCACAATTCTAAAGTACAGTAAGTGCTAATTGTAAATATCTGTGAATTACTTTTATCAATGGTAAAAGTTGGCACTGTTAAACTGATTTGTTAGTTTGTGGCCTATAAAATAAAATCTCATAAGAGCTGATTTAATATTTGTATTTATATTTAAACAGTTTAGATATGAAATAGAGATGTGTGTACATGTTCAATAATATTAGACTTAGTTTCCTTTTCAGATACTTAGCTAAAAAAAAATTCTTAATTATATTTATAAATTTTTGTGCACCCTGTTGCATTTTTGACAGTTTTAACACATAATTACACTTCAATAAATGGATAACTGCATATCAATAAAATACTGGTTCATGACACACACAAAAATAAAACATTCTCCAAAATGCTCGTTCAGAAAGAAAAGCCAGCTATATAAACGGTATATTAGATTTACATTCACAATTTTTAAACCAAATCAGTTGAGCTTGAAAAGAATTCAAAGTAATGTTCTGATTGGAATCGCTGTTTCTAACCATTGTAATTCAAAGCCAGAATTGGTAAAGGGAATATAAAATATCCCTGTGATAAAGGTGTTAGCACTCAGAAATGAAAATGAGAAAATGTCTATAATAAAGTGGCTCAGACACACATCCACGTAGTCTGTCTGTTCTTAGCTATTTTCTGGTAGGTCAGGTGTTTCTTATATGTGTTTATTATATGCTATCAATTGAGTAGATAAAAAGTGATGAATATCATAGATACAGTAATAGATCAAATGCAGAACCGCACACACGTGTGTATATATATATATATATATATATATATATATATATATATATATATATATATATATATATCCATGTGCATGTGAGCACCCTCAGAGATAACTGCCACTACACACATTTACCGGTATTGAAAGAGATATTGTAGTTATGACAAAAATTCAAATGTCTTCAAAATAATCCATTCCTATATAGTATACCCTAAAAGGATTGTATGCTTTCTTGAAACTGCCTCAAAATTTAATTTCTTTTTGCATCAAAACATTATTTCATCATGAAATGAATTCTAATATATGACCAAAGAGAGAAAAATGGGGGTGAGTGGGAGCGGGAGACTATAGGTGCTGTGTAACATGCTCAGCATCCATGACTAGGTAAAGATACTCCCTAAGGATCTGGCATATAAAAGATTCCGAGTGCATACGGAGTGCTGATACGCACTGCAGCATGTGTGCCAGGAATTTTGATTGTGTTAGACCACAAAGATACAACAATAACAATTTAGAGCTGTCACTTCCAAAAATTTAGCTGCATTTTATTTGAAGGCAGTAGGTGGTGTGTTTGCATGTCATATTTTTTACAGCGTAACTTAGCATAGCACATTAAAACGTGTTCTTTGAAATGTGATTATAATGTTCATATATTTCCATCTGTTACAGATAAACTGAAAAAAAGTATAGATTATCCAGATTAACAAATTAATCACTATTGAAAATACAGATTGACATCACCATGGGTTGTTTGTTTCTACCTATAATGCAATCCAAAAGATTGTGCGGGAAAGAAATTATGGTTCATTGCTCTTAACATCCTCAATATAAACAAGTCAAACGATGGTGTCTGGAGTATAAATTAATCTTCAATACAAATGCAGCCTTTTGGAGTGTAAAAGGTTACAGTCCATGTGCCCATTGCTATGGCAACACTGTGCAGGTAACCAGGTCAGGTAGAATTAGAAAATGGGAGCCCTTCCCGCAGGAGTGGTGTTGAAGGATAGCAGTCAGCTAATTACTTTTTATCCTGATTGGCTTATAAGAAAATGATCTCTAGTATTTGATATGAGTAAAGATAGAAATAATACTGTAGAGGAACATATTACGTTTACCTCTATTTCTTCATTCTGCCTGATTTTTTTTTAATTATAGAGAGATAACCCTACTGGCATCTTGTGTTTAGAACTAACTTGAGTCCCTTGCCTAACCCAGGGAAATCTAAAATTACAGTTCAAGACAAAGTACCAAGATACCAAGGGGGCACACAAAGATGAGCTCTGTTTAGTCAACTGTTTAAAGCATTGTGATTGTTTAACTTAATGCTAAAATAAATTCAATGACAAACTATTTGTATTTATAAATCTAGAACTATGTGTATTTCAATTATGGATGTTCTTTTCTCCATTTATATGCCAATTAAGTAAGTGAAATTAAATTACAATAATTTCAATGGATTTCATTTATTTTAACTTTTTTTTTTTTTTTTTTTTTTTTTTTTTACCAGGTTATGCATATTACATTCACTCATTATATCCACTCCAAGTCAATGTGGTATTTCCCCATGGTCTGTCAGAAACCCATGTATGTGAAACTGGTTCTCTAAAAAACAAGGAAAGCTCATTTTATCTTGAATGATGTTGGATACATGGCAGTACTCTATGTGGAAAAAAGAAGGCTCTAAAGCATGACTAGTAAATATTTTATTTCACTGGAAATACTTGAGTAAAAGGCAGCTTTAAATTGTGTTAAATAAGTACTACAGTGCTACAAAATAAAGTTGCCCAATAACAAAATAAAAGATGAATTCACAGTTTAACAAATATTTAATTGAACCCTTGCTTAGAGAAATAAATAACAACACTTACTGTCTAATGTTTCAGTTCCTGGAGTCTTAGAAAATGTTATTTTTTGGGAAACATCTTCATGTAGAATTTTACTTTCATTAAATACAACTTCATCGGCAACTGTGGGGAGCAATCCCGTGTCCTCATTATCAGTAACCATTTCACCCTCTATTAACCTCAATTCAGAATTTGGTTTCTTCACAGTAGTTGGTTCCTGGTTAATGGGTAATCCAGTTGATTCCAACCTCACATTGGCAACTGTGACTGTTCCTGGTGTTGGAGATTCAAGGTTGAATGATTTGGGGGATTGTGATGGAGTAAGAAGCTTAGTTGTCTCCAAGATCAAGATATCAGAGGCAGGTAGAGGAGTATTACTGTTTTTAGTTGTCATAAAAGGCCTTTTATCCACTGTTTCTTCCTTAGTTGTATATGGTTTTTCTTGGTTGCTTGTGAAAGTGTTAATCGGTAAAGTAGTTTGGTCAAGAGGAAGTTCCTTTTGGTAAGTTGGAAGGCGGCTGCCTGTTCCAGTCTTGACAGATGTAAACATCGACAGTATCACAGTTTCGGAGGGCAGTGACACAGTGCTAGGTCTTGTAAAATCATTTGCATTATTTCTCGGTGTAGTCCCTGTTTCCATGGGTCTTTCGGGTTGAACGTTTTTGTCTTGTTTTCTTTGGAATAATGGTAGGATTGGTGAAGGCCCAAAGCTTGTACTCATGCCCTCTGTACTTGGTCGGGTAGATTCAAAATTTGTATGCTGAAGATCAGCTGACAGACTGAAGGGTAATAAAAGGAAAGAAGGTGTTTTAGATGCTACTGTAAGGTCCGTAGGCACCCAAGATGGTCTAGAGAAGGTGCCAAGCTTCGCAGTGTAAGACTGGTGATGAGGAATTAGGTCTGTCTTTGGGGATTGTGGTGAGGTATGTGCCACCACATTTTTCCCCTCAGTTTCAGGAAGAGAGGTCCCTGGTAGTGAACACCATAGAACAATCATCAACATATAGCCTTGATCAAGCATTGTGCCCTTGCTATAAATAAATTAAATAACATTTAAAAAAATAACTGTAGTCATAAGCAGTCTTCCATCATCTGCAAATTCACCAGGGGGATTTTGACCATAATAACTGTTCTTTGGTTCACCTGGAAAATAGACATATGTGAAAGTCAACAAATATTCTTAATGTAGCACAATAAAGTCATACACCACACATTTCATTCTCACCATTGATCCTTTCTTTTGTAATTCTTGATGTAAACTGATAACATGTTAAACATTTTAGACAATAGTATAGGGTCATTGGATAGTGAGCTTTGTGTAATAATGGATCCAGTAAAAGGGAGCCATCGTAGCTTAGAATCATCAGTATCACGTAACCCATACACTGAAAACTTCCATCAAGAGTTATAATAGTAGCTACTGGTAACATTAAGTCCAATTATCTGAGACAGTTATTAATTTCACTTGTTTTAGCACCAGTCATTCACTCTTACAAATCTCAGTTATTCAAATATTCTTGAATTTGTCCAAAGTTCTAGTTGTTTCTGTAGAATCAAATTCAAAATGGTGGCATGTAATAAAAAGTGATTTCATAATGCATTCTTAGAGCATCAACAAAAAGTAAAAAGTTAGACATTTGTCATCAGTATCAGAATGTGTATTCACCATACAGTTTTTTTTATCTCTAAAGGTTAGATTAAAAAAATATGTTTTTCTGTTTAAGAGCAACTGTGGGACAAAAGGGAAATTAAGCAGTTTTATTTTTTTTAAATAAAAATCATTCGGATTGGTTCTTATTACATTTACTCTGTATTAAGGTGACCTGGGTTTAGGATCTGCTTTTCTGTTCTAGTTATCTGCCATAGATGTCTGTAACCCAGGCTAGATCAACCAAGGGGTCCTCATAGAAGTAGCCAGCGCAATCTAGATGTCACTGACTCTCACCTCTATAAAGACAACTTGAACAGAACAATGTGCAGCTACTTATGCTTTTAAAAAAATGGCTTATTGATTGGTTTGTTATTGTGTTTGTCCCATTTGTCTGATATTTCCCACTCAGAAACAACAACCGATCTGAAAACAGACAAGCCTCCTGGATATTCTCAGTCCCTGAAGCAACAACTGTGCTCCAAGAATAGTTCACATTGAGCAATCATTAATTGCTTGTCTTTAAAGTCCAAAGCTATTAAAATAAACATTTACATTTCAGTTAACCTATTTTCTTTTTATTAAAGAACACTGTGCTTCTTTTTTAATCCTAGCCCCAGGAAAATGTACAAATTATTATTTTTTTTTTAATTGACTGCTGAAAACTGTAATCAAGCCTATCTAATGTTATGTTACTACTGGTAAGTAACTGCGACTGGATACACATCATCCCTGTGCATATTATGTTTTGTATTTTGCATTTGTTGATTAATTATTTTAAAATGTATTGTTTAAATTTGTATAAACTACAATGTTTTGGTATTGTTTTTGCAGCATGGACGGGGTTAAACTTCCCCATCCATGCTAACGCCATGCAGAATGTGACCGTCTCCAGATTAATTAATTTATTATTAATTTGGAGACGGTCACATGTATAAAAACTTGCAGCTTTGGCTGATTGGGGAAGATTGTTTTCAGAGTGGAGAAAGTTTACAAACGAGAGGAGGCCATTCGGCCCATCTTGCTCGTTTGGTTGTTAGTAGCTTATTGATCCCAAAATCTCATCAAGCAGCTTCTTGAAGGATCCCAGGGTGTCAGCTTCAACAACATTACTGGGGAGTTGATTCCAGACCCTCACAATTCTCTGTGTAAAAAAGTGTCTCCTATTTTCTGTTCTGCTACTCTTGTATTTGGACCAGCATGATACTTGTCTGTTCAGTGTTTGTTTGCTGCATAGTCTGTTTGTTTTGGCCATCGTGCCTCTTTATTTTGGAAAGTGTTTTGTTTTTTCAATCTTTTTATTTTACAATAAACCGGCTCAATAGTGCATTTATTCATATCCCAGCACTGTTGTCTGTGTCCACTGCCTTCCAGGTCTGACGTCCACACAGCAGCCATCCTGGTCACAGTAACATGACTAATTTGAGTTGGAAATCACAGTGCTTGATCATATTGGTATTCCAATGCTCATACCATGACTTTCTGTTGCATGTGGAGGCCTAGGTTGCTAAAACAGTTAAGGTATTTCTCATGAAATATGGATGAGGCCAAATGCAATTATAATTGATAAATGATTTGTAGAGACCTTTCTAAAGTATTATTGAAAATCATAGTCATCAGTCTATTTAGCAACCGCACTTGCAGAGTTAGGAGTACAGAGAGCAGTAGAATCGCTGTATGACATTTCTGGGGCACGAAAATGCAAAAAAATTGTCAGAGGAAGGGCAGCAAAGAACTCTTGGTGCACGGCAAAGAAAAGAAAAGTTTTCTGAGCAGGAGCTGAGAGTCTTTATGGCTGAGATCACTCACCATGAAACAGAGTTGTTTGGAAAAGCCTCAGCCAACATCACCTTAGAAAATGATATGTATTGGCCTGTCCTTTTTAGCAGGACATCCAGAAATTTGCCTAGCACTCTGGAAAAGGTGGATTGGGCTATCTGTCCAGACATTCCAACTGTGGTCTGAAAGGAATCAGAGGCTAAGTAACGTAGAAAACACAGCACTTTCACATGTGCAGGGATAGCGGTCCCTAGATTGATGCTGGGGTCTAGCTCATCCATCAATTGCCCTTCTCCTCCAAATGTGTTCCTGTCTCTCTTCGCCGCATCAGGAAGTGCACCACAGCAGCCGTTCTGAAGCCAATGACAGGTCTCTGCAGGTGTGTGCTGTTACACAGCTCTAAGTTACTCGCTTCTACAATGGTTTGCACCTTGTAAGAAGAGGTGGGTCAGCAATTGCTTAAGTGCAAGGCAATCCTTACATCACATTATAATGTTTGCGCCCACTTATTGTCCAGATCCCGCCCAATTCCATGCTCTTTTCCCCATTCTTTATATACGCCGCGTTTTTTGCGACCAGGTAAAATCAGACTTTTCAGCTGCTAAACACGATTTATGGCAGCATTAAGGGGGTTTTGCACCTATCCTTACATCACCCTTTAGACCAATGACAAATAATATCACAATAAAGACAGAACACTGTTTATGGGGGAGGCTTTTGTGCAGAAGAAATCCTCTCCCTTAAAGAGTGCATATAACAATATAATTAGCAGCATTGTTCCTCCATAGATTAGTGGTAATCTATTTAATGACATTTCACAGTTCAAACAATTGTGCCATAGCTTTTCGTTTTCAAAGACATGAGAACATGGGGACATGTCAGATCATGCTTGAAGAATTTAGGACTTTACATTTTGTTATTATATTGTGTCATTCTTGAACACTACCCAGTTTCACCAATGACCTTCTGCCATCACAGCCCCCCTCTCTCAGGGTCGGGGGTTTCAGGATGATTTGTCCTGTTCTTCTGTGATTCCCAAGCTTATAATTGTTACATGTTAACAGAACATGCTTACTATACATTATCAAGGTTAACCATGGTGTTTACAATGTTTTACCACACCTTAATGTCACCATCCTTTTACTGTGCTTAACGACACCTTGCTATGCTTTTACCATGGACTACCACAGTAGAATTGTGTAAGGAAGAGTACAAGACAGACCAACGGGCAGACAGTGAGGAGGGTAGATATTTAAACAGCCTACCTTTAACTGATTTGTTTTTCTGTCTCATGCACTCTCTGTCTTTGTGATTGTGAACCTGCCACTGTCCTGTTCATAATCTTCTCACAGATTTGGATTTTGTCTAAGGATTATTTTTTTTGAATACATATTTTTTAAATCTCTTACACTGAATATATTAATCTCCTGGACAAAAACAAACAAAAAATAACATAAAAATCCTGAGATTATCGTGTTGCTTTTGTTTTGTATATAGGTCTCACCGAGATCTGTAAATGTTTTAATAATAGTGATCATCACAGTAAATAGATACTGAGCATCAAAAGAAACTTATCACTTATATTTAGATAAAATTCACTAGGTGTGATCGAAAAATGACAAACTCTGTTTTAGAGCAGGTGCAGTGACTTTTTATTGTGCTGATTAACAATTGACATCACAAAGATGTTGCAAAATGATCTGTCAATCTTGGGCAGATGATGTGACTCTTGGTCTCCAAGTTTGTGGCTTGTCATTGATAGAGTTTGTCTGGTTGTACCGTCTCGCCAGATTTGAAATTGCTGGCTGTGAGCACCCAAAACCGCGAACCACAGTACGCTGCCCTAGTCCAGCCTTCAACATGCCGATTGCACGAAGGCGCTGCTCTCTTGTCAGACGTGGCATATTGTTTTTTTTCTGTGATTTTCTTTATTGCTTTTATACAAGCTTGCAATTCAACAGCTGAAATCACTCCATATCCAGTGCCCAATCAACTGTCTCACTAATTAGGTGATTAAGTGCATATGCTTCGGTCATAATTAGTCAAACGTGTCATGGTCAAGGATGATGATCGAGTGATTAAGAAGAAACCAAAAACATTTTGTCAATGTCCACCATTTATATACCTTTTTTTTTTTTTTCAAAAATAAAAGTGTTATAATAGTGATGTTTCTTTTGATGCTCAGTATATTATGTCTTGAGTGCTGGGTTGCATACAATGATCAGTCTTCTATGAATGATTTCGAGATTATGCACATATTGGCAATGCATTATTTGTAAATGTGAACAGATGAGGGATGTTTGGCATTCTTACCCCCTACTAAATTATGTTAAGGCAGAAAGGATACAAATATTCCCATTCAGACTGTTACTAAAGACTGCGTATATTTCACCTTATGTGTTATAAAAAAGAGTCCTACCTACTTTGTATATATATTGCACATGACAGATGCATTTTATGCTTGAAGAGAGGGTATCTGCACTAGCTGAGGTAAATGCTCTATCTAATTTTATTTACATAACCCAATTACCTATTTGTATATATAAATACCCAGGATATTCTCTGAAAAAAGCCTCATACATAAATTAACATCTGTTTTAATTTTCCATTTATGAATAGTATTAAAATAGTGTTATGCTGATACTGGGCTTTCATAATAACAATTACTGCATATAACCATTGCCTATTTTGATTCAACTGTATGTATAATACCGATATATAACATACACCACCCATTTTGTTGTGAGAATGAAGGGAGCCAGGCAGTAACCTATTGGTTTAAATGGGATTTAATTGGTCTATTTCTCTAGATGGTTTCAAACATTTAATGAGAGATGTTTATAAAAATCTATTTTTATCTCACCAGTATTTTTAATTTATTCTATGCCCTTTAGTCATATATTTAACTAATTTATCCTTAGCCCTAAATACTGCCCTTTCAGAATGTATGCATTTCCTGTAGGTTTTAGAGAGATTTTGTGATATAGTCTGTGTAATTAGAGCATGGGTTTACAAGAAAAAAAACGGTCTGTGCAGGTTTGTCTTTCCTAGTTCTATATTTGTACATAGAATGAAATAAAATTTATTTAAGGTGTCATTGTTGATTTTTTTTAAAAGGCTAATAAAAGCTTGATCCTTTTTTTTTTTATAACCTTGCTTCGTTGCCAATACATATTCCTCTGTTTTGATAAAAAGAAACAGGTTGACTTCCCTTCCCTCAGGATTACACATTTAAAAGCAATAAATATAAATGCATCCATACAGACCCATGCAGAGACATACACATTGAGATTCACGACAGTTTTTCTCCAACATCTCTGCTAAGCTGTAACTTGTTTGTAAGCTTTCACATTTCCTACATTCTGAATAGAGCATTCATCTTTACAAATATAAACGTATATATATTTTTCATTGGTCTGTTTTTAAAATATTGTTCTGAAGACATGTACAAACAGCCAACAACAATCATCAGGCATGCTTAAAAACCTGAATATTTCTCATTTCTGCCTTATTTTTTGATCATTTTAAACTAGTAATTATGAACCTGCCTAAGGCCGTTAAGAAAAAAATTAATAAATACTTACTCCATTAATATTGGTATTTGAAATGAAATGCTTCTTGCCCTCTGCTGCAATGCTGTGGGTATCCTCTTTCTTGTGTGAGAAATAGAGTTTCTGCCTCCTCTTGCTCTCCCCCCACTTCAATCCGCCAGTGTGAAATTCAAATACACAATGCCTGTGGTCACACCTCACTGAGCAAATTATTCATTAGTGGGACTGCCAGTGCTGTGGACGCTGGGAAAGCTCGAGCCTCAGGAAAGGGGTGGGCTCCTTACACCACCACTCTCTCCACGCTCTCCTAATCCTGTCAGCAACAGCAGCAACAGCAGCAGATGCATCACCACCACTGACTGGAGCTTACAGGAGTAGGTCAAGTTGTGCCAGCGACCTAAACCTACTCCCAAGTTATGAAACCAATCTCTACAAGTTAGAGAAGGATAGCTCAGTGACCAGGTTTAAAGTTATTGACAGATATATATATATATATATATATATATATATATATATATATATATATATATATATATATATATATATATATTAGATTACGTGGTTGAACCCAAACAGTGTACTGATTCCACTATACTCCAATTACATACATCTCAAAGACAAATTATATCTATTAATTATTCTAAGATGATGTACAACATAAGACTTTAAAAAAAAAAAAGGATTAAAAAAAATAATCTGGGAATCATATGGTTTTAATATTTCAATGTCCTTAAAGAAGACTAAACATATTTGACTTACCTCCTAAACCTGTGACATAGCTTCAAAAGGACGTAATCATCATTTTCGTTGGATATCAAATGCTGTTTGCATCATTCTGGACCAGCTCATAGGACTATAAAACATGCTATAATGTGTTGCTTATGAGCTGTCATTTGTAGCCTAAAGCCTGCAAGCAGTAAATAAGTTTCACATGTTCCCACTTTACAGCGAGAATGAATGAGTTTAATAACAGTGAAATCAATATTTGGACGTTCAAAATAAAAACAAGACGTTATTCAGAAAGTGTGAAACAATATCTTGTTCTTAAAATAAATTGATGTATGACTGTGGCAGAGCACAGCTCTCCCTTTAGAAATTGGCAGGGATGGGGTTAAATTCCCCTACGTGCCTGGCTTTATTGTGTTCAGGTGGCTGGATTTGATTAGTTGATTAGCTTAATTAATGATCAATCAGCGCCCAGACACCTGACATAAAAGGAGGCCTCTGCTTCCTATTGAGAGGAGGGAGCTGAGGAAGCAGGTTTGTGATTTGTGATTTGTGATTTGTGATTTGTGATTTGTGATTTGTGATTTGTGATTTGTGATTTGTGATTTGTGAATCCAGTGAAGGCATTGCCCAGCCTGGAAACCTTTATTTTCGTAAGTTTGTTTTTTGTACTGGTTTTTTGTGCCCTTGTGCACTTTTATTTGTGTTTATTTATAATAAAAGTATATATTTTTTGAACTGCAGACTGTCTCTGGGCCTCTATCCACTCACCAGCCTGTCACAATGACATTAACCAGTTAGAAAGACAGGGGATGGAGTTGTTTTGCAGGTCCTATAACTCTGGTTGGCAATTGATCGTCCTCAATTACATTAGTAAACCCATAATCATTTATGTCAGCAATTAAGTCAGTGAAACAAGAATTTTCCAATTTTTTTTAAAGTGATCCAATAACCCCAATTCTCTGAAGCAGCACATAATTCTAAAGGAAGTATAATTTCCTGAATAAGAAAACATTTCTTGGAATGGCATCCCTGTAGCATTGCTTAGTATCCAGTCACACAACAAACATAATTTCATAATAAGAGACATATTTATTAAGATTGATTTTTGTTTTAAGTAAATAAAACGGTTAATCTTACAAAACAAGTAAAACATCATCTGAGAGGTTAATTTAAGGACTCAAAATCATACCTGCTTTGTATGTTTCTAGTTGTTTAAGATTAAGTTCCATTTTTCTTAAACCAAGGCATTATTTAAAAATAACAATATAAAAGCATAGAGCTAAACATGTGTATGAGCATATAAAAAAAGTACTTGACATTAGAAAACCATCCTATTGCTTGGTTCTACCCTCAACAAACAAGGCATTAATGAGCTGCCAGTCTGAGTGCAGTACACACACACACACACACAATAATGAATTACAAAACTAACACCTTTTTTACATGACATATACAGAGCTCCTATCTTTTGGAATTCTCTGCCCATGAAGTTCTGATCCTCCACTGGAACTGTTTTTAATGCATCCTAATTTGTATGGTGTTTTTTTTTTCTTCTTCCTTTTGTGGCCAGAAAAGTGCACTTATTGTATGGTGCATAATAAAACACAGCACACATTTCAGGTTTAACAATATTGTTCTTCTTTGTTCTATATATTGAATCACGAGGTTCTCTTTGGTCCTGATCGTCCCATGTGCACATTACAAGATTACACTGCCTGCACGGATCCCACTGGCCTGGATGAAGAGTGGCAGCATAATGAAGCTGTCTGATCCATCAACCTGCTTGCATAAGGGTTTGATCAGAAAGGAAAGCACAAAGTCTTTTATTGGTGTATGCTCTTTTTGTTTATGTGCTGTAAAGTAAATGGTAGAATGTAGCCTAAACTTTTGCCATGGGCACTTTTTTTGGTTCACCACCGTTCTTTAAGCTCTGGGATGCCAAATTTGAATCTGTTTTTTAATTTTTCTTTTACTCAACCAAATAAATTATAGGTCTCATTTGTCTGTATAAACATTCTGTGTTTCCCAGCCAAAGTCATGCATTCTGATTATTTTTTGCACTGTGAAAATATAACCATATTTTTTACCCTTGGTTTTGTCTTTGCCAATTGTATGTAGAATACTCCCATAAATCCTAATGCAGAAAATAAATAAAATTCACTCAGTAAGCATTTTTAAGAACCATTAATTCACGGATGCAGCAATAGGTAAAGTGTTTCCTTTCTAAACGTTTTTAATAATAATATAACGATATATAAAGGATATATAACGATATATATAATATATATATTATATAATATATATACTCTTATATTTTATTTTTTTTTTTTTTTTTTTTTTTTTTCATAATCCTTCCAGTGAATTTGAAGAAGAAAAAATAAATAAATGCATTCTGACTTTATAACAAATTGAAAAATATTTAACGGTTGGCTGATTAACTATACTGACTGGAGACTAAACAGTTCTGCCCAGGCAGAAAATCAGAACCTAGGCATACACTACCAATAGAAAATACTCGTATGTCAACCTGGAACTGAGACAAGACCTCACCTTCAAATTCTCTGTTAAAATCTACATTGGAGGCATGGCCATAACTAGCTTTGAGGACACCAAGGTCATGTCCTTTGTAGTTTTTGTTTGCATCATCAATGCTAATGCTCATGTAAAAATTCTGGTAAAGTACAAAAGACCCCTTAATTTTCTCTGTTGGTTTGCCGTGTAACATAGATTTGGAGGGTGAATAGCAAATATCAAACAGTCATATAAATACTGCCAGCTATAGCTTGAAACCTAAGTTTGACATCGGTAGAATGTCAGCTCTAGTTATGGGCCTGATAGGAGGGTATTCAAGAAAACACCCACTAAGGAAAAATGATTCACAGTATATCCCAAAGCAATTGCAATGTTTATTTTTATTTTTTTGTATTTTTACAAACAATGGACTTGTGACCCCAGAATCCACATGACTGTTTATTGAACAGCACTACAGGGTCTGTAGTGGGACCCTTTCAGAACCCAGGCTTGAAGACATGCACAAGGACACTGCTAGAAGTGAAAGTGTGTAATTATTGTGAACCTCGTTCTACTATTAACAAAACAGCATAATGTTCTATTTTAATAGTACTAAGATTGCTTTGTTTCACAACAATACAGCTTGGTTTAAACCTCAACAAAAACAAATGATTGTTTCCTCTTTGACAGAGGACGACTGTGACAACATTTTTTTTGTTTTTGTTTTTATCACAGTGTAGTATTGTACAGCATATCCACCCTGGCTGGTCATTTATATATAGGATTCATTGTATATCATAAACAAAGCTCATGTTTTAATGTGCTTCATGTTTATTTCTGTAAAAGATGTGTCATGTTTTTCTGTCTTTAAAGCAGCTGTATAAGATCTTCCAATGTTTGATCAGAAGGCATGTTGACAGCATGTTCCACTGAGGAATGTAGAGGCTGGGACACCATGAAGGATGAAATGTGGGAGGTAACTGATTAACTATGGAAAACACTGTAGAAAAGGAGACTCTTGCCAGCGTGAGAGACTCCTATGCAGATGGTTGGGAACATGCAAGGTCAGTTTTTAATATTGGTACTCTTTTAATCAGTTAAAATTCCTGATAGGATGAATAAAAAACAAAAGCAATTTTGTATTAATATTCTACTCTGTGCTAATCACATTGGCTAAACAGCAAATAGTTTTTGTTTGTATTATCATTTTACTTATGAATCACCTGTGTGTGTATGACTATAAAATTATTGTTACAAAATGCTATACACTGTAATGTAAGCATTCAGGTGAAACAGCTTGCTACAAAAACATAAACACCTGCCCTTTATGGTGCATGTGATTTTATTGATCTTGGATTCATTACTTAGTATCCTTAATTTTTCTATATTAAAATATATATATATATATATATATATATATTTATATATATATATATATATATATATATATATATATAAACCTTCTATCACCTTATATGTATGAATGTATTGTGGTGATTTGGGAGTGTCATAATTCCACTATTCACTTTATTTATATATATATATATGTATGTATAGAAATAGATTTGCATCTCATGCCAGCAACTACGAATTACATAAAATGAAGCAATTGCGGACTCAGAGAGAGAGAGAGAGAGAGAGAGAGAGAGAGGACGAGGGAGCGTTGAATGTATTGTAAACCACTAAAACCCTACAGACATATTGGTGATTTGCGGTCGAAAAAAGTTTATAGTTTGAGAGCGTTTGACCGAGAGAGAGAGAGAGAGAGAGAGAGAGAGAGAGAGAGAGAGAGAAAATGGTGATGATGAGAAAGAAGAGAAACACTTTTCAAGATGAAACCTTTTAATAAGCGTAATATATATATACACCACCAGCTAGACACTCAATCTGAACTTATAATGGGGGGAAATCAATACTAGTCAATCTAGAGCTGCATATACCACAACGGCAGCCTGCAGGCAATGACAAAGGTCCTGCTAAATTAATTTGGATTCAGTGAACAGAACAGCTACGTCACTGAGAGAGACTGCAGTCTTCTACCAAACAAATAATTCAGAATTTCTGGCTTGTGATCAGTTACATGTCACTGATAACAAAATAGATCTCCCAGTTCATGGGAGAGCACTTTGTGAGGGTAAATTAGATCTTAGTATTACACTCTCTCTGCTTCAATAATAATGGTCAATAAAAATCTAATTAAATTCTGTGAAAGAGAAGAAAAAAAAACCTCAAAATATACAGTCACAAGAAACATTATCAATATGCTATGGACTGTATTCATACAACACTATTGCACAGGCAGATACACAGGCTATTACAGGCATGCAATGCTTGTATAAATCTGGCTCTATATATTGACTTGATTAAATGGCTACTAAAAACACTTGTAGCAAGTGTAACGAGCAGTGTTGTGTGATGGATCCCTGTGATGTTTGATGTTTTATGGTCACCAGTTACATTTACTAAATGTGGAAAGAATCCTGTATAAAATAAATATATTTGAACACTAGCTAAGTCATTAACTGTAACAGCACGGGAACATTACTTCACTTTTGTTTCTTATAATGGGGGGAAATCAATACTAGTCAATCTAGAGCTGCATATACCACAACGGCAGCCTGCAGGCAATGACAAAGGTCCTGCTAAATTAATTTGGATTCAGTGAACAGAACAGCTACGTCACTGAGAGAGACTTGTCAAAGCCCCCCCACCGCCCGCTAAGAAAATTGTTAAGGAGAGCCCTCTAGCGATTTGGAACAAGGGGCCAAGGGGAGCTGAAACAATATTATATGATAATGGAGGAACTGCAATAAGGAGCTTATGATTATACGCAAAACTTGGACAGTTAAATTGTCATTGTGTGGGATAATCTTAACAACTATTATTTAAATAAACCAGGCCACAAGTAACCACCAAATCTTCCCAAACAATTTTCTCTCCCTTCCTAATATATCAAATAAAAGGATGCATTCCTAGATTACTCTGCAAATATAAAAACTTTCAGAAAGACTAAAACATTGCTTATTCCCTGGTGAAGAACTTTGGGCCGTCTACATGAAGAGAGACATACTAAATAATATAGTAAGAGCAAGAGTACAACACTATTGCACAGGCAGATACACAGGCTATTACAGGCATGCAATGCTTGTATAAATCATGGCAAGAAACTGATATTTTAACCGGTTCTTAAGATTAAATGGCTTAACCTAACAGAGAGATAATGAAAGACTTGTAGCAAGTGTAACGAGCAGATGGTGAAAAAATCACAAAGAACCCGGCTCATGCTGTCATTTAGAAAAAAAGAAATTAATACTAGTTAGGCACTGCATTTCTCTGCATAGTTGCCTTTGAAAGTGATCCTACTTAACAAGGCCTGCAAAGTTTTCTCTCATTTAAACACTAGTTAAGTTCCTAGGGAAAACAGTGCATTGATAACTGTTTTACATGTATTCGAAGGGGAAAACAGGTCAGTCAAAAATAAGAGAGTTGACAGAAATGAGAATACGTATCACAACCTGTTTTGCCCTGCCCAGATTTACCACCTTGCCAGAAGCTGGCAACAGTTTCTAAATTGGCAATAGGAAAAATTAGTGACAAGATGGAGACACTGATGAGGGGACGTTTCATAGAAGAAAATGCAAGCAAAGCCAGAACTTTTTTTTACCTAGTGTAGAACCCCGTTTCAAAATGGAAATACATGTTTGTGATATTATATGTTTCCTTCCAAACTGCAGATATGAAATCAATATAGTATATGGAAGTACACCACTGGTAAGATGTATGAAAGTATTTTATTAGCTACAACCATTATATTTCCATTGGGATATTGGTAATGTGTACAGATACACACACATAGACGTTTACTGTACCTAATGAACATGCTGGCATAACAAACATAATTTCTGGTATTTGTCTCTAAGTTATCTAGACCTGACCATCCTGTTAATCAAGCAAGGAAACACCCTTGGCATGTAGATTGTGTCTTTAGTGAAACCAATAGAAAACTGAGTGTTCTTTACCAAAACTAAAAAAAAAAAAAAAAAAAAACTAGACAGCTTGAGACTGAGTGTCATGTTACATAGATCAAAGCAATGCACAAGAAAGAACAGAATATCATGAACAGTGGTTAACCAGGAATCTGGGGATGTTTTGGGGCAACCTTGACATATTAATACTCAACTATAAATTGGGCAGATTTGAAAATAATTTCTTATTCTATTGGGATATATTGTATATTATGTTGACAATATTTTGAAACATTGCAGTTTAATTTCATTGTGGTTGAAATTAGGCAGTCGATATCTCTTAAGCCTTTAAAAAAAATGCAAAAGAATAAAGACAGGCAGCATACAGAGTGTTTCCGAAAGGTAGAATCAATCAACAATAACTTCACTTGCTCACAATTGCAATCTGGGATGCAAAGTCATTAAAATGCAATAAGTTCTAATAAGACATAGCTCATTCAGTTAGTTTCATGATTACATATAAGATTTATTTGGAAGTGCCATTTATGTATGTAACATGTTGTTCTGACAAAGCAAGACCACATAAATAACAATACTGAAAAATGTAGGCGAACAGTATCATATTTCTGAACCTCTGTACTTTGAAGCATGGTGCCATCTCTTGGACTCTGTTGGTACTGCAATCAAACATGCTCTGAAACAGGGTTGGCCGTGCTCTGGCTTTACTAGCTCCAGGCTGGCTCCAGAGCTGATGGAGACCCTCTGCTCCAGCTCCGGAGCCGCTAGAGTGCAGCTCCACACTGCTGCTCCAGCTCCAGCTGCTTTTAGCTGCTCTGGTTCCAGAAAAACTAAAGCCTCTAATCAATATGTTCTTGCCTACTATAGTATCATTCTATTTAAGTTTTCTTTTAATTGTTCAAGCAGGTAAAATGTGTTTTTTTAGACAAGAATGTGAAATCTGGTTTTAAGACAAATTTCTATGAATCTAGACTGTATTCCTCTTGAATACCAAGCTGATTCTATCTTTTTCATGACAGCAGTAGAACAGAAAAATGGATTCTGATACTTTTTAAAAATTAAACAGCTAGGTACAAACTTAAAAAAAGTTGGCAACAGTTTCTAAATTGGGAAGAAGAAAAATAACACTGTGTGATTTTATATATATATCTATATATCTATATCTATATATATCTATATATATATATATATCTATATATATATATATATATATATATATAGATAGATAGATAGATAGATAGATAGATAGATAGATAGATAGATAGATAGTGATGAGTTCTGTAACTCTTAAGGTTCGTTGCCTCTTTAATTCAGGACCCAGTACACAGAAATTGATTTTTCTAGTGCTTACGCGCACTTTTAATAAACAGAAACAGACAAAACAAACACCTAGCTCTTTCTCGAGCTCTAACTACTACACACAGGAACCTCACTAACACAGGACAGCTAAGCTGTTTACCTGTAACACACCACTGACAGAACAGTACACCCCCAAAAAGGCTTTTTCACACTATCTTTTTGTTTCGGTTGAAATCACCGTCAACCGGGCTCCTCACACACCAGCAGCCCTGAACAGACTGGCTGCTTTCTTTAAATACCCTGCACCTGGCTCTAATTTACAATGACAGCCAGGTGCAGGGGATAATTAACAATTAAACAATTACCAATTACCAAATCAACAGAACTAACTTTAAACAAAACGTATGTTTCCATCTGTTTTAGACAGGAAGGAATCTGTCCCTCTCCCTGCTACTTTACAATATATATATATATATATATATATATATATATATATATATATATATATATATATATATATATATAGAAAGAATACTTCTAGTTGTGTCGGCGAAAATTTTGCTCAGGGCTAATAGACGTGCACCGTTGTGATCGACGGTTGTCAAGTGAGTGTACTACAAAACGAAGTTGCAATGGCAGGGATTATTAAAAAATATGCGTTGTCTACTTTATGCTTTTACCAGAAATGCACACAAGATTTTTTTTTAACATTAAGTATAGCATCCTTTGTTTTGTAATTAATTCATGAGGGTAAAGTCAGGCCTTTCTTACTTCTGAGAAACGTTTCAACTTTAATATAATGTTACATATAATGGGCTCTGTCTATCATTGATTTTTCTTTATTTTGTTCATTCAAATGTTTGAACTGAATCATGTTTTTTCAATGTGATGAAAGGCAGGTAATAGTGGAGCTGCTCCAGAACCTCAGCTGTGGCTTTATGCTCCGGAGCGCCCCAGTGACCCAGCTCCAGCTCCGCTCTGGCTCCAACAGCCTCAGCTCATCTCAGAAAACTGGCAAGATTCGCTCCGGTTCCAGGTCCCGGAGCTGGCTCCAGATCCCAGAGCCGGAGCATGGCCGACCCTAATGTGAAATACACATTTTAAGTCAAGTGAAATTTTAAGTCAAACTACTCCACATTGATAAAGTAAAAAAAAAAAATGCATGTAGAATATAAATAAGTAAGATTTACAGAGAAAAACAGATTAATCTCAGTTGCAGAAGTATTCAACCCCTTTGCTACTGCAGCCCTAAATCAGCTCAGGTGCAAAATGATTTGTTTGAAAGGTCACAAAATGAGTGAAATGGTTTAAGCCTGTGTGTACTCAAAGTGGTTTAACTTATAGATAATTTCCCTCAGGTATATAAAGACTTTCAAGCTACAGCTCACATAGGGATCCAACAAAGCAACCATGAAGACCAAGCAGCTTTTAAAACAAGTCAGGGATAAAGGGGTAGAGAGGCACAGAGGAGGAGAAGGGTACAAGAAAATTTCAAAAGGTGTTGATTATCCCTCTCAGCACAGTGTCCATCATTAAGAAGTGGAACCACCCAGACACTACCCAGATCAGGTCGCCCTCCCAAACCAAGCAGCCGGGCCAGCAGGAAACTCATTTGGGATGTTACTCTGAAGCCAACAATGGCCTTGAGAGATTTGCAAAGTTCTGTGTCTGAGATGGGAGTCAGTGTTCACACATCAACAGCAAGCTGGTCCCTACACAAAGCTGGCCTGTATGGACGGGTGGCAAGAAATAAGCCAATACTCAAAAAACCTCATCTTAAAGCACGTATGGAATTTGCAAAAAAGCATGTTAATGATACTGCAGATATGTGGAAAAAGGTTTTGTGGTCAGATGAGACAAAAATTTAACTTTTCGGTCTAAATTCCAAGCGTTACGTCTGGTGCAAGCCCAACACTGCACATCACCCAGTCAACACCATCCCAACTGTCAAGCATGGTGGTGGCAGCATCATGTTATGAGGATGCTTCTCTTCAGCAGGGACTGGGAAGCTTGTCAGTATAGAGGGGAGAATGGATGGTGCAAAGAGAAGGCAAATCCTTAAGGAAAACCTGTTTGAGTCAGCCAAGACTCTGAAACTGGGGAGGAAATTTACTTTTCAGCAGGACAATAACCCGAAGCCAAACTGGAGTGGTTGAACAAAAAGGGAATTAATGTTCTTGAGAGACACAGACCACGCACAACACAGCTGATACAGCGGGAAGGGCTAATCACAGGGGAGACAAAGAACCACACGCAGACTAGGGTCACAGGGCAACAGAGACACAGTTAAACAATGGTGGGAAATACAGAGGGGGAAGGGAACACAATTACAAACAATAGGAACAACAGAAGATATACACAACACGTAAACACACATACACAGAAGTACAGTGAAACATAAATGCACAGATCGTTACACTGCCCCCAATTTAGTCTCTTTTTGTCCCAAAAAGTCCTCAGGGTGCAATGCAACTTGTAGCCGGAATCGGCCACCTCCTCCCTTAAAACACAGCCCCTCTCCCCTCATGTCAGGTTCTCCCCCCAGATCCTTTTAAGGAGGTTAGCGGGCAGTGCTGTGGTGCAGACAATCTCCTCTCCTACTTCTGCCAGGCTAGGTCTTTGGTCAGGGGTGCCCATTTAACCCCTCTGATAACCTGATAGGACCCCCCAGCACTTGAAGCGGGGAGCAGGGCAGCAGGTGCGCGGGACCCTCCGACGGTTCCGTGCAGTCAGGCGCTGGCTCCGTGCAGTCAGGCGGTGGCTCCGTGCAGTCAGGCGGTGGCTCCCTGCAGTCAGGCGGTGGCTCCGTGCAGTCAGGCGGTGGCTCCCTGCAGTCAGGTGGTGGCTCCCTGCAGACAGGCGACATATCTGGTGTTTGCTGGGGGATGGGATGTTGTACTGTCAGCCGACGCCGCGCCTGCTCTCGCCTCATTCCCTTTTGCAGGAGCCCTTGAACGAACTGACGCTTGATGGGGGACAGGGGGTTGCACTGGCAGCCATCACCGCTCCTGCTCTCTGCTCACTCCCTTTGCAGGAGCCCTTGAAAGGGCTGGCGCTTGCATCAGCTACTCTCTCCTTGAATGGTGCTGGCTGCTGTGTTTGCCTTCGGGGATGGCCCGCCCCTCTTCCGCTTTTACTCTTTTCCCTCTTAACGGGGACAGCGCACTAACACTAACCTCGGTCCTCTAGGTCCTCAAAGAGGTCCTCACATCTGCCATCCCATCGGATCCGAGAAGGGTAGGGCTTCCAGCCGCTCCACTGCTTCCTCTCACTCTCCAGCACACGGGCAGCACTCTCTGATGCCCAGGTGGGCAGCACCTCCCTCTCTGATGCTGGAAACGGCACAGTTTCCCTCGCTTGTTGGAGAGAACCACCGCCCCTCCAGACGGGACCAATCACAGGGGAGACATAGACCACACATTACACGACCAATACAGCGGGAAGGGCTAATCACATAACATGCCCCCACGTGCAGGCAGGGTCACACAGCAACAGAGACAGGCAGGAAATAAAGAGGGGGAAGGGAACACAATTACAAACAATGGGAACAACATAAGACACACACAGCACGTAAACATGCATACACAGAAGTACAGTACAAAACAAATGCACAGATCGTCACACTATGTATTTCCCAGGAGAATAATTCAGTCTCACTTTTACCTGAAGTGATGAAAACACTTTGGATAAAGTGAATCTTCTGTACCTTGAGGGGATCATTTGCAAGACAACCCCAAGCCGAAGATGACACGATTTCAGCTATCTAAAAAAGTAATTTAACCCAAGCCGATGGGATCATATTTCAGCTTGGGATCCTAACATGCATGGACCATTTTGCATATACCAATTGGTTACAGATTTTTTAAATTGTGCTTTGTGAAATTTGCAATTAACAAGGTTCATGTACAAGCACACAATTGCTTTTGCTGTTACTGTTAATGCTGTTACTGTGCAAATTGGAGATTGACATCCACACTGACATATGGACATGTTTTTCTAAATAGTTCTAAATAGTTTTGGAACCAGAATCGAAATACCCGGTTCGGCACCGATTCCAAAAATCTCCTCAAACACACATCACTAGATAACAATAAGAATAAACTGCGAAATTCAGATGCGTAACGTAACATGGCAACAGGCATAAATGGAATGGCTGCTTCGTTCTGATTGGACCATATTACATTTGCAAACCGGATAGCACAAATGGCAGTGTTGTTGTACACAATCTTACAGTGCACAAATCAGTGAGTGCATCACTGGCACATTGTGTGAAAGTAGTTAATCGACATTTTGAAATACGTTTCTTTAATTTTAAATAAGAAAACATAACACCCCCCCCCCCTTTTTTTTTTTTAGCTAAAATGCCCCCCTGCCTCTTGGATGTAAGCGCCCCCCTTTGGCTTCAGAACACCCCTTGAGAAACTCGGCTTTAAAACATAGAGCATTTTCACAAGAAGCCATTTCGAGATATGTTGATCTTCCTAATTTGAAGTAGAGCCAGTTCAGTAATATTGCTCCATTCAGTCATCTGGCAAAGTACAGTGAACTATCATCGTGGTGCCAATTGTAACAAAAAAAATACAGGGAACAAAGTTTGGGATTAGGTGATATCCACCTTTGGGTTAAATTTCTACTTTGTGCATGGGAAATGTGGGACGGAGACAGGAGAGTAAGATGAGTGCTGCATTCGTGTACTGCATATTTCAGCTATATTTAAATTTTAAGGGGTTTTCTTCCTTTTTTCATTATATATTTGTTTAGAATTCTAAACTACAGTTCATGTGCAAATTAATTGGCACAATTTACGATATGTTTAAAAAAAAACAAAAAAAAAACATATTTTAAAAAATGATGTTAAATTACTCTTGCACTCTCTGTATGACAGACCCAAGTCACACACTTTCTCAACTTGGACCATTTTCTTATTATTTTCACATCAATTCCTCTCCATTTACACACCTCATTGGTGTTAATAGACAAAGCCCCTTAAACAGCTTGCATTATTGTTTGCATACATAGGCAGTGCATGCTCCTGCTTATTTGCTCCTTCTCTCTCTTACTCTCAGCACATCTCTATTCTGGCACACTCCTATTGCTTCTTCCTCAGCACCATATGCAGAATTCGCCCCTTCCTCACCGACTACTCCCCATAGCTCCTTGTTCAGGCCCTGGTCCTATCCTGCCTTGCCTACTGCAATTCCCTCCTGGCCAGCCTCCGCCTCTGCCATCCATCCACTACAGCTCATCCAAAATTGTTGCTCGCCTTGTCTTTTGCCTCCCTTGTTTAATCGATTGCTATTTGGAGGCTTAACTGACAGCCCTAGTACTTGCACTTGCACCTTGCTCTTAATTATAACTACTTCCTGTATCTTGTATTTAACATTACTCTTATAGGTATCTGTATTCACATTTTTTGTAATTGCTCTTATTTGAAATCGCTGTCATCCATTCATCGTACTTATTACGTGCTGATATTGGACTTTACACATATAGGCAAATATTTAATATAAGTTAACTGCTCTTAGTTAAACCTGCTCTTGCATGTAATCTTTTACTATATTCTCTATTTTTTTATATTTTACATTTTATTTGAATTTGACTGTTTGCTGCTGATTTTTATTGTGCTTTGCAACTGCTCTTTTCTGTAATGTTTGCATGGATAAGCTCTGTGGACTTTGCTTTGTTTCCATAAAACGGGACAATACTTTTATTTAGTCAGGCAAACAATATGTATGGTTACATCTGGGCTCTAAATTGGCAACAAAAAGGGCAAGGCCAAAATAGCCTTCAGTTCAATACATTTGTAGAGGGCACCAAGGCCACTAAACTTAAGTCAAGGCCAAAGTGTAGGATGTTGTGTAATTTTGCTTAGGATTCATATAGAAAGCTAATTATTTTGCAAGTGTTGTGTATGGAATTGGTGATCGCACCTTTAATTGTGCCATTTGCATGGGAAATGGCACGCTGTAGCTGGCATACCCAGTATAGTGGAGTCCTGGTCTAAGAGCATGTAACACAGCCAGCTCTTATGTTTTTTTTTTTTTTTTTTTTACTGTACATGTAACCATTTGCTGTTTCAGAAAAAAAAAAAAAAGTTTTAGTGTGTTAATTTGGTTATATTAAATACATCACAGTAAACACAGTATCATATATTTTAGATACAGTAGTCTCCATGTATAAGGACACCTCCTAAGAGAACACCCTTGAGTTTCCCATTGAAAATGCTCCACCTAAAGGAACAGGAACTTCGCCTAAAAAAAAACTAGACAGAGGACCTCTATTACAACTTTACTTGCAGCACAGGGAGGTTCTAATGTTGTACCATACTAATGCTATTTTATAACTACATTGTCTAACAATATGAGGATGGCTTGTCTATCTCATTGCCTTTTTAAAAGCACTATTGCCTTCACTACAATTTCAAAGTATTAACTTTATTTTGCAGAATCCCACACTAACAAAATTATGCAGAAAGCCACCATTGCTAGTGAACACACAGCCCAGAGGATTTCCAAAACCATCACGTTTTACAAGAATGAATCTAAAGCAGCCTCCATGCTACAACAGAATGGACCCAAACCTCTACTGCTGCTTCTTCCCTGGCTGGGCTCTCAGCCCCACACTGTGGACAAGTATCGTGAGATCTACTTCAGGCAGGGGTTTGACGTTCTGACCGTGGAGAGTGAGACCAGTCACTTCCTGTGGCCTAGATGGGGGTTGGACTATGGTGCCCAGGTGCTGGATTTGCTGCAGAGTGACAGCTTTGTGTCCCGCCCACTCCTGCTTCATGCCTTCTCCATTGGAGGATACACCTTCGCCCAGATGATGGTGCACATGTCCAATAATACTGAGCAATATAAGAGCGTGACTGACAGGATCAAGGGTCAGATCTATGATAGCCTTGTGATAGGCTCTGTGGAGAGAATGGCAACAGGTGAGTTTATGATGTTTAGCAGTCAGTGGTTTGCGATAATTTGAATGTCACAATTACAGCATGGTACTGCAAGTACTCCAAAATGACTGAATGTCTTACTAGGGCTTGATTTGTTTGCTGTATTATTATTCTTATTCTTATTATTCTTATTATTTAAAAATAATGTATTTTTTTTCCAGGAGTCTGTAAAATATTCTCCCATAGACTGCAAGGCTTAGTGCGGTGGAGCATTTTGTTCTATTTCAGAGCTCTTGATGGCTATACAGTGGATTGCTACAATGCTGCCTTGAATGTCTACTGGAATAACCCACTCCAGATCCCAGCCTTGTTCTTTTACTGTGAAAATGATCCAGTAAGTGACCAAAAAGAGTTAGATAGATTGATAAAATGTTGGCAACAGAAGGGGATTTCAGTCACGTACAAAGCGTGGAAAGACTCACGCCATGCAGGGCACCTTCGACAACACCCACAGGAGTACCTGGTGACACTGCATCGGTTTCTGCAGTCCCTCAACATGGCACAGCTGAAGGCTAAGATGTGAAAGGTGTGTTTTTCTGTGTCTGCATCCAGGAAATACTTCATGAGCAGACTACATAGTGTAGAAACCGGATTATTTTGAGAAAATCTTTGATTTTTAGTGATTTGTATTCATATCGTAGTGATTATTTATTGCAATGAAAAAAATACTATTTCTGCTAAAAAGGAAAAGCACCACTGTCACACAGTAGATGTGTTCCTCTTTCTTCCGGATTACTAACTGGCATGCTCAGTTCTGCTCCCCCTGAGCAGCTCAGAGGCCAACAGAGCAGATTTCATCAGTGATCAGAGTGAGTGGAAAAATTCTCGCTCTGAGACACTCAATTATTTAATGCACCCACTGTTCCAATCAGACTATATCCCCTTTTATATTGGCACAAGGCACAAAGTACTATTCAAAAGCAGACTTTTTAACAAGTGTAGCCTTATGATGATGCTTAGCTGTACTTGGTAGAAAGACCCTCAGGAAAATTCATATGTGATTGTTTCATAAGTTTTAAAAATTGTAAAAAAATAAATAAAAAAAGTTAATCACAAAAACAAGAATCATTGATCATCTTCCTATTTGTCTGTATATTACTACTGACCTCTCTCCTACCAAAAACAGCACACCTTACCAAGGCTACAGCCAAAAATGGTTCTGTTCACCCTTTAATCATTAAACCCATGTGACGAATGGGACAGGATTTGTAAAGAACAAAACTTTCTTTGCAAAAGACTTCACATGAAAGCTGGGGCATAAAAAGTGCAGGTTTCTGTGTACATGGTCTGGTTCATTTATTACACAAATTGAACTTATTAGTATTGTTAACTGGGTGTATAACGTACTAGAACCATTGCACTGTCCTGAAGTGTCTAACTTATTTGCTGTGTGGTCCAGTGGTTAAAGAAACAGGCTTGTAATCAGAAGGTCCCCAGTTCAAATCCCACCTCAGCCACTGACTCACTGTGTGACCCTGAGCAAGTCACTTCACTTCCTTGTGTTCTGCCTTTCAGGTTTGATGTTGTTGTAAGTGATTCTGCTGGTGATGCATAGCTCACAAATCCTAGTCGTGTAA
Organism: Polyodon spathula; assembly: GCF_017654505.1. NCBI lineage: Eukaryota > Metazoa > Chordata > Actinopteri > Acipenseriformes > Polyodontidae > Polyodon > Polyodon spathula. Next base: position 12,642,036 of record NC_054540.1, read on the forward strand.
AGGCAGTCCACCATGAAAGGTGCAATATAAAGATTATTATTACTATCTCTGAAGCAATCAGTCAATCACCTGACATTTCTGTAGAGCCTTTCATGTCAGGCCACCCAATGTCCTGTACATAAAATAAAGAAAAGATATACAATATACTGGTATTGATTTGCTGGTGTATTCCTGATGTTACAAGGGGTGGAGTTCATTCTAAAACTCTAACTTTAACATTGCATTTCATACTGGTCTGGATCCTGTTTTTACCTGTTCGGACTGTTTACTGTGTCTTAAAAAGGAAGCATTCTAATGTTATTGGCAGTCACATTCAAGAGGAGGTGTCCTGCTTTGGCTGGCTTTTTTAATATCAGCATGTGTTGTATTATTTTTAGCCATGCTTCTGCTTATTAAAGGGAGGAAATGTCTTCACTACAGAGTCAGTTGAAATACTGCTCATGAAACAGCACTAACTGCAGCTGATTTCTAGAGCCAGGTAAGTTTATCTTTTTCTTTTTTTTTTTTTTAATCCATTCCCGGGGCTAATTGCAGCCCAAATAGACATAAAATAAATTGTACTATATAGAGCAGGATACACATTAGATTTCAATAACAACATGTCCAGCACTGGTTTAGCCAGGTTAGAGTTGGTTGTGATGGTTTTCAACTGGTCATGCAATGTTCAGACACTGTAATGCTAGTTCAATAATAAATATGCTGTATATACCAATATTTAAGTCCCTTTATTGTCCACATTTTATGTAAACCTGTGCTTGGTTTTATATACCAGTTGAGTATAATGATTGTGGATTTTTTCCCATGTTAATGTTTTGTGCATAATACAGTGTTCCCCCTTGATAAGGCTGTAGTCAGAAACCACATAGTTAACAGGCTGTATTATTTGTTTTCCTCCTTGTAAGGAGGATGTAAAAGCGAGGATGTAGACTGCTGTTGCCCACCATTTGGTTCTAGAGTTTCATTTATGTGTGCTGAACTTAATACTAAAATAAACTTACTGTACACTTAATACTAGGGATGCACCGAATCCAAGTTTTTGGGATTCTGCCGAACACCTGAAAAGATTCCGCCGAATACCGAACCGAATATCGAATCTACAAAAACTGTCAAGAAAACTGAAAGAAACTGTTGAATGAAAAAGAGACTGGCAGCTACTAACAACGGGACACGCACAATTGATATTGTTGATCCTTTTAGTTTATAGTATTTTCTATTACCGAACTGAAATAGATGCCTGAATAATATTTTAGTTTGAAGCGTACACAATTTACCTCTCGCCCCCTCCCCCACAACAGAAACATCAAAATACAGAACCGTTTACATTTACAAGGAAGGAGAGCTGCAGCTTTACCATAACCCGCTATTTTCTTTAATGACGTTTCAACTTGTGTCACCTGATCTGAGAGTTGGGTTGCCAACAGGCTGCAGCATCTCCTGACACTAAGGCAGGTCAGATTTTGTAACTCACCTCTCTAAACTGCAATGTATTCAGTAAAGTGAGTGTGAATTGTGCAAAGTGTCGCTAAATTAATTGAATTGTTTTACTTAATTCTTACCAAAAGCACACACCTGCCTGCGAGGTTCGTTTCCATCAATCAGACCTATACACTGCTGGTTGGCTTTCTGAGTCTCTGAGTGGGCGGGACTGTGTGAAGCCAGAATTATTAAACAAACAGAAACTTTACCTGCTGCCACAAGGTTAAATGAAAGAGTGCAGGTGAGTGCAAAGCTATCTATAATAGTGGTGTTGTGCTATTTTGATATTTATTGTTTACTCTATAAAAAATAAAGCAATATGATTAATCGTTGTTACGAGGCTCTCCGGATAGAAGCGCCACCACAATTAAATGCATTTACTAAACTGCTCCAGCAAATCACACTCACTCTCTACATGTCGAACACATTGCTGTTTAGAGAGGCGAGTTAAAAAACCTAACCCGCCTTACATTTCTGGAGTCTGTTGACAGCCCAATCTAAGAGCTGAGGAAAACATTACTGTAATGAGTAACTTGAATCTCCCTGCAAAATAAAACCCACGTTGATTTAAATGCACCGTGTGTGTAACACATATTAACTGTTTTAAAAATTATTCTAACGAAGCGGCAGTTCCCAAATGGGTCAGCTTGGACTGGCACATTACAGTAATCCAAAATTAAAAATTCTAAAGCATATTCAACAACATTTTGTACATCTGACAGTTGTAAAGTTACAAAAATTATGATTCTGTGCACTTTTTTGTTTGTTTTATTTCCGTATGACAGACAAAGCAACAAAACACTAAGGTCTACAACAGTTACTATATACAGCTCTGGAAAAAATTAAGAGACCACTGCAAAATTATCAGTTTCTCTGGTTTTACTATTTATAGGTATGTGTTTGGGTAAAATGAACATTTTTGTTTTATTCTATAAACTATTGACAACATTTCTTCCAAATTCCAAATAAAAATATTGTCATTTAGAGCATTTATTTGCAGAAAATGACAACTGGTCAAAATAACAAAAAAGACGCAGTGTTGTCAGACCTCGAATAATGCAAAGAAAATAAGTTCATATTCATTTTTAAACAACACAATACTAACGCTTTAACTTAGGAAGATTTCAGAAATCAATATTTGGTGGAATAACCCTGATTTTCAATCACAGCTTTCATGAGTCTTGGCATGCTCTCCACCAGTCTTTCACATTGATGTTGGGTGACTTTATGCCACTCCTGGCGCAAAAATTCAAGCAGCTCGGCTTTGTTTGATAGCTTGTGACCATCCATCTTCCTCTTGATCACATTCCAGAGGTTTTCAATGGGGTTCAGGTCTGGAGATTGGGCTGGCCATGATAGGGTCTTGATCTGGTGGTTCTCCATCCACACCTTGATTGACCTGGCTGTGTGGCATGGAGCAGTGTCCTGCTGGAAAAACCAATCCTCAGAGTTGGGGAACATTGTCAGAGCAGAAGGAAGCAAGTTTTCTTCCAGGACAACCTTGTTATGGTTATGACAACAGTTATGTTAAATATCGGATCTGTGCCTTTTATTTAAAGAACTGCAAACATTGGAAGGATGTATTAAAATGGATATGCGTCTGGTCGGATATAGGACTTGGATTCGGTTCACCGAATCTAAACTATTCCTCTGAATCCGAACCCTGCTCAAAATCAGAAAGCGTGTATTCGAGCCGAATCCTGGATTTGATAACCTGGCCTTACAGAGATGCATTGGTCTGATATTGACTTTCACCCTGTGGCAGCAATTCTAATGATGATTGCCAGAAGTGTCAGCTGATTTAAAGCTGTAGTGTCTCAAATATTTTTCAGTTTTACAAAAAAAAACAACAAAACGTTTATTTTGTTTACTATATTTTTCCCACACTAAATGTTTTGTGCACTATATTGTATCAAAGGCCTGTTTGTCTTAGCTGCAGGGACACTTCATCTGCACTGAAACTTGCTCACAACTTTGTTACTCAAAAAACAACTTTACTTGCAGCACTGGGAGATTGTAATGTTTTACCATATCAATGCTATTCTATAACTACGTTGGACATTGTCTAACAATAGGATGATGGCGTGTCTATCACATTGCATGTGTTCTTATGAACTTTTTAAAAACCCTATTCCCTTCACTACATCTGTAAAGTATTAAAATATGTATGCTTTATTTTATAGAACCCTTTCCTAGTAAAATAATGGAGAAAGCCACCATTATTAGTGGAATCACAGTCCAGAGGATTTCCAAAACCATCACGTTTTACAAGAATGCAGCCTCCATGCTCCAACAGAATGGCCCCAAGCCTCTGCTGCTGCTTCTTCCCTGGCTGGGCTCTCGACCACACGATGTGGACAAGTATCGTGAGATCTACTTCAGGCAGGGGTTTGACGTTCTGACGGTGGAGAGTGAGACCAGTCACTTCCTGTGGCCCAGGTGGGGTTTGGACTATGGCGCACAGGTGCTGGAGTTGCTGCAGAGTGACACCTTTGTGTCCCGCCCACTCCTGCTTCATGCCTTCTCCATTGGAGGATACGCCTTCGCCCAGATGATGGTGCACATCTCCAAGAATACTCAGCAATACAAGAGTATGACTGACCGGATCAAGGGTCAGATCTATGACAGCCTTGTCATAGGCTCTGTGGAGAAAATGGCAGAAGGTGGGTTTCATACATGATACATGCTAAGTTAATACAAGTATGTCAGTAACATACATCCCCTGCCACGACAATTGGAGCTATCATTACAAACCGAAACATTGAACACGACCCTTGCAGTATGTACAGCATACTATAGGATAAGGAATAGCAATGAATAGTTTAATGAAAATGTTATGTAAAATGTAAGTGTGACATACAGATAGACACCAGTATGACATACCTATACATCCAGAATCTGATATTCTCAAGAATTTATGATAAATAGTGTTAATATCATGACAATTAGTTAAGCAGAGCCAGATATATGGAAAATTGTGACATGCAGTTGGACAGGTGCCTAGACAGGCAGATAGATAAATCAACCTTCAAATCTGTTTACTATATTTAGTCTTTATCAGTTTAAGAGATTCTAAATTCCTTGCTGGAACACAATGTACCAGTTTGTGCTTTTTGGGACTTACCGGTGCCAAGTCACAGGGTATTACAAGTTAGAGACTACAGGGTAATTGATTGTTAAAGGAAATGCAGTTCTAATAGAAATAAAGCAACACCAGTTATTTTGGTTTGTATGTTTTGTGAAAAGACAAACATATATTTTCCCCCCTCCAGGAGTCAGCAAGATGTTCTTCCCAAGTTTGCAAGGTTTAGTGCAGTGGAGCACTCTGCTTTATTTCAGAGTTCTTGAAGGCTATACAGTGGATTACTACAATGCAGCCATTGAGGTGTTTTGGAATAACCCACTCCAGACCCCTGGCTTGTTTTTCCACAGTGAGAATGATCCACTTAGTGACCACAAAGAGCTAGAGAGATTGCAGAAAAGGTGGCAGCAGCAGGGGATTACAGTCATGTACAAAGCCTGGAAAGAGTCGTGCCATGCAGGGCACCTTCGACAACACCCACAGGAGTACCTGGAGACACTGCATCAGTTCCTGCAGTCCCTCAACATGTCTCCTAAAGACAAAGCCTCTGTCGGTCTCCAGGATCCCACTCCAGAAGCAGATAATCTAGAAGCAATACCTTTCCAAAGAGAATAATGAATCTTGAGCAAGAAATACATTTCAAGCTTAAGGAACTCCCTCCCCAACAAAATCCCATTATATACCATTGTATAGAACTGTCACAGAATAACTTGACCAGCCATTAGCTTTGTCTTCACCTCTAGGGCTGTCAGAGCCAACAAAGCAATGCCAAATAAATATTACAAAGCCGCTAGTGCTGATTTTTCTAATTTTATTATTTATTATTATTATTATTATTATTATTATTATTATTATTTTTGTTTGGGAATGGTGAACAAAAGACTGTCCTCAAGTTAGAATTAATTTTAAATTATCATTGCTGAAAAGAGCCCAAATGTCTAATGAATGCATTGCTTCACTTTTAAACCTGTTGACCCAGACATGTACACTTCATGCATATACATAAAAAAGATAAATATATATGAATCCCCACGTGTCTATATGTTATTTTAACCTGAAGAATGTCCAATTGAAACAGAAATAGCTTTGGCAGCAACATACCACCTGAATACCTTGTATATGGAATTACATTTATAAAGCTGTTCTAAATAGAGACCACATGTAATAGGCCCAATTTGTTTTTACTTTTTTGCTATTTGTGCCAAAAACTATAATCCAGACTGTACAGCAAGAACTGGCTGTGTCAGTGAGGACAGGCTTTCAGATGTTAGCCATTTACATTGCACAACAAGAGAAACAACAGGCTGGTAGCTTGGCAACACAGTTTTCCAGGACAAATGTCTTGTGCCATGCAGACTAATTGTGTAAGTAAGCAATAAGGCATGACAGGCATATACTCTAATATCACAATGCCCTGGGTGCATTGCAAGCCACGACAGATCCATATAACTAAAAATAAAACCAAAAATTTATTAATTCAAAAGTAAGCGATTTGTAGATGTTGAATTGAAAATTGCCATTGAATGTGCGGTTTTTCTGTATTTTATTTGTTATTCTTGTAATTCTTGGTTTGTTTTATTACATTTTAAAGTAATATATTACTGCCTATTTTCATCATGACACAGCTCAAATGAGTGTGCCTTTAAGTCACACAGACCCTTCCTCGTAGGAACTGCAACAGCATCAGGTAGGGTGACCAGATAGCAAGAGCGAAAAATCAGGACACTTTCAATTGGTGAGGGGAGGAAAGAAACTTTGTGAACTATTGCACAATGCAAGTAACCCAAACTAGGTATCTTTCTTCTGTAGATAGGCTTCCTGTGTTAGTTGTACCCATGTTAAATCAGCACTACAGATACACTCAATTACAGCTACCTCGGTTCAAACAACCTTCTACTTATCTTTTAAATTTTAGACCCGAATAGGCATGTTTTCTTTATTTTGACTCGGTGCTGATAAAACAAATTCCTGGATGGGAAAAATAACATGACAACGAACGTTCTTCATATATGGACTTTATTAAAAGTATGCCAGATACCTTTGTGTAACTGAGTTTTGGGACTGTTTCTAATTGATGTCCACATCTGTATAACTTTCAATGTTTGCCTTACACTTTCAACCAATTCAATGGATGCAGACATGCAGTCTCAATAAATGGGCAAATCCACACCAGACAAAGAATGTAGGCAGCAACTGTTGGGAGATGTCGCATGCTTGCCTTTTAACAAACGACAGCACTCTGTTTTAGTAAGGAAGCAAGTACCACTATTTTTAGGCTTTTATAATGCTCTGAAATATTAGGTGTATTTAATGTTTAAACAGGTCCATGAAATGTCTGTAAAATCTTAATTGGATGACTTAACCATGGGCATGATTGAATCCATTTTTTCCGTTTTTGCTTTTTAACGACAGGCTCATCAACAACACCAGCCATCATGATACTAAACCAGTAAAACCAGACGCACCGGCGCACACAACAAGAAAAACATGATGCATACGGCAAGCCATCGGGGCCACAAACGTGTTGTACGATGTCAAGAAGGAGACAAAAAAACAGAGCTTCTCGAAGTACAACACCTGGCTTTATTTCGCACACAAAACACTGACCAAAATAATAAGTTTAAACAATTTCCAGGTCTCAGTCCCTTTTCTCCATGCTAAGCCCGATGCCCAGCGCCCAGCTCCCAGCCCCTTTTATAGGGGAGCCGGAGGGAGGCAGTGCCCATTTCAGCCAATCTAGAGTGGACACTTCACTGGGAATGTCCCAAGCCCAGGGATCCGGGAAAGTCCCTGCCTGGCAGCTGTGGCACCCGCCGTTATAGTATTGACACAACACGTAAGAAAGTGACCAATGAGAACCCATATTGATCAACATGTAAAGAAGACAGTTATTAGACTACGTGTCGTAAAAACAATGGTGAACGCCAAAAGGGACATAATGTTAAAACCCTGCATAGTGAGATTTATGCTACGCGTAGCACAAAGAGCCAATGAGGGAATAATATTGTTTAGAGGGCATAATGAGTCACGTAATAGCCAGTCAAGGCTTTCTTTACTCTGTAGTTATACAAGGTCATGAACTTGTCTCATGCATAAAATATGTATAATTTACAAATTTATTCATGATATTGCAACCTAAATAATGTTTTTTTTTTTTTTTATTTTTTTTTTTTTTTTAATAGCTCATTGGAGTAAATTCAAAATTTATCCACGGAGAGGGAGTAAACATCCTAAGTGGAGACAAAAATGTACTGTAACATTGTTATTTTCATACTGTTTAGATTTTAATGTTCAAATGGCAGTGCTGAACAATTGTAACTTTTGTAAATTGACTTAATTTTTAATCCTAATTAGAAATATTAATCTGCTTGGAATAGTCTTACAAAAAAAGTAATTATTAAAAAAAACAAAACAAACAGACAAAAAAAAACCCACCTTGTAATCTTCAATTAAAAGTCTAAGACAATATTCCAGGGACACCACTACACTAGGTTACTATTTAAAGCAAGAGTTTGGATGTGAGCAATCTCACTACTACAGCTGGTAACACAACCAAAATGATTATTATTAATATGTCACTGGCAACGTATAGTGTTAACTTATACAGTAAGATGTCATACAGTACCAGTCAAAAGTTTGAGTACACTTGCTGGAAACTAGGTTTTTTTCATAACTGACAATGTTTTACGTCGTATACGTTTCTATAAATACTTGAAAATGAAAACATGTTACAGTATACAAAACAAAACATAAGGAGTATCAAAGCAATGTTCAAGAAATTTGAAAACTGTGTCTAAATCTTGGATTCCTCAAAATAGCCACCCTTTGCCTTAATAACAGCCTCGAGGCATT